>NC_059227.1:4442314-4757314 GCF_020615455.1 Coregonus clupeaformis
CTATTGATTGATGATCATCTCCATGTAGGTCTGTCCCACCATCTATTGATTGATGATCATCTCCATGTAGGTCTGTCCCACCATCTATTGATTGATGATCATCTCCATGTAGGTCTGTCCCACCATCTATTGATTGATGATCATCTCCATGTAGGTCTGTCCCACCATCTATTGATTGATGATCATCTCCATGTAGGTCTGTCCTACCATCTATTGATTGATGATCTGGCCAACCAGCCTTACAGGAGGTTGTCTTGAAGACGTGCAAAGCTGTAGGCATACAAACTTGTTCACCTTTTGCAGTCTTTTGGCAATCCTCTTTTCCTGTCTTCCAGCCTGGGGTACTATTAATTTGTAAACACAAGCAAGCTGATTTTGCTCAACAAAGCACCTGCCAGGTTTTTTTCTTGGGGTGTGCATACAACGCCTGGATGCGATTGGATACGATCCACATAAGAGTGCAGCGACAGGTCATGCATAAAGTTAATATATCATGGAATCTTGATTTGGATGTTGTCCAAAAGTTGCACAACTGAATGAATTAATGCCCACTCTCTCTCTCCAAACAACTTTCATTGCAGCATTGTACCCCTGAACAACTTCTCTTGGAATGCCTTCAAAATGTCATTCCACGTGGTCCACGTGCTGATTATTTGTGCACTTGCACACTCTCCATCATGGATTCTAAAGCATTGGACTGGTGTGATTTTCACTGATGTTAAATGTGGCGATTGACTGAGGTAATGTGGATTCGGCTATTTCAGCTACACCCCCGTTGCCGACAGCTGTATAAAATCGAGCACACAGCCATGCAATCTCCATAGACAAACATTGGCAGTAGAATGGCCTTACTGAATAGCTCAGTGACTTTCAATGTGGCACCGTCATAGGATGCCACCTTTCCAACAAGTCAGTTCGTCAAATTGCTGCCCTGCTAGAGCTGCCCCGGTCAACTGTAAGTGCTGTTACTGCGAAGTGGAAACGTCTAGGAGCCGTAAAGTGGTAGGCCACACAAGCTCACAGAAAGGGACCACCGAGTGCTGAAGTCTGTCCTCGGTTGCAACACTCACTACAGAGTTCCAAACTGCCTCTGAAGGCAACGTCAGCACAATAACTGTTCGTCGGGAGCTTCAAGAAATGGGTTTCCATGGCCGAGCAGCCGCACACAAGCCTAAGATCACCATGCGCAATGCCAAGCGTACTTCCTGTATATAGCCATGTTATTATTGCTCGTTATTGTTATTCATTATTCACTGTGTATTTATTCCTCGTGTATTTCTTTTTTTCTCTCTGTATTTTTCTCTCTGCATTGTTGGGAAGGGCCCGTAAGCATTTCACTGTTAGTCTACACCTGTTGTTTACCAAGCATGTGACAAATAACATTTGATTTGATTTTAATTATAGCCAAGCCCCTCACCATTTCTCGATATGATGACATCCTGTCTTTCGTACAAGGAGAAGAAATGACATTAATTAATTAACTCTACAATGACAGATGTTACTGTATATCTGGATATGAATAGTTATTGTGTGGTATCCAGCCCTAGCCCCAGCCCTTCTAGCTATGTTGGTGATTCAGCTTAAAAGATCCCGCAGAGTCATGGTCAACAGAACTGATCATGGACTGTTGGATATCAGACAGACAGCAGCAATACACAATTGCATTTCTATTGTTTTGTAACTAATTACAGAATACAGTTCACTGATACACTTCTTCACAATAATGAGTAAAGCCTGAGTCACCTTAGAAGCTTAGACATAAGGGAATGTACATGAAAACAGCATACAATAAGTGTGCTGGACAATTTATTGGTGCCTCTGCATTAGCATTATAAATGACAATTTGTTCAGAATTGTATAATCAGACACAATGTAAAAAGTAGTAAAAATAAAGAAAAACCCTTGAATGAGTAGGTGTGTCCAAACTATATACAGTGGGGGAAACAAGTATTTAGTCAGCCACCAATTGTGCAAGTTCTCCCACTTAAAAAGATGAGAGAGGCCTGTAATTTTCATCATAGGTACACGTCAACTATGACAGAAAAAATGCCACGTTTCATCTTCAATGCCCTTGCTGATGGAAGGAGGTTTTCACTCAAAATCTCACGATACATGGCCCCATTCATTCTTTCCTTTACACGGATCAGTCGTCCTGGTCCCTTTGCAGAATAACAGCCCCAAAGCATGATGTTTCCACCCCCATGCTTCACAGTAGGTATGGTGTTCTTTGGATGCAACTCAGCATCCTTTGTCCTCCAAACACGACGAGTTGAGTTTTTACCAAAAAGTTATATTTTGGTTTCATCTGACCATATGACATTCTCCCAATCCTCTTCTGGATCATCCAAATGCACTCTAGCAAACTTCAGACGGGCCTGGACATGTACTGGCTTAAGCAGGGGGACACGTCTTGCACTGCAGGATTTGAGTCCCTGGCGGCGTAGTGTGTTACTGATGGTAGGCTTTGTTACTTTGGTCCCAGCTCTCTGCAGGTCATTCACTAGGTCCCCCCGTGTGGTTCTGGGATTTTTGCTCACCGTTCTTGTGATCATTTTGACCCCACGGGGTGAGATCTTGCGTTGAGCCCCAGATCGAGGGAGATTATCAGTGGTCTTGTATGTCTTCCATTTCCTAATAATTGCTCCCACAGTTGATTTCTTCAAACCAAGCTGCTTACCTATTGTAGATTCAGTCTTCCCAGCCTGGTGCAGGTCTATAATTTTGTTTCTGGTGTCCTTTGACAGCTCTTTGGTCTTGGCCATAGTGGAGTTTGGAGTGTGACTGTTTGAGGTTGTGGACAGGTGTCTTTTATACTTTATAAGTTCAAACAGGTGCCATTAATACAGGTAACGAGTGGAGGACAGAGGAGCCTCTAAAAGAAGAAGTTACAGGTCTGTGAGAGCCAGAAATCTTGCTTGTTTGAAGGTGACCAAATACTTATTTTCCACCATAATTTGCAAATAAATTCATAAAAAATCCTACAATGTGATTTTCTGGAGAAAAAAAATCTCAATTTGTCTGTCATAGTTGACGTGTACCTATGATGAAAATTACAGGCCTCTCTCATCTTTTTAAGTGGGAGAACATGCACAATTGGTGGCTGACTAAATACGTTTTTTCCCCACTGTAACTCCACCAGTCCTACTTATGATATAATCTACCAAGATTATACCTTTTTTAAATATTTTGTCAAAAAAATAAGGTTTTTTGTCAAGTAGTATATTTGAGTTCAACCACAATATTTGTTGCAATATTTGTTCTGTCGTTTCTGGAGGATTCAATTGAAATTGCAACCAAATTTCTATGGCTTGTGTTAGAAATAGTGATATTTGGGAGATGATATCCTTTTCAAATAACTGAAAGTGAGAGGTTGTAATCTGAATAAAGGGAAAAAGGCCATTCTTGAACATTGGGTGAGACAATCTTACTAATTTGCTAGAGAACCAGTTCAGATTTAAGTATAACTTTTGTATGACTGAAGCTTTTAGTGATAGGTCTAATGCTTTAATTTTTTATAATTTCTGTCCCTGAATTCATATTCATTATATTGTGATGTCACGAGAGGCTGTGTCCTGGAGGGACGTTACATCCCCCTGAGGTGGCTGCAAACCCAGACAGCTATGGCTCCATCTGCTGGTATGGTCGGGAACTCCACCCCTCTATGGCCAATCTTCCCACGCAGCTGAAACAAATGAGGAGCTGATGAGCTGAAGGTTTGGGAAGGGAAGAGACACACTGAGGGAGTGTGTGGGGGGTGAAGAGACACAGTCTCCAACCTGGGCTCTCTGGAGGACAAGAGTGCTGCACGTCCACTTCCATGAGGAATATAAGGATTTGGAGATACTTACCTTTGGGAAATACTCACCTTTGGATATATGCACCTGTGGAAATACGTGAGAGACATTTGGAAGGACTTTTTGCTGGGTTGGCCACTAGCTGCAACGTGGACTACAGTAAGGCTGGGGAAAAGTTATCTGAGCGAGTGAGAATTATGATTCTGGATGTGGAAGAGACATCCCTGAACGGTTAACCCTTAAAGAGCCACAAGAGAACAGAATTTTGTTATATTTTCGTTAATTTCCCAAGACCTATAATAAAATCCTTGTTTTGTTTGAACCTTGTCTCCTGGCACTACTTGAGCAATCCCGCTGAAAGCTGTGTAGCCTCTCGTGACGTCACAATATAAATAGGCCCGTTTAATTTTGTCTGGCTTGCCGTTCCAAATAAAATTGAATATTTTTTTCTCATATAATTTAAAAAACTGTTCGCTAGGCGTAGGCAAGACCATAAGCAAATAGGTAAACTGGGATAATACTAAAGAGTTAATCAGGGTGATTTTTCCACAAATGTACAGGTATTTACCTTTCCATGGTAGCAAGATCTTTTCTATTTTTGCTAACTTTCTATTAAAATGTATTGAAGTGAGATCATTTATTTCCTTTGGGATATGTATTCCGAGTATATCCACATCACCATCAGACCATTTTATTGGTAAACTACATGGTAATGTAAAAATTGTATTTTTTAGTGATCCAATACGTAATATAGTACATTTGTCATAATTTGGTTGTAATCCAGAGAGGTTAGAAAATGTATCTAGATACTCTATGAGGCTGTGGAGGGAGTCTAGTTGTGGATTTAAAAGAAAACATGAATCATCAGCGTACAATGACACCTATGTTTTTAAGCCCTTGATTTCTAATCCCCTGATATTATTGTTGGATCTGATTTTAATAGCTAACATCTCGATGGCCACAATAAATAGATATGCCGAAAGTGGACAACCTTGTTTCACTTCTCTTGACAGTTTAAAACTTTCTGAGAAATAGCCATTATTTACTATTTTACACCTAGGGATACTATACATGATTTTGACCCATTTTATAAGAGATTCTCCAAAATTGAAATGCTCCAGGCATTTATATATAAACCCCAGTCGTACTTTATCAAAAGCCTTTTCGAAGTCTGCTATGAATAGCAGGCCTTGTTTCCCATATTTTCCATAGTGTTCTATTGTTTCCAATACTTGCCTTATATTATCTCCAATGTATCTTCCATGTAAAAAACCTGTCTGATTAGAATGAATAATATCAGACAATACCTTTTTAATTATATGCACTATACATTTTGCTAGAAATTTTGCATCACTACACTGAAGTGTAAGGTGCCTCCAATTTTTTAAATGGACTGGAACTTTATATTTTCCACTTGTATCCTGTTTCAGTAATAATGAGATCAGACCTTCTTCTTGAGTGTCAGATAATCTATCATTTACACATAAGTGGTTAAAACATGCTAATACCGGTCCTCTTAGTATATCAAAAAAGGTTTGGTATACCTCGACTGGTATGCCATCCAACCCTGGAGTTTTCCCGGACATAAAGTCTTTCATTGCATCCAGAAGTTCCTCCTCTGTAATTTCACCTTCACATGAGTCTTTCTGTATGGCTGTTAATTTTACATTATCAATAGAAAAAAAATCTCTACAATTAGCTTCAGTTAGAGGAGATGGAGGCGACTGAAATGAAAACATATGCTTAAAGTACTTTTTTTCCTCCTTCAAAATATAATTTGGTGAATCATGGGTGACTCCGTCAATTGTAACCAGTTTCATTACATTCTTTTTGGTAGCATTCCTATGTTGAAGATTAAAAAATAATTTGGTGCATTTTTCCCCATATTCCATCCAGTTTGCTTTATTTTTTTTATATATTACACTTGATCTTTCTTGAATAAGTTTCTCCATTTCTTTTTGTTTTTCCTCTAATTTATTCTGAGCCTCTATGTTACAGTTTTTATTGCCATCTATTTGTTCTGTTAGACTTTCTATTTCCTTTGTTAGTATAAACTCGTTTGACCTAAATTGCATTTGTTTTCGAGATGAGTACTGAATTGCATGGCCTCTAAAGGCACATTTAAAGGCGTCCCATACAATAAGGGGGTACCTAAGTTATGTCGGAAAAAGTCAGTTATAACATTTTTGACATGCGTTTTTCTGGATTTTTTTGTTGTTATTCTGTCTCTCATTGTTTAAATAAACCTTCCATTAAAATTATAGACTGATCATTTCTTTGTCAGTGGGCAAACGTACAAAATCAGCAGGGGATCAAATACTTTTTTCCCTCACTGTACATAAGAAACTCAAACCCACTATTGTTGGTAAAGGTGAGGACCAAGAAGGCAGAATCCATTTCCTTAAATGTATCCATAATGGAAGGAAAATTGCCTTTATTGATATGTATACTCCAAATTCATACGATCCTACATTTTTTTGATACTCTGAACAACATATTCTTAGAATTAACAGAATTCCATCTGGTTATTGGGACAGACATGAATGCCATGTTGGACATGGGGGACAAATCTAATAAGACCAACTACAATCCACAAGCAACCAAGGCTGTCCAGCATATACTCTCTGATTACAACCTCATTGATGCCTGGTGAGCACATAATCCTAAAGTACACTGCCAACTTCAAATTTCAGAATCTCCTAAAAGAGCCACAAGGTGGCGTTTCAACATTTCATTACTACAAAATTCCTACATTCTGTGATGAATTTGAAATTTGAACTCCAAATTACCAATAAAAATTCAGACGATGACACCCGGATTCTATGGGATGCTACCAAAGGTTTTTATAAAAAAATTATCCAACTACATTTGGGTTGAATAAATCACAATTAAAGAAGATATCAGAAAGAAGAAATGTTGTTAACTGTGTTAGAGCGTTCTTAACAAGCACTCTTTTCAGACCAGGTAGCTATTACTCTTTCCAAAGTCAAGACAGAACTGAATTTATTGATAAGACAGAGAGCAGAATTTGCCATCCATCGAGTTAGACTCAACCATTACTTCCATGGTAATCATCAACAAGCTACGCAGTAATGATACATTAGCTGATATAGCAACTATTGAATCTGAAACAGGGGAATCACTATCAGAACTCAAATTAATAAATCAAAGATTCTCCCACTTCTATAAAGAACTGTACAGCTTTGATTGTAAATTCATACTGCCAGACTAAGTCCTTTCTAAAATAATTAAGAACTCTTCTCCCAACAGAGGAAGCCACCTCACTGGGAGGCCAAATCTCTGTCAATTAACTAAAACGGCATTGAATAGCATGAATAAAGGCAAATCAGCAGGATGGGACGGTATTCCTTCTGAGGTCTATTTAACATTTTGGAATCAATTAGGTCCACTATTGCTCAGAATGATTAATACAGCCGTTCACAAAAGTTCAGTTGGGAGAGATGTGAACACAGCACTAATTTCGCTTTTATAAAAACAAAAACCTCCGTAACATATTTTTAATGTACA
Organism: Coregonus clupeaformis; assembly: GCF_020615455.1. Lineage (NCBI taxonomy): Eukaryota > Metazoa > Chordata > Actinopteri > Salmoniformes > Salmonidae > Coregonus > Coregonus clupeaformis. The sequence goes on from NC_059227.1 coordinate 4,449,637, forward strand.
AAGCCTTGCAAAAGTATTCATCCCCCTTGGCGTTTTTCCTACTTTGTTGCATTACAACCTATATTTTAAATGGATTTTTATTTGGATTTCATGTAATGGACATACACAAAATAGTCAAAAATTGGTGAAGTGAAATGAAAATTATAACTTGTTTCAAAAAATTGAAAAAAATTAATCACGTAAAACTGGTGCGTGCATATGTATTCACCCCCTTTGCTATGAAGCCCCTAAATAAGATCTGGTGCAAAAAATTACCTTAAGAATTCATAATTAGTTAAATAAAGTCCACCTGTGTGCAATCTAAGTGTCACATGATCTGTCACATGATCTCAGTATATATACACCTGTTCTGAAAGGCCCCAGAGTCTGCAACACCACTAAGCAAGGGGTACCACCAAGCAAGTGGCACCATGAAGACCAAGGAGCTCTCCAAACAGGTCAGGGACAAAGTTGTGGAGAAGTACAGATCAGGGTTGGGTTATAAAAAAATATCAAAAACTTTGAACATCCCACGGAGCGCCATTAAATCCATTATTAAAAAATGGAAAGAATATGGCACCACAACAAACCTGCCAAGAGAGGGCCGCCCACCAAAACTCACAGACCAGGTAAGGAGGGCATTAATCAGAGAGGCAACAAAGAGACCAAAGATAACCCTGAAGGAACTGCAAAGCTCCACAGCAGAGATTGGAGTATCTGTCCATAGGACCACTTTAAGCCATACACTCCACAGAGCTGGGTTATACGGAATAGTTGCAAGAAAAAAGCCATTGCTTAAAGAAAAAAATAAGCAAACACGTTTGTGGGAGACTCCCCAAACATATGGAAGAAGGCACTCTGGTCAGATGAGACTAAAATTAAGCTTTTTGGCCATCAAGTAAAATGCTATGTCTGGTGCAAACCCAACACCTCTCATCACCGCGAGAACACCATCCCCACAGTGAAGCATGGTCAAATCAAATCAAATCAAATTTTATTGGTCACATGTGCCGAATACAACAAGTGCAGACATTACAGTGAAATGCTTACTTGCAGCCCTTAACCAACAGTGCGTTTATTTTAAAAAAAAAAAAAAAAAAAAAAGTAAGAATAAAACAACAACAAAAAAAAAGTGTTGAGAAAAACAAAGAGCAGAAGTAAAATAAAGTGACAGTAGGGAGGCTATATATACAGGGGGGTAACGGTGCAGAGTCAATGTGCGGGGGGCACCGACTAGTTGAGGTAGTTGAGGTAATATGTACATGTGGGTAGAGTTAAAGTGACTATGCATAAATACTTAACAGAGTAGCAGCAGCGTAAAAAGGATGGGGTGGGGGGCAGTGCAAATAGTCCGGGTAGCCATGATTAGCTGTTCAGGAGTCTTATGGCTTGTGGGTAGAAGCTGTTGAGAAGTCTTTTGGACCTAGACTTGGCACTCCGGTACCGCTTGCCGTCACGGTAGCAGAGAGAGAACAGTCTATGACTAGGGTGGCTGGAGTCTTTGACAATTTTGAGGGCCTTCCTCTGACACCGCCTGGTATAGAGGTCTTGGATGGCAGGGAGCTTTGCCCCAGTGATGTACTGGGCCGTACGCACTACCCTCTGTAGTGCCTTGCGGTCAGAGGCCAAGCAGTTGCCATACCAGGCGGTGATGCAACCAGTCAGGATGACCATGGTGGTGGCAGCATCATGCTGTGGGGATGTTTTTCATCAGCAGGGACTGGGAAACTGGTCAGAATTGAAGGAATGACGGATGGCGCTAAATACAGGGAAATTCTTGAGGGAAACCTGTTTCAGTCTTCCAGAGATTTGAGACTGGGACGGAGGTTCACATTCCAGCAGGACAATGACCCTAAGCATACTGCTAAAGCAACACTTGAGTGGTTTAAGGGGAAACATTTAAATGTATTGGAATGGCCTAGTCAAAGCCCAGACCTCAATCCAATTGAGAATCTGTGGTATGACTTAAAGATTGCTGTACACCAGCGGAACCCATCCAACTTGAAGGAGCTGGAGCAGTTTTGCCTTGAAGAATGGGCAAAAAGCCAAGCTTATAGAGACATACCTCAAGAGACTTGCAGCTGTAATTGCTGCAAAAGGTGGCTCTACAAAGTTTTGACTGGGGTGAATAGTTATGCACGCTCAAGTTCTGTTTTTCTTGTCTTATTTCCTGTTTGTTTCACCCCAAAAAATATTTATATTTCGGGGGGGTGCGCACGGTGGAGGAAGTGTCTGGACACCAACGGAATCAGCTAGGCACCTACCCTGACACTCTAGCGACCACCCCATGAGAACCCTCTGCGGCCATGCAAAGGTGGGGTTGTGTAGTGCTTACCAGGGAAGATCAACAACAACAGGGAAATCGGGGGACAAAATAATACAACATTTGACATGCTCTCTATGGGTCCTTTGGGTAACCATCGTGACTGGTGCTGTAACTTCCCTAAAAAACCCTGACCCTAATGGTCGACTGTCAAGTGCTTTGATGGGCAGTGGAGTGGATAGGGGAACCAATGGAATACCTAGACTTAGAGCTAACGACCTGTCCATAAAGTTCCCAGCTGCGCCTGAATCGACCAGCGCCTTCCACTGGGAAACTACTGGGTAGTCAGGGAAGGTGACGTGTATGGTGCAGTGTGCAGTAGAGGGCTCTGACCGAGGGTGGGTTTGCGCTACCTGGGGTGATGCGAGAGTACCCTGCCTGCCGCCTCCCGGAAGAACACTGACCCGGAAGAACACTGACGACAGTGTGCAGTATAATGTCCTCTTCTGCCAAAAGAGTGACACTGAAGCTGTCCTCTGTTCTCCCGGATCGCTGCTCCATCGAAACGGACTCCGAGTTGGGGGGGTGAAACGGGCAGGCCACTCCCAGGACATCCTCTAGCAGCCAGCAGGTTGTCCAACCGGATGGCCATGTCCACCAGCTGGTCGAAGGTTAATATGGGATCCCAGCAGGATAGCTCCCCTCTGACGTCCTCTCGCAGGCTGCACCGGAAATCCGTCGATCAGGGCCTGCTCGTTCCACCCGGACCCAACCGCTAGGATCCGAAACTCTAGGGCGAAGTCCTGCGCGGTCCTCGTCCACTGCCTCAGTTGGACCAGACGCACGCCCGCCTCTCGTCCTTCGGGCGGGTGGTCGAAGACCGGCCGGAAGAGACGAGCAAACTCTCCGTAGTTGTCCAACGCGGTTCCTCCTTCTCTCCAGACCGCATTGGCCCACTCCAGGGCTTTCCCCGAGAGGCAGGAGACGAGGGCAGACACCTTCTCCCGCTCCGATGGAGCCGGGCTGATGTTCACGATGTAGAGGTCCAGCTGCAGGAGGAATCCCTGGCAGCGGGCAGCCGTCCCGTCAAACTCCATCGGTCGGGATAGATGAATCCCTCAGGGTGCTGGAGTGTGGGTGGCCGGATCTGGTTGCTCAGCTGGTCCCGATGGGTCGGGTCCTCTCCTCTCCAGGCGTTGGACGACCTGGAGAACCCGATCCATCGCTTCTCCTAAGCTGGCGAGCATCCTGGAATGCTCGTGGACCCGTGCCATGATTCCAGGCATGGGCTCTTCTCCTGCTGATTCCATGGCGGGTGTGTGATTCTGTGGCGTGTGATTTGGACGGAGTCAGGCGCAGGAGGGTAAATCACAGAATAAAGGTTTATTCCGTCTATATGTCGATACAAAGTACAAGGACCTCCACCGAGCTCATATAACCTCCACAATAAACAATCACACACAAAGACAAGGGGGCAGAGGGAACACTTATACAGGTACTGATGAGGGGAATTGAAACCAGGTGTGTGTAATAAACAAGACAAAACAAATGGAATGATGAGATGAGGAGCGGCAGTATTTCAATAGAACATCTTGAGTTATTCTATTATTACATTGAAAGATACTGATCTAATTATAAGTTTTGTTTATTTTTAAACATCTTTCTCTGAAAAATGTTGTCCCCACTTTTGATGTCACTACCAAAACACACACTTTAAAAGACTGCCATAAGCCACACCCATCCAAATATCACCAGGGGATGGGATTGCACCCCTCTCCACTATGACCACATGGTGAGTAGTCTGCAAACATTTTTGAGAAAATGAGTGAGCAAGTTGGTAAATCTTCACCGTTTTTTAATAAAGTGTCGCTACGGAACGAACATCTAATATATCATGAAATATGTAAAGTACGGTTTTGGGACAAAAATATACACTGAGTATACAAAATATTATGAACACCTGCTCTTTCCATGACATAGACTGACCAGGTGAGTCCAGGTGAAAGCTATGATCCCTTATTGATGTCACTTGTTAAATCCACTTCAATCAGTGTAGAGGAAGGGGAGGAGACAGGTTAAAAAAGGATTTTCAAGCCTTGAGACAATTGAGACATGGATCGTGTACAGTGGGGAGAACAAGTATTTGATACACTGCCGATTTTGCAGGTTTTCCTACTTACAAAGCATATAGAGGTCTGTAATTTTTATCATAGAGAGACGGAATCTAAAACAAAAATCCAGAAAATCACATTGTATGATTTTAAAGTAATTAATTTGCATATTATTGCATGACATAAGTATTTGATACATCAGAAAAGCAGAACATAATATTTGGTACAGAAACCTTTGTTTGCAATTACAGAGATCATAGGTTTCCTGTAGGTCTTGACCAGGTTTGCACACACTGCAGCAGGGATTCTGGCCCACTCCTCCATACAGACCTTCTCCAGATCCTTCAGGTTTCGGGGCTGTCGCTGGGCAATACGGACTTTCAGCTCCCTCCAAAGATTTTCTATTGGGTTCAGGTCTGGAGACTGGCCAGGCCACTCCAGGACCTTGGGATGCTTCTTACGGAGCCACTCCTTCGTTGCCCTGGCTGTGTGTTTCGGGTCGTTGTCATGCTGGAAGACCCAGCTCTTACTGAGGGAAGGAGGTTGTTGGCCAAGATCTCGCGATACATGACCCCATCCATCCTCCCCTCAATACGGTGCAGTCGTCCTGTCCCCTTTGCAGAAAAGCATCCCCAAAGAATGATGTTTCCACCTCCATGCTTCACGGTTGGGATGGTGTTCTTGGGGTTGTACTCATCCTTCTTCTTCCTCCAAACACGGCGAGTGGAGTTTAGACCAAAAAGCTATATTTTTGTCTCATCAGACCACATGACCTTCTCCCATTCCTCCTCTGGATCATCCAGATGGTCATTGGCAAACTTCAGACGGGCCTGGACATGCGCTGGCTTGAGCAGGGGGACCTTGCGTGCGCTGCAGGATTTTAATCCATGACGGCGTAGTGTGTTACTAATGGTTTTCTTTGAGACTGTGGTCCCAGCTCTCTTCAGGTCATTGACCAGGTCCTGCCGTGTAGTTCTGGGCTGATCCCTCACCTTCCTCATGATCATTGATGCCCCACAGGTGAGATCTTGCATGGAGACCCAGACCGAGGGTGATTGACCGTCATCTTGAACTTCTTCCATTTTCTAATAATTGCGCCAACAGTTGTTGCCTTCTCACCAAGCTGCTTGCCTATTGTCCTGTAGCCCATCCCAGCCTTGTGCAGGTCTACAATTTTATCCCTGATGTCCTTACACAGCTCTCTGGTCTTGGCCATTGTGGAGAGGTTGGAGTCTGTTTGATTGAGTGTGTGGACAGGTGTCTTTTATACAGGTAACGAGTTCAAACAGGTGCAGTTAATACAGGTAATGAGTGGAGAACAGGAGGGCTTCTTAAAGAAAAACTAACAGGTCTGTGAGAGCCGGAATTCTTACTGGTTGGTAGGTGATCAAATACTCATGTCATGCAATAAAATGCAAATTAATTACTTAAAAATCATACAATGTGATTTTCTGGATTTTTGTTTTAGATTCCGTCTCTCACAGTTGAAATGTACCTATGATAAAAAATTACAGACCTCTACATGCTTTGTAAGTAGGAAAACCTGCAAAATCGGCAGTGTATCAAATACTTGTTCTCCCCACTGTATAAACTGCATTTTGCTGATGTGGACATTTCTCTGACTGCCTTGTCACGATGTGTTGCTTCATCACTAGCTAGCAGTCTCTGGCTGCATCCCAGATGGCACCCTGTTCCCCACATAGTGCGCTACTTTTAACCAGCCCCGATCAAAGGTAGTGCACTATATAGGGAATAGGGTGCAATTTGGGACGCAATCCTCTGTTTATTAGCTTTAGTGTAGAGAAATATTTCCAATCCAAGGTCCTTATTTAAACAAGCCTGTTGTGATTACTCTACTCTAATCACAACCTCTGCTTTAAAGGTAAATATAACTAGCTAGGCTGTCACAGAAACATGTAGCTAAACTAAGCTGGTGGTCGTATGGTATGTATGGGGGAGGAGTTGTCTGTGTGTGTGTGTGTGCCTGCAACTATGTGTGTGTGGTGCCTCCGCTGCGAGTGAGCATTATACCCAGGGCCAATAGGAGAGAGGGACCACACTCTAGCACATCCTGTTTGACTTGACCTCAGAGGATATTCTCCTTTCCCAAGCAAACAAACCGCCAGCCTTTTGGACCGTACCTACCTCTGTCTGAGGGCAGTCTCTCTCTCTCTCTCTCTCTCTCTCTCTCTCTCTCTCTCTCTCTCTCTCTCTCTCTCTCTCTCTCTCTCTCTCTCTCTCTCTCTCTCTCTCTCTCTCTCTCTCTCTCTCTCTCTCTCTCTCTCTATCTCTCTCTATCTCTCTCTCTCTCTCTCTCTCTCACACTCACTCACTCACTCACTCCCTCTCCCACTCTCTCTCAGATCGTACCAACGTCGGAGGGGAAGGGAGGGGATGACAGACAGGAGGGTATCTTCCTCTCGCTCTCTCTCCCGCTCCCTCTCTCCCTCCCTCTCCCACTCTCTCTCAGATCGTACCATAGTCGGAGGGGAAGGGAGGGGACGGGAGACAGGGGGATCTCTCTCTCCATGGTGGTGAACTGAGGGTTATACTACAAAGCAGGATCAAGGGGTAAGCCAGCTAACTAGCCTAAATATTCGGATAAAACACTAAAAATGTTTTACAAAGATAAGCTTGAAATGGGCGTGGTCTAATAATTGGACGACATGGGTCCCATTGTGCCTGGCGAAAACCAAACACTGCATTCCACAGTAAGAACCTCATACCAACGGTCAAGCATGGTGGTGGTGTGATGGTTTGGGGATGCTTTGCTGCCTCAGGACCTGAACGACTTGCCTTAATAGAAGGAACCATGAATTCTACAGGAGAATGTCAGGCCATCTGTCTGTGAGCTGAAGCTGAAGCACAGCTGGGTCGTGCAGCAAGACAATGATCCATTACACAATCAAGTCTACATGAAAATGGCTAAAAAGCAACACGTTTGAAGTTTCAGACCTAATCACAATTGAAATGTTGTGGCAGGACTTGAAACAAGGTGCTCATGCCCTTAAAGCCCACCAACGTCAATTCCTCCACAGCGATGTGAGAGGCTGGTCAACAACTACAGGAAGCGTTTGGTTGCAGTCATTGCAGCTAAAGGTGGCACAACCAGTTATTGACTGTAAGGGGAGCAATTACTTTTTCACACTGGGGCATTGGGTGTTGCATAACTTAGTTTATTAAATAAATGAAAACATTTGTTTTATTTGTAAACTTGGGTTCCCATTATCTAATATTAGGTTTTGGTTGAATATTTGATAACATTCAGTGTCCAAAATATGCCAAAATCATCCAGTCCAACATCCAGCCTACACATGGTAACATGAAAAGGATAACAGTCCATGTTGTGAGTAATGTTGTCCCACTGACTCCATTTTCCCTGCAGTGTTTTTGGTCGAGTGTCTAGCATCACCTACATTACAACTGACAAAACAACATAACAGCATAAGCCTGTGTGTGTGTGTGTGTGTGTGTGTGTGTGTGTGTGTGTGTGTGTGTGTGTGTGTGTGTGTGTGTGTGTGTGTGTGTGTGTGTGTGTGTGTGTGTGTGAAAACGTTGTGCGGTGAGTGGGTACAGTGCTGTAAAGACTTCACCACAGTGAGATTAGTGTCAGTCGGCAAGGATAATCCCATTGTCTAAACACTGCTGCTGACCCAAAGCTTCCTGGCGCGCACACTCGCATTACCGAACCGTGTTTCAAGAGAAGAGCATTACCGAACCGTGTTTCAAGAGAAGAGCATTACCAAACCGTGTTTCAAGAGAAGAGCATTACCAAACCGTGTTTCAAGAGAAGAGCATTACCAAACCGTGGTTGCGTCTGAAATGGCCCCGTATTATAGTGCACCACTGACCCTATGGGCTCTGGTCAAAAGTAGTGTACTATATAGGGAATAGGGTGCCATTCTCTGGTCTAAAGTAGTGCACTATATAGGGAATAGGGTGCCATTTTGGATGCCGCCAAGTATATTTCAAGAGCACTACCATTGTAGGATGCTGTACATTTTAGTCATTTAGCAGACGCTCTTTCAGTTAGTGAGTGCATACATTCTCATACTGGTCCCCCGTGGAAATCGAACCCACAACCCTGGCGTTGCAAGCGCCATGCTCTACCAACTGAGCTACATGGGATTGTAGTAATGCTAATTCACTGCTTTTATCAAGTTGAGGTGGTGCTACCCTTAAAGCGAGAGCGATGCCTCTTTAGCCTATAGAGTGAAAGACTACCGTATGTTTCCATAATTACCAGCGTTGAGTATACTAGTAGCTGTATAAGCCAGTGAAATGTATGCCACCTTTCCCGCTCTTAGGAACGTGAGAATGTCAGTTGTATTCTACTCAAAATGTAGAAATGTCCAACTGTTTCCATTGGATTTCTCTGATCAATTTATGAAAATCACTCCAAACCATTTCCCCTTATGGGAGGCATTTGGTCCGTTGTTTCAGATTTGTGTTGGTGGTCAATTCCACTTTTTGATGGCACAGTATGCCATGTACATTTTACACAGTGCAACTAACCTCACTTTTTAAGAGTACTGAGTAGTTACTTGGTTCTGTCAGAAGTTTGGTCCCTCATTTAAGCACCATAAGCCATCTCTCTCCTCTTTGTTGGTGGCCCACTCTTTGTCAGTGACTTTAACAATGACACAAAGCTATCTTTCTTATTTAATTAAAGATGTATGGCTAAGGAGTCACATACGTTCCTCACTGTCAAAAGGTGGGGGTTAGTGGGGATTATGACCTCACTCCTCCCGTCAGTCCCACAGCGTCACAGCTTCACCAAAACTGTAACGATCCCGGCAGTCTGAGTCGGGTCCTGTCTGTGGACTAGTTTTTCTGCTCGGGATCTCCAGTTTCCCGAGGGTTCTGGAACGCTCCGGGGAGCTCTCTTGATTTCCGCACCTGCATCCCATCAGCAATCTGCACACCTGGTCCTGATCATCACCCTTCTTAGGCTCTGGCCTAACATCCATTCCCTGCCGGATCGTTAGCCATGAACAGTAGGTTTACCAGAGTATCAGTCTTAGAGCCTAGCGTTAGTTTTGTTGTTTTTGCACCTTGTTGGTTTGTTGCTTACTTACCCCCGTTTTGTTCCATCTGCAGTCACCCGTCCGGAACCTTCATCCAACCTCTGCCTGGTGGTGGCGGCTGCCGACCCAGGATGGGATCAACCACTGCACCCCCAACAACTAATCAACGCCGCCCGCTCTGTTCCCTGGATTATTCAGCATCACTCTTGAATTTGTAAATAAACACTCACCTTCGTTTCAACTTACCTTGTCCTGGTCTGCTTCTGGGTTCTGGCTTAGCAACTCGTGACAGAACGATCCGGCCAGTAATGAACCCAGCGGACCTGGACTCTGTTCGCCATGCCATTACCCAGCAGGAGAAGATGTTGGGCCATCATAGCACGGTACTACAGGAGATCGCGTTGTCAGTTCGGAACCTTTCTACCGGTCTGACGGAGGTCCAGAACCAACGCAAGTTTCCGGTGGAGGATCCACTACCGGTTTCACCCGTCTCGCCTGCCGCTTCTGAAGCTGTGTCCTTCCGTGAGCCCAAGGTTCCGGCCGGATAAATATGAGGGGGAGCTGGGAAGATGCCGTTCCTTCCTTATGCAGTGTGGATTAGTGTTCGATCTACAGCCCTACTCTTATGCCACAGACAAGGCTAGGATAGCCTTTGTGATTGAGTTGCTGCGTGGTCGAGCGCTGGAGTGGGCTTCAGCCGTTTGGGAACGACAGGATCCCTGCATGGCTTCATACCAGGGGTTCACGGCCGAGATGAGGAAGCTCTTCGACCATTCCGTCCGAGGGAGGGACGCAGCTAGGCGCCTGTTTTCGCTTCGCCAAGGAACTCGCAGCGTGGCCGACTTCGTGATCGAGTTTAAGACGTTGGCTGTGGAGAGTGGGTGGAATGAGGAGGCTCTGCAAGCGGCCTTTTACCAGGGTCTGTCGGAGCAGCTCAAGGATGAGTTGATCTCCTATCCGGAGCCTAGTGACCTGGACAGCTTGGTAGCCTTGTCTATTCGGGTGGATAATCGAGTCCGAGAGCGAAGGAGGGAGAAGCAATGGGTTCCGTCCAACCGATCAGCTTCTCAGGTTCCAGTCGGAGTCGTCAAACTGCGCGGCTCGCTAAAGTTGGGAGGACTTTTAGCGAGCCAGTTTCGACCTCTCAATACCTCTGTCAGACCCGTTTCCCGGCTACCCTTATGAACAGGAATCAGAGCTTAGCGATTAACGCTTTGTCGATTCAGGTGCCGATGGAAGCTTTCTAGATGCCGAGTTGGTGGAACAGCTGGGGCTTTCCAAGGAGCAATTGCCGGAAGCCATTGAAGCTACCACTCTGGACGGCAGTAGTCTGGCACGTATCACGATGAGGACTGAACCGGTTAAGATGCTGTTGTCGGGAATCATTCTGAGATGATTTCATTCTTCATTCTGCCGTCTTCCCATGTTCCTCTGGTCCTTGGATACCCCTGGCTGAAGGAACACAATCCCACGTTCGATTGGGTGACGGGCAAGGTAACGAGTTGGAGCCTTGATTGTCATGCTAACTGTCTCAAGACTGCCTGCCCCCATTCGGTTCCCAGTCAGGTGATTGAGGCTAAACCCCCAGATTTGTCCCTGGTTCCCGAGACATATCACGATTTGGGGAAGTTTTCAGTAAGCAGAAGGCTCTGTCACTCCCTCCCCCACCGACCATATGATTGTGCCATCAACCTGTTCCCTGGAGCTGTCTACCCCAAGGGAAGGTTATACAGTATCTCCCGACCTGAACGTGAGGCTTTGGAGACCTACATCAAGGAGTCTCTAGCTGCTGGTCTCGTTCGTCCCTCGTCATCACCCCTGGGGGCAGGATTCTTCTTTGTGGGTAAGAAGGATGGCTCTCTTCGACCGTGTATTGATTATCGGGGGTTGAATGACATCACGGTCAAGAACAAGTATCCCCTGCCCTTGATGAGTTCTGCCTTCGACTCCTTACAGGGTGCTACGGTGTTCACCAAGCTAGACCTACGCAATGCGTATCACATGGTCCGGATCAGAGAGGGGGGACGAGTGGTTGACGGGTTTCAATACACCGATGGGTCACTTGGTATCAGGTGATGCCGTTTGGACTGACCAATGCTCCAGCGGTATTCCAGAGTATGGTGAACGACGTCCTGAGAGATATGATCGGTCTCTTTGTGTTTGTTTACCTGGATGACATTCTGATCTTCTCGAAGGAACCTTCCGACCACGTCCAGCATGTCCGGCAGGTTCTGCAGCGATTGTTGGAGAATCGCCTGTTCGTGAAGGCCGAGAAGTGCGAGTTTCACGCCCACACGACATCCTTTCTCGGGTACATCATCTCCAGGGGAGAGATTAGGATGGACCAGGAGAAGGTTAGAGCGGTTCTGGAATGGGCCCAGCCCGGTACGAGATTGCAGCTCCAGAGATTTTTTGGGGTTTGCGAATTTCTACCGCAGATTCATCCGGGATTACAGCCGTGTGGCCGCTCCGTTAACTGCCTTGACTTCCAGTATCAGGACCTTCAAGTGGAATCCGGAGGCGGATCGAGCGTTTCTGGATTTGAAGAGGCGATTCACCAACGCACCGATTCTCTCTCAACCGGACACGGCCCGTCAGTTCGTCGTTGAAGTGGGACGCGTCTGATGTGGGAGTTGGCGCCATCCTGTCGCAGCGATGCTCCACGGACAGTAAACTCCATCCCTGCGCCTACTACTCTCGTCGCCTTTCGCCTGCGGAGAGGAATTACGATGTGGGTAACCGGGAGCTTCTCGCGGTGAAACTTGCCTTGGAGGAGTGGCGCCACTGGTTGGAGGGGGCGGAGCAACCGTTTATTGTCTGGACTGACCACAAGAATCTTGCTTACGTGCAATCGGCTAAACGTCTCAACTCCCGTCAGGCCAGGTGGGCGTTGTTTTTGGACGATTCAAGTTTTCCCTGACGTTCCGACCTGGATCTAAGAACGGCAAGGCGGACGCCTTGTCTCGGATGTTCTCCAAGACGGAGGAGAGTGGGTCCAAGACCGAGACAATTCTCCCCCGGAACTGCGTCGTGGGAGCTGTTAGGTGGAAGATTGAGGAGGAGGTGATGGCGGCTCTTCGGACGCAGCCCGGTCCCGGTAACGGTCCACCCGGTCGGTTGTTTGTGCCTGAGTCGGTTCGTCCTGCGGTCCTCAAATGGTCCCACGCCAGCAAGATGGCTTGTCACCCTGGCGTGGCTCGGACGATGGCGTTTCTTCGCAGACGCTTTTTGGTGGCCTGCCATGGCCGAGGATACTCGGGGTTATGTTGCTGCCTGTCCAGTGTGTGCGCAGAATAAGGGTACCAATCGGCCCAGCTCTGGACTACTTCACCCCCTTCCTATTCCCCGGCGACCATGGTCGCATCTGGCCCTGGACTTTGTCACTGGGTTGCCCGCTTCTGAGGGGAACACGGTCGTTCTGACTATCGTGGACAGATTCAGCAAGTTCGCCCACTTTGTGCCAATTGCCAAGCTTCCCTCTGCCTCGGAGACGTCCGAGATCCTGGTTAGGGAGGTTTTCAGGGTCCACGGGTTGCCCAGTGATATCGTTTCCGACCGTGGCCCTCAGTTTACCTCTGCTGTCTGGAAGTCCTTCTGTTTGGCCATTGGAGCTACAGTCAGTCTCACATCTGGTTTTCACCCCCAATCTAATGGTCAGGCGGAGAGAGCCAACCAGAAGATGGAATCCACGCTACGCTGCCTGGCCTCTTCCAACCCCACCTCCTGGGTCTCTCAGTTGCCTTGGGTTGAGTATGCCCACAATACTCTCCCTACATCGGCCACTGGGATGTCTCCCCTTCCAGTGCCTGTATGGCTACCAACCTCCCTTGTTCCCTTCTCAGGAGAAGGAGCTCTCAGTGCCTTCTGTTCAGGCCCATATTCGTCGTTGCCACCGGACCTGGCATCGGGCCAGAAAGGCACTCCTTAGAGTTTCGGACCGGTATCAGCTCCAGGCGAATCGTCGCCGGATCCCCGCTCCCACCTACACCATCGGAGATAGGGTCTGGTTGGCCACACGGGATCTTCCTTTACGGACTGAGTCTAGGAAGTTGTTACCGAAGTTCATTGGTCCGTTTGTGGTGGAGAAGGTGATCAATCCGGTGGCAGTTCGACTCAAACTCCCGAGGACGCTCAGAGTCCATCCCACCTTTCATGTCTCCTGCCTCAAGCCGGTTTTCCTCAGTCCTCTGTTGCCTCCTCCGCCTCCTCCTCCTCCTCCTCGGATGATCGGAGGTGGTCCTGCCTACACGGTGCGACGCATCATGGATTCCAGACGGCGGGGCCGGGGTTTCCAGTATCTCGTGGACTGGGAGGGGTATGGTCCTGAAGAGAGGAGTTGGATTCCGCGGCGACAGATCCTAGATGCTGACCTCATCCGTGACTTCTACCGCCTCCATCCTGGCGCTCCGGGAGTCCGCCCGGTGGCGTCTGGTCGGAGGGGGGTACTGTAACGATCCCGGCAGTCTGAGTCGGGTCCTGTCTGTGGACTAGTTTTTCTGCTCGGGATCTCCAGTTTCCCGAGGGTTCTGGAACGCTCCGGGGAGCTCTCTTGATTTCCGCACCTGCATCCCATCAGCAATCTGCACACCTGGTCCTGATCATCACCCTTCTTAGGCTCTGGCCTAACATCCATTCCCTGCCGGATCGTTAGCCATGAACAGTAGGTTTACCAGAGTATCAGTCTTAGAGCCTAGCGTTAGTTTTGTTGTTTTTGCACCTTGTTGGTTTGTTGCTTACTTACCCCCGTTTTGTTCCATCTGCAGTCACCCGTCCGGAACCTTCATCCAACCTCTGCCTGGTGGTCGGCGGCTGCCGACCCAGGATGGGATCAACCACTGCACCCCCAACAACTAATCAACGCCGCCCGCTCTGTTCCCTGGATTATTCAGCATCACTCTTGAATTTGTAAATAAACACTCACCTTCGTTTCAACTTACCTTGTCCTGGTCTGCTTCTGGGTTCTGGCTTAGCAACTCGTGACAAAAACAGCTTTGGCCGGCCGTTCGTGTTGCCAGTGTTGTGTAGTGAAGGGGAAAGGTCAGAGGATCCTGCTGGTTCTACTGCTGTTGACACTGAACACAACGCACGGAGAGAGAGGCAAGAAAAGATTCAAAACGGATACGGACAGTACAAGAAGTCCCGCTATATCAGTACAAGAAGTCCCGTTACGGTAGATCTGGAAAATCGTTAAAGACTCCAGCCACCCAAGCCATAGACTATTCTCTCTGCCTCCGCATGGCAAGCGGTACCGGTGCATCAAGACTGGCACCAACAGGCTCTTGAACAGCTTCTATCCCCAAGCAATAAGACTGATAAATAGCTGACATAATAGATACACAGACTATCTGAGTTAACCTTGTATCCTCATTGACCTTTTTATTTTTGCACTGTCTCTATGAACACTCACAGGGCCCTACACACACTGTCACTCCAAGACTCACAGGGCCCTACACACACTGTCACTCCAAGACTCACAGGGCCCTACACACACTGTCACTCCAAGACTCACAGGGCCCTACACACACTGTCACTCCAAGACTCACAGGGCCCTACACACACTGTCACTCCAAGACTCACAGGGCCCTACACACACCGTCACTCCAAGACTCACAGGGCCCTACACACACTGTCACTCCAAGACTCACAGGGCCCTACACACACTGTCACTCCAACACTCACAGGGCCCTACACACACTGTCACTCCAAGACTCACAGGGCCCTACACACACTGTCACTCCAAGACTCACAGGGGCCCTACACACACTGTCACTCCAAGACTCACAGGGCCCTACACACACTGTCACTCCAAGACTCACAGGGCCCTACACACACTGTCACTCCAACACTCACACACTCACACACACTGTCACTCGAAGACTCACAGGGCCCTACACACACTGTCACTCCAATACTCACAGGGCCCTACACACACTGTCACTCCAAGACTCACAGGGCCCTACACACACTGTCACTCCAAGACTCACAGGGCCCTACACACACTGTCACTCCAAGACTCACAGGGCCCTACACACACTGTCACTCCAAGACTCACAGGGCCCTACACACACTGTCACTCCAACACTCACACACTCACACACACTGTCACTCCAAGACTCACAGGGCTCTACACACACTGTCACTCCAAGACTCACAGGGCCCTACACACTGTCACTCCAAGACTCACAGGGCCCTACACACTCACACACACTGTCACTCCAAGACTCACAGGGCCCTACACACACTGTCACTCTAAGACTCACAGGGCCCTACACACTGTCACTCCAAGACTCACAGGGCCCTACACACACTGTCACTCCAAGACTCACAGGGCCCTACACACACTGTCACTCCAAGACTCACAGGGCCCTACACACACTGTCACTCCAAGACTCACAGGGCCCTACACACACTGTCACTCCAACACTCACACACTCACACACACTGTCACTCCAAGACTCACAGGGCCCTACACACACTGTCACTCCAAGACTCACAGGGCCCTACACACTGTCACTCCAAGACTCACAGGGCCCTACACACTCACACACACTGTCACTCCAAGACTCACAGGGCCCTACACACACTGTCACTCTAAGACTCACAGGACCCTACACACTCACACACACTCTATCATCTGCTCGCTCACACATAATATGCACATACATGTATACTGACTCTACAAATCCGCACCCCCACTCACATACAAGCTGCTGCTGCTCTGTTTATCTTATAACCAGTTGCCTAGTCACCTTACCCCTATACATATCTACCTCCATCACTCCAGTATCCCTGCACATTGTAAATATGGTATTGGAACTGACCCTGTATATAGTATGCTTACCCCTATACACATCTACCTCCATCACTCCAGTATCCCTGCACATTGTAAATATGGTATTGGAACTGACCCTGTATATAGTATGCTTACCCCTATACACATCTACCTCCATCACTCCAGTATCCCTGCACATTGTAAATATGGTATTGGAACTGACCCTGTATATAGTATGCTTACTTACTTATTGTGTTCTTTAGATGTATTCTTATTTATCGTGTGTTTTTTTTTTTTTGTATTACATTGTTATTGATTATTGCATTGTTGGGTTTTGAGTTTGCAAGAAAGGCATTTCAATGTACATGTGTGCATGTGACATTAAATCGTACAACTTGAAAAAGCAGGCCAGCATTCAGCCATGGCGAGAGAGATAGGGCTGTCTGATTCTGAAGGGGCTCTTACGGAACACCTAAATGTCATAAGGAAACTTTTTTTGGTTTCCTCTGTCTATAAACCCGAAGGCACTTTCTCTATCTCCCTCTAACCTTCCATGGAGGTCATCACTGGGCTACGGTGGCCCCAGAGGGACAGTCAACGTCTGGGATTTGAACTGTCTGAGACTATAGGGTCTGAACCTGTTACCGGTGGTGCTGAGCACCACATCGTAAGCCACCACTCTTCGCTCTTAGTCTTATACTGGGGTTAAATCTGTCTGAGACTGGGTCTGGGTTTGAAACCAGAGTTGGGGGTTTTAAACTTGCCTGTGACTGGGTCTGGGTTTGAAACCAGAGCTGGGGGGTTTTAAACTTGCCTGAGACTTGGTCTGGGTTTTAAAAAATAAAATAAAAAGTTGTAAAAAAAAGTTTTGCAATCAACAGACAAAACACATTCTACATTCACAGATGTGGCAGACATAAATCATATAATAAAATAAAATATAAAACAAAACAAACAACACATTTGCAGCAGCACTATCTGTGATCATGTTAGCTTTTTCCAGCTTTAGCTGAGACAATGAGCAAAGAGTTAGTTTTTACAGCCCCTTACACATCATGTACAGTGGGGAGAACAAGTATTTGATACACTGCCGATTTTGCAGGTTTTCCTACTTACAAAGCATGTAGAGGTCTGTAATTTTTATCATAGGTACACTTCAACTGTGAGAGACGGAATCTAAAACTAAAATCCAGAAAATCACATTGTATGATTTTTAAGTAATTAATTTGCATTTTATTGCATGACATAAGTATTTGATACATCAGAAAAGCAGAACATAATATTTGGTACAGAAACCTTTGTTTGCAATTACAGAGATCATATGTTTCCTGTAGGTCTTGACCAGGTTTGCACACACTGCAGCAGGGATTCTGGCCCACTCCTCCATACAGACCTTCTCCAGATCCTTCAGGTTTCGGGGCTGTCGCTGGGCAATACGGACTTTCAGCTCCCTCCAAAGATTTTCTATTAGGTTCAGGTCTGAAGACTGGCTAGGCCACTCCAGGACCTTGGGATGCTTCTTACGGAGCCACTCCTTAGTTTCCCTGGCTGTGTGTTTCGGGTCATTGTCATGCTGGAAGACCCAGCCATGACCCATCTTCAATGCTCTTACTGAGGGAAGGAGGTTGTTGGCCAAGATCTCGCGATACATGGCCCCATCCATCCTCCCCTCAATACGGTACAGTCGTCCTGTCCCCTTTGCAGAAAAGCATCCCCAAAGAATGATGTTTCCACCTCCATGCTTCACGGTTGGGATGGTGTTCTTGGGGTTGTACTCATCCTTCTTCTTCCTCCAAACACGGCGAGTGGAGTTTAGACCAAAAAGCTCTATTTTTGTCTCATCAGACCACATGACCTTCTCCCATTCCTCCTCTGGATCATCCAGATTGTCATTGGCAAACTTCAGACGGGCCTGGACATGCGCTGGCTTGAGCAGGGGGACCTTGCGTGCGCTGCAGGATTTTAATCCATGACGGTGAATTGTGTTACTAATGGTTTTCTTTGAGACTGTGGTTCCAGCTCTCTTCAGGTCATTGACCAGGTCCTGCCGTGTAGTTCTGGGCTGATCCCTCACCTTCCTCATGATCATTGATGCCCCACGAGGTGAGATCTTGCATGGAGCCCCAGACCGAGGGTGATTAACCGTCATCTTGAACTTCTTCCATTTTCTAATAATTGCGCCAACAGTTGTTGCCTTCTCACCAAGCTGCTTGCCTATTGTCCTGTAGCCCATCCCAGCCTTGTGCAGGTCTACAATTGTATCCCTGATGTCCTTACACAGCTCTCTGGTCTTGGCCATTGTGGAGAGGTTGGAGTCTGTTTGATTGAGTGTGTGGACAGGTGTCTTTTATACAGGTAACAAGTTCAAACAGGTGCAGTTAATACAGGTAATGAGTGGAGAACAGGAGGGCTTCTTAAAGAAAAACTAACAGGTCTGTGAGAGTCGGGTTTACTGCTCCTGTACTAATGGTGATCAAATACTTATGTCATGCAATAAAATGCAAATTAATTACTTAAATATCATACAATGTGATTTTCTGGATTTTAGTTTTAGATTCCGTCTCTCACAGTTGAAGTGTACCTATGATAAAAAAATTACAGACCTCTACATGCTTTGTAAGTAGGAAAACCTGCAAAATCGGCAGTGTATCAAATACTTGTTCTCCCCACTGTATATAGACTCATGTCCCTAATCATCCACTCTGTCCAATTTGAAATATAGTTGAGTAGTGGAGACCAGGGTCTATCGAACCTGGCCTGTCTCTTGGGGAGGTCATAGGTCAGCTTTTCAAGAGGAAGAAAGTCAACAGTCTGGTCAATCCACATTTTAAATGTAGGAGAATAATTAGAAGCCCACAGTAGGAGTATAAATTTTTTAGCAAAGTATGTGATAGTTATTTTCTCTGTCTGGATCAAGAACAAAGTCCTGCCAAAAGTGTGCAAAGCTGTCATCAAGGCAAAGGGTGGCTACTTTGAAGAATCTCATCAATAAAATATATTTTGATTTGTTTAACACTTTTTTGGTTACTACATGATTCCATATGTGTTATTTCATAGTTTTGATGTCATTACTATTATTCTACAATGTAGAAAATAGTAAAAATAAAGAAAAACCCTGGAATGAGTAGGTGTGTCCAAACTTTTGACTGGTACTGTAGGTTCCACTTTCAGAGGTACATCTTTTACAATCAGGAGAAATGTCTGTAACTGTAGATTCTTTCATTTTTACATTAGTACAGGAGCAGTAAACCCTGTGACAAACATCCGCCCATAACTCACCACTGAGAGTGGTGAGTTATGGAGTAAAGGAGGAGCCCACATTCTCAGAAAGGATTCTATAGATAAAGGAGATTTTGCCTTTCATTGATTGTGCTGTAGCAAGAAGGGTCTCAACTTCATTCAGCTGACCTCTAAACCTCCCCTTGGAAGTGAATGAGGAAATTACATGTCTAATTTGAAGATATTTTTAAAAAATATACAGTATATCTTGGCACGTTGAATCCCCTGCAGAGATCTTGAAAGGATTTCAGTGTAGTTGTGTTCTAATGAAACAGGTCTGAGAAGGTCCTGATCCCTAAAGATTAAAGTTGGCATCACTCAGGGCTTTTGGCAAGTCTTGGTTGCATACTATAGGAGAGTGAGAGCATATATTTCTTACAGTCCTTCCATGCTAGTAGAGTGCTGTAAATCACAAAGGTTTTGGGTACGTTGCCCACTTCACTAAAGTTATTCATGAATATAATTGAGCTTAGGGGCAATGAACCACAGGATTGGGCCTCTATCTGAATCCACATTGAGTCTTGTCCGTTTGTGATCCATGTTAGCACGTTGAGGATTTGAGAAGACCAGTAGTACAGTCGGCAAGGAAGGAAGGGCAAGAACACCCTTAGATTCAGGTTTCCATAGAGTGGAGAAAGATCCTAGGTTTTTTATTGACCCATGTACATTTGGTGATGCTTCCTAAATTATTACCGCCCACGTAGCACTCATGACGGTAGCCATGAAGTGCTTTGAAAGGCTGGTCATGGCTCACATCAACACCATCATCCTGGAAACCCTAGACCCACTCCAATTCGCATACCACCCCAACAGATCCACAGATGACGCAATCTCAATCACTCTACACACTGCCCTTTCCCACCTGGACAAAAGGAACACCTATGTGAGAATGCTGTTCATTGACTACAGCTCAGTGTTCAACACCATAGTGCCCACAAAGCTCATCACTAAGCTAAGGACCCTGGGACTAAACACCTCCCTCTGCAACTGGATCCTGGATTTCCTGACGGGCCGCCCCTAGGTGGTAAGGGTAGGCAACAACACATCTGCCACGCTGATCCTCAACACTGGGGCCCCTCAGGGGTGCGTGCTTAGTTACCTCCTGTACTCCCTGTTCACCCACGACTGCGTGGCCAAGCACGACTCCAACACCATCATTAAGTTTGCCGACGACACAACAGTGGTAGGCCTGATCACCGACAACGATGAGACAGCCTATAAGGAAGAGGTCAGAGACCTGGCAGTGTGGTGCCAGGACAACAACCTCTCCCTCAATGTGAGCAAGACAAAGGAGCTGATCGTAGACTACAGGAAAAGGCAGGCCGAACATGCACCCATTAACATCAACGGTGCTGTAGTGGAGCGGGTCGAGAGTTTAAAGTTCCTTGGTGTCCACACAACAAACAAACTATCATGGTCCAAACACACCAAGACAGTCGTGAAGAGGGCACGACAACACCTTTTCCCCCTCAGGAGACTGAATAGATTTGGCATGGGTCTCCAGATCCTCAAAAGGTTCTACAGCTGCACCATCGAGAGCATCCTGACCGGTTGCATCACCGCATGGTATGGCAACTGCTCAGCATCTGACCGTAAAGTGCTACAGAGGGTAGAGCGTACGGCCCAGTACATCACTGGGGCCAAGCTTCCTGCCATCCAGGACCTATATACTAGGTGGTGTCAGAGGAAGGCCCAAAAAATTGTCAAAGACTCCAGTCACCCAAGCCATAGACTGCTCTCTGCTACCGCACGGCAAGTGGTACCGGAGCGCCAAGTCTAGGACCAAAAGGCTTCTTAACAGTTTCTACCCCCAAACCATAAGACTGCTGAACAATTAATGAAATGGCCACCCAGACTATTTACATTGATACACCCCCCCTTTGTTTTTACACTGCTGCTACTCGCTGTTTATTATCTATGCATAGTCACTTTACCTCTACCTACATGTACAAATTACCTCGAATAACCTGTACCCCTGCACATTGACTCAGTACCGGTACCCCCTGTATATAGCCTCATTATTGTTATTTTATTGTGTTACTTTTGTTATTTCTTTTTTTGTTATTCTGAGAGTGGTGATATGTGCTAAGCTGAGGGGTTTTAACTTTGAGTGATAAGACCCATGTGAGTCACTAAGCATTGTCATTCTAAATTTGGGATGAATAATTAATTTGGATATGTTGATGATTTTTCAGTGGACTATAGTTAAGTTTTTTCAGACTCAGTGAACTTTAAGATCAACGTAGTTAATCAACGAACATGGAGACAGGGGTACATACGTGTTTGATATGCAAGAACTTAATTGGTTCCTATCATGGGGTTTGGTGTGTGTGACATAGGAACGTTTACGCTATTTTCATCTGATCTGACCTTGGGTTGAATTCCTCAATCCTAAATAATCCAAGGCTGTACTGATTTATCAGTGACTGAAACCAGAGTATCCTTTGCCTCTATCCTCGGGCATATTAATGGGAACAGAGTCAGGGTAGAACAGAGTTCAGACTAAACACGGTACCTACTAACAGTCATGGGTTTTCCAGCAATTGGGTCTGAAATGGCACTCAGTAGACAATATGCAATTAATAATCGCAAAGCATTGAATGATTTTACAGCGACTAAAGGTGCGAGTGTATGTGATTATAGGGGGAGATGCATGTTGTACATACTTGCCATCAGAATAGGAAGGTTTTGGGAATTTAACTAAAGATATGGGAAATATTAGAGAAATACATGATGGGATTAGTGATTACAGCTAGATATGTATCAGTCAATATTAATTCATGGAGGGGAAAGTACAAATTATTCATCTATATTATGTTATCCATTGATAATGTTGATTGAGTTCTATGGGGAATTTACTCCAACTATATTTAAAGCTATGAGAGAATATTTTATTTTGGAAATCAAATTTTATGTGAATTGTTTGGTCTGGGGAATTTGACTGACAACAGATAAAGAGAGAAAAAAGGGGATTGATATGACGTCTTTTACACAGGATTTGTTAATGTCTTTGATATTGTGTTGCATAGGATTTTGAGGATAAGGACATTCCATGTATTTATTTCTGTCACTGGTGGGTGCCAGAAGGTATGCGTGCCAAGGAAGACTGGGGGGGCCACTGGTGCTAATCTTAGAAGGAGTATGTGATGGAATATCCTGACTAGGGTGCAAGACGATACCACATAGGGTGATACTATTGTGGTTGGGAGTGACACCCAATAATGGTTGGCAACTGTTGGATAGAATTAGCTTGCAAAGCAGTATATAAACTGACAGGTTTTCTATGTAATTCATTCGAATAGTGACATGCAACCCACATGTATCTTGTTATGTTGAATCCGGTGAAGAGTCCAAATGACAATATGCCACCCACATGCAGCTTGTCATGTTGAACCCGGTACCGTAATATTAAATACATGTATCAACTCTCCAGTGTTTAACTATCTTCTTGCATATTGAATTACTTGATACCGGAGAAACTCATCATAGCAGCTCCTTATCAACTCTGCCAGTGAGCGTCCTTGCCACGTCCCAAATGGAATCTGTCAGAATTCAGACCGTTAGTTGACACCATGGCATTTGGATGAGAATTTAGGGACTTGATCCATTTAATAATGTTTGGGCCCATATTGAACTTTTGTAAGACTGAGAACAGAAAGCTCCAATCCATCCTGTCGAACGCCTTCTCAGCATCCAGTGAAGCCAACAGGACAGGGGTCTTCTGTGCGTTTACTTGATCTATAATATAAAAAAGACGGCGAATTTTATCAGAAGAGTACCTGTCTCTAATAAATCCAGTTTGGTCCACTTTTATTATTATGGGTAGAAGAGTGTTTAGTCTTTTGGTGAGCAATTTGGTGATTATTTTGTAGTGGAAATCCAACAAGCTTATGGGCCGGTAGGACGAGCAGGAGAGAGGGTCCTTGTCTTTTCTGAGCAACACTGTAATGCGGGCTGTGTACATAGAGTCTGGGAGAGCTCAGTTCATGCGGCCATCTCATTCAATGGTCAAGTGATCCCCCAGCTGGGGGTTTTAAACTTGCCTGAGACTGGGTCTGGGTTTGAAACCAGAGCTGGGGGTTTTAAACCTGTCTGAAACTGGGTCTGGGTTTGAAACCAGAGCTGGGGGTGTTAAACCTCTCTCAGACTGGGTCTGGGTTTGAAACCAGATCTCGGGGGTGTTAAACCTCTCTGAGACTGGATCTGGGATTGAACCTGTGGGTCTGAGAGCAGCCACATCGTAAAACTCCACACCCAATCCTTGCTCTTAGTCTTGTACCTCCAGCATCAGTGTCAATCTGCTCCGACCTCCAACATATTGGCCAACGCTCGCTTGAATCAAGATTTACTATACTTTTACGACCGAGCCCATCTGGACATCAAACATGGACTCCATCATGCAGCGACAGCCAACGTGGCCTCATCAATGTAACGGGTCAATCACAGCTAAAGCCTGATCCACTGTCAGGGGAAGACAACGATCTCTGTCTGGAACATATTTTAGTCTAGAGATCACATGTAAGGCTTTAGAGGTGTGAAAAGCAATATATTGTCACATGACAAATGTAATAACACAAAGGCAATGCAATGTGAGTCATTGCGGTTATTACAGCCCACTGGATAGGGCGGCTGGGTTTGCTGTTGTTATGTAAATACTGTACACATAATTGTTACAACTATTGGTCGCTAAATCCGGAGAGATTGCGGACCATGTAAAAAAAAATGTTGGTCACTAAATCCAGCTAGAAGAACCACGTAAAAATGGTTGGCTGGTATGCCCTCACCCGTCTGAGCGGTCGGCTGTGAATGAACTCACCCGCTATATACTTATAACTGATTGGTTTGGTTCTGCCCACTATAGTGCTGTCTGGTTAGAACATGATGTTGAGGCCCATCACTGTACTCTTGATAGTCACCACCACCACACAGCTATTTCCATTTGAGGATGTTTATATGATTTTGGTCATCCGAATGACTTGGAATCGTATTGTTGTGGTTATTTCAATGCACGCACAACAATTCAGACATTGGTGTTACTGTCGACAATAAAAGGTCCACAGAAACATACGTCTTCTCCCTTCGGACGACGATAACACTCTGACCTGAGTGGGCGGGTGCAGTGTCCAGATGCGCATTTCCAAGCGTTCTGAATGGTTGGGAATGGCAGGGCTATGATGGGTGAGGGATAACTAAGGTAGGCTGAGCAGCCAAACTAACAGGACTTAAAGGAAACTGAAGGGAGCATGTGGGGAAGTTAGGTAGAGAGGAGAGGAGCAGGACAGACTTTTTTACAATGATAGATGATACCTAAATATGTAAGACACAAAAAATGATTCTCACCACAATTATGTTTGAACTTTCCGTTCATGCAAGAAAACAAGTGTCTGATGATAAGCGAGACAAGCAACGCCATGTAACCTAGCATATTGTTAAATTCAGCAGCATTCCAGGCATGGCTCTGACAACAATAGATATTCCACTGTCAATTCTCTAAACACACAGCTTCTCTATAAACACTCTCACGCCACTGCCTGTAATCAGAGGGCCACAGTTTATTCACAGTGAGAACTGGTGGCAGAATGGTGGGAACAGGAGCCAGGGATTTTGTCCACTGGGTCTGAAATCTACAAACAACCAGAGAACGTTTCTGACCCGACCTGGTCCGAGCCTTTGTGTTCTTCTTCTTCTCCTTCTTCTTCTTCTTCTTCTTCTTCTTCTTCTTCTTCTTCTTCTTCTTCTCTAAAGACCACTGTGTGTGAGTCTCACTGAGACAGGAGCGAGAGGAGGTGAGAGGATGTGAAAGAGGGACAAGAGGAAGGGGAAGTGGAACAGACACTGAGGGGTCGATGCTGGTTAGAGAGTGAGACCCTGCTGTGCTGGTAGGAAGACAAGAGATTTGATCCAATGTCTCAATTCTTCTAGGCACAATATAAAACTACTCTCTCTCTCTCGATCTCTTTCTCCCGCTCTCTCTCTGACTTTCTCTCTCAATCTCTTTCTTTCGCTCTCTCAATCTCACTCTCTTTCTTTCTCTCCCCCTCTCTCTCTCCCTCTCTTTCTCTCCCTCCCTCGCCTCTCTCTCTCTCTCTCTCTGTCTCTCAATTCAATTCAATTCAATTTAAGGGGCTTTATTGGCATGGGAAACATATGTTGTTAAATCTTTCCAATGTGTCCTGAGTGGCGCAGTGGTCTAAGGCACTGCATCGCAGTGCTAACTGTGCCACTAGAGATCCTGGTTCGAATCCAGGCTCTGTTGCAGCCGGCCGTGACCGGGAGACTCATGGGCGGCGCACAATTTGTCCAGGGTAGGGGAGGGAATGGCCGGCAGGGATGTAGCTCAGTTGATAGAACATGGCGTTTGCAATGCCAGGGTTGTGGGTTCGATTCCCACGGGGGGCCAGTATAAAAAAATATGTATTCACTAACTGTAAGTTGCTCTGGATAAGAGCGTCTGCTAAATGACTAAAATGTAAGTAATTCTCATGATTTGGTTGGGTCTAATTGTCTTGTTGTTGATGTCCTGGGGCTCTGTGGGGTCAGTTTGTGAACAGAGGCCCAGGACCAGCTTGCTTAGGGGACTCTTCTCCAAGTTCATCTCTCTGTAGGTGATAGCTTTGCTATGGAAGGTTTGGGAATCGCTTGCTATTAGGTGGTTGTAGAATTTAACGGCTCTTTTCTGGATTTTGATTGTCACGCCCTGGCTCTGGGGACTCTTAAATGTTGAGCCAGGGTGTGGATTTTTCTATGTTTAGTTTTTCTATGTTTAGTTCTAGATCGTTTAGATCTATGTTGGCCAGGGTGGTTCCCAATCAGAGGCAGCTGTAGCTCGTTGTCTCTGATTGGGGTCCATACTTAGGCAGCCTGTTTTCACTAGTCAGTGTGGGATCTTGTTCCGTTTGGTTTGGTGTGTATAACCTCAGGACTTCTCGTATCGTTTGTTTATTGTTTTGTCGTGTGTTGTGTACGGAATAAAAATTTACGCTTACCACGCTTCGCCTTGGTCCGTTTCATCTAACGACGATCGTGACAGAAGATCCCACCATAAAAGGACCAAGCAGCGTGCCCAGGAGGAGAAGCTGGCGATGGCTCAGGTGGGCGAATGGTGGTCATGGGAGGACATATTCGCGGGCAGAGGGCCCTGGGTAAAGGTACAGGCCCTGGCAAGAGAGGAGAAACGGCGGCAACCGTGCCGACGACGGACACGCGAGAGGCAACCCCAATACATTTTTTGGGGGGGGCACACGGCGTGGACGACGGGGCTGCTGGAGGCAGCTACAGGGCGCATCGGCGATTTAGGAGAGGAGGCCACCAGGTTTGGGGGGCTGGAAGGGTGGTTGGCGGAGCCTAGAGGTAGAGCAGAGCCAACTCCCCGTACTCAGGCTAGGCAGCGTGAGACTGGGCAGGTTCCGAGTTATGCGGAGCCACGTACTGTGCCGCGAGTGTTCTGGCACAGTCCTGTACGTCCTGTGCTAGCACCACGCACGTGTCGTGCTAAGGTGGGCATGCAGCCAGGACGGAGTGTGCCGGCTCAACGCTCGTGGCCTCCAGTACCCCTCCTCGGTCCCGGATATCCTGCGCCAGTGCCACGTGCTGTAGTGCCAGTATGAGTGCACAGCCCTGTACGTCCTGTGCTGATGCCTCACACTGATTGTGTGGAAATAGGCATTCAGCCAGGACGGGTTGTGTCAGCTCTCCGCTCCAGACCTCCAGTCCGTCTCCACAGTCCAGCCCGGCCTGTTCCTGTCCCTCGCACCAAACCAGTGGTGCGCGTCGCCAGCCCGGTCCGGCCTGTTCCTGTCCCTCGCACCAAGCCTTTGGTGCGCGTCGCCAGCCCGGTCCGGCCTGTTCCTGCTCCCCGCACCAAAACTGTGGTGCGCGTCGTCAGCCCGGTCCGGCCCGTTCCTGCTCCCCGCACCAAGCCAGTGGTGCGCGTCGTCAGCCCGGTCCGGCCTGTTCCTGTCCCTCGCACCAAGCCTTTGGTGCGCGTCGCCAGCCCGGTCCGGCCTGTTCCTGCTCCCCGCACCAAAACTGTGGTGCGCGTCGTCAGCCCGGTCCGGCCCGTTCCTGCTCCCCGCACCAAGCCAGTGGTGCGCGTCGTCAGCCCGGTCCGGCCTGTTCCTGCTCCCCGCACCAAGCCAGTGGTGCGCGTCGTCAGCCCGGTCCAGCCCGTTCCTGCTCCCCGCACCAAGCCAGTGGTGCGTGTCGTCAGCCCGGTCCGGCCCGTTCCTGCTCCCCGCACCAAGCCAGTGGTGCGCGTCGTCATCCCGGTCCGGCCCGTTCCTGCTCCCCGCACCAAGCCAGTGGTGCGTGTGTCCAGTCCAGCACGGCCCGTGCCTGTTCCACCGGTGCCTGGTCCGGCACCGGTCAGCTGCTCCACTCCGGAGCCTGAGCAATCCGCTCCACGGGTCTCCAGTCCAGCTCCGGCCAGCGGGGCCAGACCAGACCAGGGGCGCAACGGGGGGGTAGAGAGAGAGTGGTGGTCACGCCCGGAGACGGATCCGCCTCCGAGGCGGAATGCCCACCCGGCCCCTACCCTCTTGTGTTTGTGTGGCGCGGTCGCAGTCCGCGCCTTTGGGGGGGGGTACTGTCACGCCCTGGCTCTGGGGACTCTTAAATGTTGAGCCAGGGTGTGGATTTTTCTATGTTTAGTTTTTCTATGTTTAGTTCTAGATCGTTTAGATCTATGTTGGCCAGGGTGGTTCCCAATTAGAGGCAGCTGTAGCTCGTTGTCTCTGATTGGGGTCCATACTTAGGCAGCCTGTTTTCACTAGTCAGTGTGGGATCTTGTTCCGTTTGGTTTGGTGTGTATAACCTCAGGACTTCACGTATCGTTTGTTTATTGTTTTGTCGTGTGTTGTGTACGGAATAAAAATGTACGCTTACCACGCTGCGCCTTGGTCCATTTCATCTAACGACGATCGTGACATTGATCATTAGCGGGTATCGGCCTAATTCTGCTCTGCATGCATTATTTGGTGTTTTACGTTGTACACAGAGGATATTTCTGCAGAATTTTGCATGCAGAGTCTCAATTTGGTGTTTGTCACATTTTGTGAATTCTTGGTTGGTGAGCGGACCCCAGACCTCACAACCATAAATGGCAATGGGTTCTATAACTGATTCAAGTATTTTTTGCCAGATCCTAATTGGTATGTCGAATTTTATGTTCCTTTTGATGGCATAGAAGGCCCTTCTTGCCTTGTCTCTCAGATCGTTCACAGCTTTGTGGAAGTTACCTGTGTGTGTTCTCTAGGGCAATGGTGTCTAGATGGAATTTGTATTTGTGGTCCTGGCAACTGGACCTTTTTTGGAACACCATTATTTTTGTCTTACTGAGATTTACTGTCAGGGCCCAGGTCTGACAGAATCTGTGCAGAAGATATAGGTGATGCTGTAGGCCCTCCTTGGTTGGGGACAGAAGCACCAGATCATCAGCAAACAGTAGACATTTGACTTCAGATTCTAGTAGGGTGAGGCCGGGTGCTGCAGACTGTTCTAGTGCCCTCGCCAATTCGTTGATATATATGTTGAAGAGGGTGGGGATTAAGCTGCATCCCTGTCTCACCCCACGGCCCTGTGGAAAGAAATGTGTGTGTTTTTTGCAAATTTTTACCACACACTTCTTGTTTGTGTACACGGATTGCCAAATTGAGTCAAAAGCTTTTTTGAAATCAACAAAGCATGAGAAGACTTTGCCTTTGTTTTGGTTTGTTTGTCAATTAGGGTGTGCATGGTGAATACGTGGTCTGTCATACGGTAATTTGGTAAAAAGCCTATTTGACATTTGCTCAGTACATTGTTTTCACTGAGGAAATGTACGAGTCTGCTGTTAATGATAATGCAG
This sequence comes from Coregonus clupeaformis, assembly GCF_020615455.1. NCBI lineage: Eukaryota > Metazoa > Chordata > Actinopteri > Salmoniformes > Salmonidae > Coregonus > Coregonus clupeaformis. Next base: position 4,478,912 of record NC_059227.1, read on the forward strand.
AGGATTTTCCCAAGGTTGCTGTTGACGCATATCCCATGGTAGTTATTGGGGTAAAATTTGTCTCCACTTTTGTGGATTGGGGTGATCAGTCCTTGGTTCCAAATATTGGGGAAGATGCCAGAGCTAAGGATGATGTTAAAGAGTTGAAGTATAGCCAATTGAAATTTGTGGTCTGTATATTTTATCATTTCATTGAGGATACCATCAACACCACAGGCCTTTTTGGGTTGGAGGGTTTGTATTTTGTCCTGTAGTTCATTCAATGTAATTGGAGAATCCAGTGGGTTCTGGTAGTCTTTAATAGTTGATTATAAGATTTGTATTTGATCATGTATATGTTTTTGCTGTTTGTTCTTTGTTATAGAGCCAAAAAGATTGGAGAAGTGGTTTACCCATACATCTCCGTTTTGGATAGATAGCTCTTCATGTTGTTGTTTGTTTAGTGTTTTCCAATTTTCCCAGAGGTGGTTAGAGTCTATGGATTCTTCAATTACATTGAGCTGATTTCTGACATGCTGTTCCTTCTTTTTCCGTAGTGTATTTCTGTATTGTTTTAGTGATTCACCATAGAGAAGGCGTAGACTCAGGTATTCTGGGTCTCTATGTTTTTGGTTGGATAGGTTTCTCAATTTCTTTCTTAGGGTTTTGCATCGGTTTTCTGTTCGGAATTTTTAGATTTGATAGGGAAGCTGAGAGGTCAAATATACTGTTTAGGTTTTCTACTGCCAAGTTTACGCCTTCACTATTACAATGAAATGTTTTGTCCAGGAAATTGTCTAGATGGGATTGAATTTGTTGTTGCCTAATTGTTTCTTCGGTAGATTTCAACACTACTTTCCTTCCATCTATAGCATTTCTTAATATTATTCATTTCCTTTGGCTTTGATGCCTCATGATTGAGCATAGCTCTGTTCAAGTAGAGTGTGATTTTGCTGTGATCTGATAGGGGTGTCAGTGGGCTGACTGTGAACGCTCTAAGAGACTCTTGGTTGAGGTCAGTGATAAAGTAGTCTACAGTACTATTGCCAAGACATGAGCTATATGTGTACCTACCATAGGAGTCCCCTCGAAGCCTACCATTGACTATGTACATGCCGACAGAGCTGCAGGAGTTATAACCCGTTTTTGTTCATTATGTTGTTGTAGTTGTGTCTAGGGGGGCATATGGGGGAGGGAATGCTGTCACCTCCATGTAGGTGTTTGTCCCCCTGTGTGCTGAGGGTGTCAGGTTCTTGTCCAGTTCTGGCATTTAGGTCACCACAGACTAGTACATGTCCCTGGTCCTGGAAATGGTTGATCTCCCCCTCTAGGGTTGAGAAGCTGTCATCGTTAAGGTATGGGGATTCTATTGGGGGGATTTTTCTCTGTTGAGATAATTTCCTTATTAATTTCATAGGTCTGCTCTATACCAAATTAGCATACCCCCTGAGTCTCTTCCCTGTTTCACACCTGGTAGTTTGGTGGATGGGACTACCAGCTTTCTGTGACCTAGAGGGCAACCAGTGGGTCCGTCTCCTTTATATCATGTTTCTTGTAGGATGACAATGTCTGTATTTCCAATTTCTTAGATGAAGTCTGGGTTCCTGCTCTTTAGGCCAAAGGCAGATGAACTCAGACCTTGTATATTCCAGGATGAAATAGTGAAGGCTTTGTGTTCCATAGTGTCTAGTGGTGGTTTTGTGTGGTTTAGGCCCGGACCATCACAGTAGGTGTGAGCAGAGCATGTTGAGCATCTGATACATACCTCTTAGGTTGGGCGGGTGTAGTAGTGGATGTTTGGCCTGTTGCTCTGCTCGCGGCCTGGGCATATGTCCTGCTGTCATGTTGTGGTCCTTGCCGCAGGGGCGGGGGCAGAAGGGGAATACGTCTGATATGGGGGGGCCTACAGTGGGGGAAAAAAGTATAATTTGCAAATAAATTCATAAAAAATCCTACAATGTGATTTTCTGGAAAAAAAAGTATATTTTTGTCTGTCATAGTTGACGTGTACCTATGATGAAAATTACAGGCCTCTCTCATCTTTTTAAGTGGGAGAACTTGCACAATTGGTGGCTGACTAAATACTTTTGGCCAGGGTTTGCTTGGGGTGGTTTTAGCTGGTTGGGGTGTGGCTGTGATGCTGTGGTCTGGGTGTAGATCCTCTTGGCGTGGGTGCTCTCGGTGCAGGTCCTTCAGGAGGGGATTGTGCAGGTCTGGGAGGGTGTCTCGCTGGTCTAGGTGGGGTGTCCATTGCTCTGTTGCTCCTGTGTGAGGTGCTGGGGCTACGGTTGAGGGTGACGTCCTTCAGGGTCCTGGCAAAAGTTGGGATTGCTGCCTTGTAGAGGTGGACCTGGTCGTAAAGGCTGTTCAAGTCCAGGGTGGAGTGGTTGGCCAGATAGACATTAGGTTTTGAGGCACATTCTTGCAAAATGCTTGCATTCACCCACTGTATGGTGGTAGGGTGAAAGTATTTTCGTGGTAGCACTGGGGAAAGTGGAAGAAGCTTTTTCAATCACTCCCTTGAGTGCTGTGGCCACCCTTTCCTGCTGGGCCCTCAGGTAATTTGTGCCAGTGTGAATTATGATGTGGCTGGGGCTGGGGGACCCTAGTCTGTCTTCTGACAACAGCTCCAGGGCATGCCTAGTGTATGGGCACCAGAGTTTAGCTACTGTGTGTTTTGGAAAAAGTTTATCCTCTTGAATGTATTTTCCATTTGAGTCAATGAGGAGCATAATCTCTGGCTTTTGTGTGTCCTCAGTGGATGTGTGGGGGTTGTCAAGAGGGCTGACAAGGGGGGCTGTTAGTAGGGGGTGGTGTCTGTTGGGTTGGTGGGTCCTGTGTTGTGTGTCCTATTGTCAAATCAAATCAAATTTTATTTGCCACATGCGCCGAAATAAACAGGTGTAGACCTTACAGTGAAATGCTTACTTACAAGCCCTTAACCAACAATGCAGTTTTAAGAAAAATAAGTGTTAAGTAAAAAATAGATAAGTAAAAAATAACAAATAGCAAATAATTAAAGAGCAGCAGTAAAATAAAATAACAGTAGGGAGGCTACATACAGGGGGTACCGGTACAGAGTCAATGTGCGGGTTCACAGGTTAGTCGAGGTAATTGAGGTAATATGTACACTACCGTTCAAAAGTTTGGGGTCACTTAGAAATGTCCTTGTTTTAGAAAGAAAAGCAATTTTTGTGTCCATTAAAATAACATCAAATTGATCAGAAATACAGTGTAGACATTGTTAATGTTGTAAATGGCTATTGTAGCTGGAAACGGCTGATTTTTAATGGAATATCTACATAGGCGTACAGAGGCCCATTATCAGCAACCATCAGTCCTGTGTTCCAATGGCACGTTGTGTTTTCTAATCCAAGTTTATCATTTTAAAAGGCTAATTGATAATTAGAAAACCCTTTTGCAATTATGTTAGCACAGCTGAAAACTGTTGTGCTGATTGAAGAAGCAATACAACTGGCCTTCTTGAAACTAGTTGAGTATCTGGAGTATCAGCAATTGTGGGTTCGATTACAGGCTCAAAATGGCCTTCTGAAACTCGTCAGTCTATTCTTGTTCTGAGAAATGAAGGCTATTCCATGCGAGAAATTGACAAGAAACTGAAGATCTCATACAACGCTGGGTACTACTCCCTTCACAGAACAGCGCAAACTGGCTCTAACCAGAATAGAAAGAGGAGTGGGAGGCCCCGGTGCACAACTGAGCAAGACGACAAATACATTAGTGTCTAGTTTGAGAAACAGACGCCTCTCGAGGAGTTGGACCTTCGGAACGCCTACTATCTGGTTCGGATACAGGAAGGAGACGAATGGAAGACAGACTTTAACACGGCTAGCTGTCACTAAGAGTACCTTGTGATGCCATTCGGACTGACCAACGCTCCCGCAGTGTTCCAGGCTCTGGTCAACGATGTGCTCTGTGACAAGCTTTTTGTGAAAGCAGAGAAATGTGAATTCCATCGCTCCACCATCTCCTTCCTTGGATACGTCATCGCTGCAGGAAATATTCAGATGGATTCTGACAAGGTGAGAGTGGTGGTGGATTGGCCTCAACCCACATTCAGAGTGCAGCTGCAACGTTTCCTGGGGTTTGCTAATTTCTACAGCCGCTTCATCAGGGGTTACAGCACCCTGGCTTCCCCCATCTCAGCACTCACCTCTTCCAAGGTTCCGTTCACGTGGTCACCAGCAGCTGACCGGGCGTTCTCGGACCTCAAGCATCGATTCACTACAGCTCCCATCTTAATCCATCCGGACCCGTACCGTCAGTTCGTGGTGGAGGTCGACATGTGGGCCGTCCTGCCCCAGCGTTCTGCCCGGGACCAAAAGCTGCATCCCTGCGCTTTCCTTTCCCATCGTCTTAACCCCACTGAGAGGAACTGTGACGTGGGAAATCGAGAACTACTCGCGGTCAAGATGGCGTTGGAGGAGCGGAGGCACTGGTTAGAGGGGGCGGAAAATCCATTCTTAGTGTGGACTGACCATAAGAATATGGAATATCTCCACAACGCTAAGCGCCTCAACTCAAAGCAGGCTCGATGGGCTCTGTTATTCACTAGCTTTAACTTGACTCTCTCCTACTGCCCTAGGTCCAAGAATGTGAAGCCTGACACACATTCACGCCTGTATAGCTGTCTGACCCCGAGACCATCCTCCCTACCTCCTGTCTAGTGGCTGCACTCATCTGGGGTATACAACTGGATCCTGGACTTCCTGACGGGCCGCCCCCAGGTGGTAAGGGTAGGTAACAACACATCTGCCACGCTGATCCTCAACACGGGGGGCCCCTCAGGGGTGCGTGCTCAGTCCCCTCCTGTACTCCCTGTTCACCCATGACTGCATGGACAGGCACGACTCCAACACCATCATTAAGTTTGCCGACGACACAACAGTGGTAGGCATGATCACCGACAAAGATGAGACAGCCTATAGGGAGGAGGTTAGAGACCTGGCCGTGTGGTGCCAGGATGACAACCTCTCCCTCAACGTGATCAAGACAAAGGAGATGATTGTGGACTACAGGGAAGAAAAGACGACTGAGCACTCCCCCATTCTCATCGACGGGGCTGTAGTGGAACAGGTTGAGAGCTTCAAGTTCCTTGGTGTCCACATCACCAACAAACTATCATGGAGACTGAAAAGATTTGGCATTGGGTCCTCAGATCCTCAAAAAGTTATACAGCTGCACCATCGAGAGCATCCTGACTGGTTGCATCACTGCCTGGTATGGCAACTGCTCGGCCTCCGACCGCAAGGCACTACAGAGGGTAGTGCGTATGGCCCAGTACATCACTGGGGCCAAGCATCCTGCCATCCAGGACCTCTATACCAGGCGGTGTCAGAGGAAGGCCCTACAAATGGTCAAAGACTCCAGCCACCCTAGTCATAGACTGTTCTCTCTGCTACCGCACGGCAAGCGGTACTGGAGCGCCAAGTCTAGGTCCAAAAGGCTTCTCAACAGCTTCTACCCCCAAGCCATAAGACTCCTGAACAGCTAATCATGGCTACCCGGACTATTTGCATTGTCCCCCCCCCACCCCTATTTTACGCTGCTGCTACTCTCTGTTTATTATCTATGCATAGTCACTTTAACTCTAACCACATGTACATATTACCTCAATTACCTCGACTAACCTGTGCCTCCACACATTGACTCTGTACTGGTACCCCCTGTATATAGTCTCCCTACTGTTATTTTATTTTACTGCTGCTCTTTAATTCTTTGTTATTTTTATTTTTTACTTATCTATTTCTTACTTAACACGTATTTTTCTTAAAACTGCATTGTTGGTTAAGGGCTTGTAAGTAAGCATTTCACTGTAAGGTCTACACCTGTTGTTTTCGGCGCATGTGGCAAATAAAATAACATTTGGATTTGATTTGATTTGAAAGCCTGGTCCGTAAGGCGCAGCGTTCCCCAGGGGGGGGCCCGGCTAACCGGATGTTTGACCAGGACTCTGCCTGTTCCCCGGTCCTGGAATGGGCAAATTCCTCTAGACTCACCTGCCATCCTGGCTCCCTTTAGACCCTGGCTTTCATCCGACAATGTTTTTGTTATGGGTATGTTTGTAATCATTAAGGACTGGGGAGTTTTTCAGGATAAAAAAGAAACGGAATAGACCTAAGCACAGGCAACATCCTAGAGGAAAACCTGGTTCAGTCTACTTTCCACCGGACACTGGGAGATTAATTCACCTTCAGCAGGACAATAACCTTAAAAAACAAGGCCAAATTACCAAGAAGACAGTGAATGTTCCTGAGTGGCCGAGTTACAGTTTTGACTTAAATCTATTTGAAAACCTATGGCAAGACCTGAAAATGGTTGTCTAGCAATGATCAACAACCAATTTGACAGAGCTTGAATATAATTTTGAAAATAATAATGGGCAAATGTTGCACAATCAAGGTGTGGAAAGCTCTTAGAGACTTACCCAGAAAGACTCACAGCTGTAATCACCATGGTTCCTGATGTCTCTGCATTTGTCGCCACCTGCACTGTGTGAGTGGCGCAGTGGTCTAAGGCACTGCATCGCAGTGCTAACTGTGCCACTAGAGATCCTGGTTCGAATCCAGGCTCTGTCGCAGCCGGCCGCGACCGGGAGACTCATGGGCGGCGCACAATTGGCCCAGCGTCGTCCAGGGTAGGGGAGGGAATGGCCGGCAGGGATGTAGCTCAGTTGATAGAGCGTGGCGTTTGCAACGCCAGGGTTGTGGGTTCATTTCCCACGGGGGGCCAGTATAAAAAAAATATGTATTCACTAACTGTAAGTCGCTCTGGATAAGAGCGTCTGCTAAATGACTAAAATGTAAATGTGTGCACAGAATAAGACTCCTCGGCAAGCTCCGGCTGGCTTGCTTCAACCACTTCCTGTTCCTCACCGCCCCTGATCACATATGTCCCTGGACTTCGTCACTGGTCTCCCTCCGCCAGATGGCAACACCACTATCCTTACGGTGGTGGATAGGTTTTCCAAAGCCGACCATTTTAGTCCCCTTCCCAAGTTACCCTGAGCCCAGCTCATGGTGCAGCACGTCTTCCGGATCCATAGACTTACGGTCGACATGGTCTCTGATCGTGGTCCTTAGTTCTCGTCCCGGTTCTGGAAGGCGTTCTGCACCCTCATTGGGTTGTCGGCCAGCCTGTCCTCCGGTTTTTATTCCCAGTCTAATGGCCAGTCGGAGCAAGCCAATCAGGACCTGAAGACGGCTCTTCGTTGCCTCGTCTCCGCCAACCCCATCACCTGGAGCCAGCAACTCCCTGCTCGGCCACTGGTCTCTCACGAGTGTTCCTTGGGATATCAGCCCCCACTCTTCCCTGAGCAAGAGGAAGAAGTCAGCATACCCTCTGCCCAGATGTTCGTCCACCGCTGTCGCTGTACCTGGAAGAGAGCCCGGTCCGCTCTTCTCAAGACCACCTCCAGGTATCAGCGACAGGCGGACCCCTGCTCCCCGCTATTGTCTCTGGCAGAGGGTATGGCTCTCCCCTCCGGGTGGAGTCCCATAAAATTTCCCCCCGTTTTATCGGCCCTTTCCCCATCTCTAAAATACTTAGCCCCTCTGCTGTTCATCATATGTTGCCCCACACCCTCCATACACATCCCACTTTTGCAAAATGTATTACAAATAAAAAACAGAAATACCTTATTTACATGAGTATTCAGACCCTTTGCTATGAGACTTGAAATTGAGCTCAGGTGCATCCTGTTTCCATTGATCATCCTTGAGATATTTCTACAACTTGATTGGAGTCCACCTGTGGTAAATTCAATTGATTGGACATGATTTGGAAAGGTACACACCTATATACAGTGAGGGAAAAAAGTATTTGATCCCCTGCTGATTTTGTACGTTTGCCCACTGACAAAGACATGATCAGTATATAATTTTAATGGTAGGTTTATTTGAACAGTGAGAGACAGAATAACAACAACAAAATCCAGAAAAACGCATGTCAAAAATGTTATAAATTGATTTGCATTTTAATGAGGGAAATAAGTATTTGACCCCTCTGCAAAACATGACTTAGTACTTGGTGGCAAAACCCTTGTTGGCAATCACAGAGGTCAGACGTTTCTTGTAGTTGGCCACCAGGTTTGCACACATCTCAGGAGGGATTATGACCCACTCCTCTTTGCAGATCTTCTCCAAGTCATTAAGGTTTCGAGGCTGACGTTTGGCAACTCGAACATTCAGCTCCCTCCACAGATTTTCTATGAGATTAAGGTCTGGAGACTGGCTAGGCCACTCCAGGACCTTAATGTGCTTCTTCTTGAGCCACTCCTTTATTGCCTTGGCTGTGTGTTTTGGGTCATTGTCATGCTGGAATACCCATCCAGGACCCATTTTCAATGCCCTGGCTGAGGGAAGGAGGTTCTCACCCAAGATTTGACGGTACATGGCCCCGTCCCTCGTCCCTTTGATGCGGTGAATTTGTCCTGTCCCCTTAGCAGAAAAACACCCCCAAAGCATAATGTTTCCACCTCCATGTTTGACGGTGGGGATGGTGTTCTTGGGGTCATAGGCAGCATTCCTCCTCCTCCAAACACGCGAGTTGAGTTGCTGCCAAAGAGCTCGATTTTGGTCTCATCTGACCACAACATTTTCACCCAGTTCTCCTCTGAATCATTCAGATGTTCATTGGCAAACTTCAGACGGGCCTGTATATGTGCTTTCTTGAGCAGGGGGACCTTGCGGGCACTGCAGGATTTCAGTCCTTCACGGCATAGTGTGTTACCAATTGTTTTCTTGGTGACTATGGTCCCAGCTGCCTTGAGATCATTGACAAGATCCTCCCGTGTTGTTCTAGGCTGATTCCTCACCGTTCTCATGATCATTGCAACTCCACGAGGTGAGATCTTGCATGGAGCCCCAGGCCGAGGGAGATTGACAGTTCTTTTATGTTTCTTCCATTTGCGAATAATCGCACCAACTGTTGTCACCTTCTCACCAAGCTGCTTGGCGATGGTCTTGTAGCCCATTCCAGCCTTGTGTAGGTCTACAATCTTGTCCCTGACATCCTTGGAGAGCTCTGTGGTCTTGGCCATGGTGGAGAGTTTGGAATCTGATTGATTGATTGCTTCTGTGGACAGGTGTCTTTTATACAGGTAACAAGCTGAGATTAGGAGCACTCCCTTTAAGAGTGTGCTCCTAATCTCAGCTCGTTACCTGTATAAAAGATACCTGGGAGCCAGAAATCTTTCTGATTGAGAGGGGGTCAAATACTTATTTCCCTCATTAAAATGCAAATCAATTTATAAAATGTGTTTTTTCTGGATTTTTTTGTTGTTATTCTGTCTCTCACTGTTCAAATAAACCTACCATAAAAATTATAGTCTGATCATTTCTTTGTCAGTGGGCAAACATACAAAATCAGCAGGGGATCAAATACTTTTTCCCTCACTGTAAGGTCCCACAGTTGACAGTGCATGTCAGAGCAAAAACCAAGTCGAGAGTCAGGATTGTGTTGAGGCACAGATCTGGGGAAGGGTACCAAAACATTTCTGCAGCATTGAAAGTCCCCAAGAACACAGTGTCCTCAATAATTCTTAAATGGAAGAAGTTTGGAACCACCAACACTCTTCCCAGAGCTGGCCGCCCTGCCAAACTGAGCAATCGGGGGAGAAGGGCCTTGGTCAGGGAGGTGACCAAGAACCCGATGGTCACTCTGACAGAGCTCCAGAGTTCCTCTGTGGCGATGGGAGACCCTTCCAGAAGGACAACCACCTCTGCAGCATACTGTGGGGATGTTTTTCAGCAGCAGGGACTGGGAAACTAATCAGTATCGAGGGAAAGATGAACGGAACAAAGTACAGAGAGATCCTTGATGAAAACCTGCTCCAGAGTGCTCAGGCCCTCAGAATGTGGCGAAGGTTCACTTTCCAACAGGACAACGACCATAAGCACACAGCCAAGACAAACGCAGGAGTGGCTTCGGGACAAGTCTCTGAATGTCCTTGAGTGGCCCAGCCAGAGCCCGGACTTAAACCCAATCGAACATCTCTGGAGAGACCTAGAAAATAGCTATGCAGCAACGCTCCCCATCCATCCTGACAGAGCTTGAGAGGATCTGCAGAGAAGAATGGGAGAAACTCCCCAAATACAGGCGTGCCATGCTTGTACCGTCATACCCAATAAGACTCGAGTCTGTAATCACTGCCAAAGGTGCTTCAACAAAGTACTGAGTAAAGGGTCTGAATACTTATGTAAATGATATTTCCGTTTTTTATTTGCAATACATTTGCAAACATTTCTAAAAACCTGTTTTTGCTTTGTCATTATGGGGTATTGTGTGTAGATTGAAAAATAACAATTTAATCAATTTTAGAATAAGGCTGTAATGTAACAAAATGTGGAAAAAGTTAAGGGGTCTGAATACTTTCCGAATGCACTGTATATATGAAACAATACTAATATCTATGGAATAATGAGCTCAAAGGTAGGTATTTAAATAATTGAATGGAAGCGACACAGACAGAACCCTACAGGCCATAGTGACTGAACAGGACGAGATTATACCTGCATCCCAAATGGCACTATGGGCCCTGGTCAAAGGTAGTGCACTATATAGGGAATAGGGTGCCATTTGGGGTGCATCCTACATAATAAACCATATCTGGCCTCCGGGGCTTGTTTCAGCTGCCTAGCAGAGACCTCAAGGCTTCCTTGTCATTTGATTCTACACATCCAGCAGGACAATTTACTGTTATCAGCTGGGCTACACGTTAAAACCTTCCCCCATAAAACGCAATTTTCACAGTTTTTATGGCATTTTTTTTATGTGGGGTGGATTGGAGACATATGGCCAGAGAGGCAGATAAGAGGCGTGATATTTGCCATCAGAGACCATAATGACCATTATACATCAGACCTAGCTATAAAGACTACAAGCCTTCAGGAGACTAGATCGTTGTCCACCTAGAAATGGTCAACAACGCCATAATGTTGAGAGGGGGTGGGGGTGGGGGGGCATATTGTAGACTCATAGCAAACACACACACATAACGACCTGACATTAAAAACGTTGCTACACAAGAGATGGAAAGTTGATCTATATTCGCATTAAAAGCCAACTCATAACAAATTATGTTCTACACATTTCCTATCAGGCAAGGCATAATTCTCTTCTCAGAAGAATGTAGCAATACATTTTTAAAAAAAAAACAATACTTGGATGACACTTAGTAGCATAAATAAATATCATATCAGAGTTGAGAAAACAGACACACAGAAACAGATTGACATCTGATCCAGAGCATTGTGTCTCTGTGGTCCCATTATCCACCAGACAGGTGTGTCAATATGTCTAGACAAGGTCTGCCGCCCCCCCTTGTCAACAATAGTACACAAATACACAATACTGTAGCTCTAAGCCCACCATTAGCAGCACTCTCTACAACATACATACAGCTACCGTCCGAAAAGAAGAGAATATATTGAACACAAACAGTAAGGGGTCAAATTAAGGTTTCAAATGGAGTAGAATAGCAGCCAATGTTGTTGGTGAATTATCCCTCATAGCAAAAGACCCGAAGGACAATTCATCAAAACCTATCGATTTAAAAAAAAAACTCAGATTCAAGAGTTGAAAACCATTACTTTCATTTATGGATTATTAATAAGGAAATCCCTTTAGCCTACTGCTGAGAGTCTATGAGGGGCTCTGAAAAGCTTGTCTGGTTTCTGTTAGAGGTTAACTATTGAAAACCCCACAGTCAGCTAGTCATTTCCACACAGAACATTTGACTCTTAAACCACGTTTTACTCTTTAAACCAGTTAGAAAAAACGACTGTTAGAGAATAATAGACTGTTATGAAAGTCAAATCAGGAACAACAGCAGATTTCTTTCTTTCTCCTTTTTGGATATAATAGGAAACTGAGAGATGATTGGCTTTTTTCTCTGGGTTTCTATAGCTGTCTAGGCAGAGGAGGGTTGTGGTGTTTAAAAAAAAAAAAAAAAACGAATGTGTTCTGTGATAATTGTGTAGAGTGGAAGAGAGAGACCTGGGGCCAAGGCTTACAATAAGCTATACACAGTATGGCAAACCTCTGGGGAGATTTGTCAAAGGATTGAAAGATGCATTGCACCTGTGTGTTTGTGTGTGTTTGTGTTTGTGTGTGTGTGTGTGTGTGTGTGTGTGTTCGCGTGCGTGTGCCACAGAGCTTTAGTTGGAATAATTATTCATCAAAATACAAAATAAGCCTATAACGCAATTAACGTTTAGATAGCGCCTATCCTTTCTTAAACCATCATCACCAACGGCGCCAACTGGAATGTAAATGAACAGGTTTAGCCCCAATGGTGAACAGACCATGGAAACGTCGCGTGCCAGTCAATGTATCTCCATTTCCCGGGGAAAGCCACGAGCGCATCGAGCGAGGCTGTGATCAAATAACCCCGACCAATCAGAGTTACAAACACCCTTCGGATATTGGCAAAACATCAACTAAAATTAATAGTTATTCATTAATAGGACAAGTGTTCAAAAACAGCCTCTACACTAAATACACTTCGCAGCATCCTCCGTGTGCACAAACACACATGAGGCATTAATTATATAGTTTGTCTTGATTATTTCCAATAATATTGAATTGGAAAATAAGAACAGAAGTTTTGACACTTGCTAGAACTTATCGGCTATCGGCTTCTTGCAAATGATAAAATAGGCTATTTCAATAACTGTGAGAATAATGTTTTATGTGTAATACATGTAAACAATTACTTAGCCTACATTTTGGGATGTGTGTTAAGTGTAATGGGACACTTTGGATGCATTTCTCTTAATGTGTTCGGCGTCACCCTTGAATTTATGATTTAGGCCATCACATTAATGCCGTGAGGTATTAATCCATTATTTAGTCCTTTAGCCTGCCGTGGGAAAGTCGGTTGTGAAAGGGCATGGAGGAATAAACCAATTTTACGGGTGCTGAGGAGCGAGGGGAGAGAAGGCAGAAAGAGAGAGAGAGAGAGAGAGAGAGAGAGAGAGAGAGAGAGAGAGAGAGAGAGAGAGAGAGAGAGAGAGAGAGAGAGAGAGAGAGAGAGAGAGAGAGAGAGAGAGAGAGAGAGAGAGAGAGAGAGAGAGAGAGAGAGAGAGAGAGAGAGAGAGAGAGAGAGAGAGAGAGAGAGAGAGAGAGAGAGAGAGAGAGAGAGAGAGAGGGGAAGAGAGAGAGAGAGAGAGAGAGAGAGAGAGAGAGAGAGAGAGAGAGAGAGAGAGAGAGAGAGAGAGAGAGAGAGGGAAGAGAGAGAGAGAGAGAGAGAGAGAGAGAGAGAGAGAGAGAGAGAGAGAGAGAGAGAGAGAGAGAGAGAGAGAGAGAGAGAGAGAGAGAGAGAGAGAGAGAGAGAGAGATAGAGAGAGAGAGAGAGAGGGAGAGAGAGAGAGAGAGAGAGAGAGAGAGAGAGAGAGAGAGAGAGAGAGAGAGAGAGAGAGAGAGATAGAGATAGAGATAGAGAGAGAGAGAACATTAGCATACAGCTGAATAGTTATGTCTCCCTGCACATTAAACCCGCATGAGCCAGCGAGAGAGAGCGAGAGAGAGAAGAGAGGGGCACGCGTCCCAACAATAGGGAGGCATACTGCCATTGAGCTTTAAAAGACACGCGGCGGGCAAAGCATCACGCGCCACCGAGAAATCAGAAGTGTAAAAGCAAAGAAAATATATTTACTTATGGTCTTAATTTTGAAAAATATATAGGTCTATAAAGAAAGGCCTATATATACACAACATGTTCATGTGCGTTAAAAGAAACAGTGTGATAGGCCTATAGTTTTATGTGCAATGTGATGTTAGTAGGCCTGTAATCTAATGATTTTAACAATAATTTTAATTTGGTGCGTGGAACATATAGGCTAGGCCATAATAAAAATTGACCTTTGGAACCTTAGAAGATATGCTTTATGTTAGCAAATAAAGTTAAAGACCTTAACAACACAGTATTATAGTATACTAATAAACGAACAATTGAATAACATTTAATAACAAAATAATGTAGTTCCTTATTGCCTCTAGAACATATAGGCGCGAGCATTACCCCTCGAGCCCAGCCCAGGGGTCAGGAAATGGCACTTCGGTGCATGCATGTGCACGCTGTCAATGAGGTGGATTTAACCGTGCAATGGAGTGGACCGAGGGGGAACTGAAGAAAGGGTGCATGGAGATTAGGGACAGTAATTGACTTTCTGCTTTTCATTGTAAAGTTTCAGCTTTCCTGTCTATGACAACAGTGGGGAATAGAAGTACAGCGTGAAACCTCTCCTCCTTCTCTCGTGCGCGTTGTAAATACGTAAACAGATGCTATAGCTTGTTAATAATCGATGCTCCTTTGGTGGTCGGTCGGTCAGTCAGTCAGCATAGCGCAGTACTGGTGGGTATTAGAATCTGGATATCATTGTTTTTGGAGAGAGGAGGGAGGGAGGATGGGTGAATATATAAAGTGGGCGGTGTTACGTCTCGATTGACAGTTTATCTAATGAGCAGTGCAGCACGAGTCTATAAATCCGGGGAGACGTCACTCCCAAGTGTTCATTCACGAGTAATAAGACGAACAGTGAACAGGCATCCACGAGCGCAGCGCAACACTGACGCACCAAGTTAAGTACCAAAACAAAACACTGGTGTGGCATCGCCCTGCACGCGCACACACGGACGTGACCATTGTGGAGTATTGTACTGTCCTACTGTGGAAGGCGAGGAGGAGAGCAGCGCGAACAGAGAGAGAGGGGTCAGATATTGGATATTGATCTTCCGTTAAACCTTCACCTCTTTGGATAACCTGGGAATTCTAAAAAAAGTTCCTTTGGCGGGTTGGAACATCCAACAAAGGTTCTAATAACGGAAAAACAACGAAGTGGAACGAGAAGAAGGATTTATATTTTGTTCTTTCTTTCTGCTTTTTTATTTGTATTCCCCCAACACTTTGGAATAGTGGGCTTTGGAATATAGGGGATATATTGGCGGGTGACGCGGCTGCCCTGGATAAGCGAGAAGGATGGCAGCTTGGTTCACTTTTACCATCGCATTCAGTTCCACTATATTGACACAGGTAAGGAGGAATCCGCCGGATACCCTACAGGAGCTCTCGGGGAATGATTACTCAAAGTAGCCTATTCCAAGGAGCGGGGCTCTTTTAGCGTGTGCGTAACGGTGTTTTTAAAAATGATATCTTCTCTCTCTTTTTTTAGGTATTTGGATCCGGTGTTTTTGAGATCGATCTACATGAATTTAAAAACAGCAACGGATTGCTGGAGAATGGCAACTCGTGCAGGCTCAACTGCAGGACTTTCTTTCGTGTTTGTCTAAAGAACTACCAGGCGGTAGTGTCGCCAGGTGACTGTATATTTGGAAGTGCGGTGACACCGGTGCTAGGGGCCAACTCCTTTAGCGCCAAGGACGGGGGAACTTTCAGTAGACCCATCCGACTACCGTTCAAATTTGGATGGCCGGTAAGACAGACAGCCTAGACCCATATTATTAGTTTAATGTGTGCCATGCCAAGGTCAGTGTTGTTGTGTTGTGAAGCAGGCGGGTTGTGATTGGTTTGGAGAGAATGAAAGCGCACCAGTTATTGGTGAGTGATGAGATAATCCATCATTAGGTAATGCTGTGTGGATCACCAAACAGACACACAGAGAGGATTGACACACAACACACGAAGTTGTTTATTTCAAACTGCAGCACACAGCGGAATGGCCTATTATAACATGTTTGCCTCTATGCAATTTACAATACTAAATGGTATAGCCATGCATATACAGACTGTTCGTTTTTGAATTGCGCTCCATTTTAACTGTGATAAAGTGAATTATATTGCCTTTATGAACTGGATTTTGAATGATATTTCTAATGACTGAATGCGTTCTGTCCGTAGGGATCGTTTTCTTTGATAATTGAAGCCTGGTATTCACCTTCAGCGGATCTACCTGTAGGTAAGTCGATCTATTTAACGCCACAAGAGGGCGACCTTTCTACACATTTCACCAATAGGCCCTCTATAACAAACACCTACAAATGTCAAACCTTATACATAATGAGTATCTTCTCACTAATATTGATCTATTGCCCTTATTGTTAATTGTTCCCTATATTTTTCTAATCTTTACGCAGCCCTTTGTTGCTCAGCTTCAAAACACCTTTTTTAATTATTGTGCTCCAACACAATGTGACTTCCTGCGGTGTATTTCTGGCGTGGGAACGAGTTGAGGGCTTTGGTGAGAACACACAGAGCCAGCCAAGATTGTGTGACGACATCTTCCTGTATTTAACACCTTGCTCTGTTACGCCCCATTGGAAGCGGCCTGGGAAGGTTTTCACCTTGCTCTGTTACGCCCATTGGAAGCGGCCTGGGAAGGTTTTCACCTTGCTCTGTTACGCCCATTGGAAGCGGCCTGGGAAGGTTTAACACCTTGCTCTGTTACGCCCATTGGAAGCGGCCTGGGAAGGTTTAACACCTTGCTCTGTTACGCCCATTGGAAGCGGCCTGGGAAGGTTTAACACCTTGCTCTGTTACGCCCATTGGAAGCGGCCTGGGAAGGTTTAACACCTTGCTCTGTTACGCCCATTGGAAGCGGCCTGGGAAGGTTTTTTGCTGACAGAAAGGAAGAGGACATTTCAATCTCAGTTTATTGTGCATCTAAACCATTATGGTTGTTATTATAAGAGTTGATAAGAAGCCATTTGATCTGCGTAAGGCGTCTTGGCAGGCTGTAGGGCCGGTACATATTCAAATCAGGCCCAGTGAAAGGAGCATGCATGATATTTCACATGGAATAGGTCTAGGATATTTCAATCATATGATATGAGACATGGCACTATGACTGATAGGAGAACAATGGATGATAGAGAATACAGTAACAGACGATGTTAGACCACGTTAGACCACGTTAGACCCACGTTAGACCATGTTAGACCCACGTTAGACCACGTTAGACCCACGTTGGACCACGTTAGACTACGTTAGACCACGTTAGACCCACGTTAGACCCACAATAGACCACGTTAGACTACGTTAGACCGCGTTAGACCGCGTTAGACCACATTAGACTACGTTAGACCACTTTAGACCACGTTAGACCACGTTAGACCACGTTAGACCACATTACATGTTAGACCCACGTTAGACCCACGTTAGACCACGTTAGACCACATTACATGTTAGACCCACGTTAGACCACGTTAGACCCACGTTAGACCACGTTAGACCATGTTAGACCACATTACATGTTAGACCCACGTTAGACCATCTATATGGCCTAATGGAACATGATTGTACTGCAGACAACTACTTTTCTAACATGGCTGTAACAAAATAGACTGCTTCTCTTTGCGTCTCACTTTGGGGTCTAGGCCGGGTTTCTGTAAAAGCACTATGTGACAACTAAATGTAATTTATTGATTGATATTGATTGATGTAACTAATATTCTATAGAAATGTTTGTGGTCATACAAACATCCTTCAACAATGTGGTGCTGGGCTGATAAAGTGTACATGACAAGATGTTTATCTAATGCATTTTCTCTCTCTCTCTCTCTCTCTCTCTCTCTCTCTCTCTCTCTCTCTCTCTCTCTCTCTCTCTCTGCCTCTCTCTCTGCTCTTCTCTCTCTCTCTCTCTCTCTCTCTCTCTCTCTCTCTCTCTCTTTCTCTCTCTCTCTCTCTCTCTCTCTCTCTCTCTCTCTCTCTCTCTCTCTCTCTCTCTCTCTCTCTCTCTCTCTCTCTCTCTCTCTCTCTCTCTCTCTCTCTCTTCTCTCTCTCTCTCTCTCTCTCTCTCTCTCTCTCTCTCTCTCTCTCTCTCTCTCTCTCTCTCTCTCTCTCTCTCTCTCTCTCTCTCTCTCTCTCTCTCTCTCTCTCTCTCTCTCTCTCTCTCTCTCTCTCTCTCTCCTTCATTTCCAGACACCAGCAACCCAGAGTTGTTGATTAGTTTCTTTACCATCCAGAGACAGTTGGGCGTAGGGGCCGCCTGGTCTCAGGATGTTCAGAGCGGCCGACAGACGGAGTTACGGTATTCTTACCGCTTCATCTGCAATGACAATTACTACGGAGACAGTTGTTCCAAAATATGCACGCCAAGGGACGACCGTTTTGGCCACTACACCTGCGACCGCGGCGACGGCCAGTTATCCTGTCTGCCCGGCTGGAAGGGAAAATACTGTGAAGAACGTAAGCAACCGAGAAACCAACCGTTACCGAACCACAACCACAACCCCACTGGCCTATCAGAGTTGCCTGGGGTTTGATTGATTGTCTGCATTCAACCCCACTGGCCGATCAGAGTTGCCGGGGGTTTGATTGATTGTCTGCATCCATGTCACACCTGTCTTTGACCAATATGTTGGATATATAATCACAATTTCTTCATTGATTATAGGCCTATGCTATAGGCCAGTGTTTTTATTCTAGCAAGCTTGGTACACAGTTTTTAGATGCACTTTGGCTGCTTCTTCAATGAGGCCTGTTCTGCTGTGCTTTTTGAGCTTGTTGGTACATAGTTTTCAGAGAGCGAGTGAAAGGTGTAGCTGTTGCTTCCTTGTATATAGGTAGTCTGTGTTCTCTGCTAAGAGGTTATTAAATGGCACAGGAGTTAGCACTCTTACAGCTGTAGGGTCACTGGTTCAAGCCTGCTTTGATTGTTTTTCCTCAATCGCTACATTGGTGGCAGCGGTGGGATGATGCCACAGTCTCTCAGGGTTTTGTTGAAAGCTTGTCCTGATGCACTGGTCCTGCAAGAGAGAGACAGATAGAGAGAGTGAGAATAGTGTTGCCCCCCCTGTATGTTAACCAACTACGAACTCTGCTAAGAGGCCTGGACTTTTATGGCGCAGGACCTTTTTATTTTAATATTTGCACATAAAAGGGCCACAGAAATAAAAGTGTGGATATGAGGACATTTTGTCATGCTACATTGGTTGAAGAGGTCATATCTGAGGGCTACAGCATGTGAGAATGAACACTTGTGTAGTAAGTGTATGAAAAGGAGTAAGCGCTGTGTGTAGGGCTGTGGAAGAAAAAGGACATCCTGTTAGAGAGGGGCAGGTTGCTGAACATGAGGACAAGCGAAATATTTGTGCAAAACCCACAATATGCCTAAACATAGTATTAGTTCACTATAAATGATGACAACAACAAAGCTGTTTCTCTTCTCTGTGTTTTGGACAGAACACCAATGAACTCCTACTATCACCGGTGTCTTGTTTTGTATGCTTTGTACAAAATAATAAAATGCAGGACGACAGGATCTTTATAAACGTAGCTCTTTATTAGCTAGCTGTAACTGGCATGTTCATGTGTCTCCGGCCATGATCATCTTTAGAATGCCCTCGACCACCAGGGTGGTCTTAACCAATCATAGCACAGTATGATATGACAGTAGAATGAATCCAATTACAATTCAGTATGCTGACACATATGAATATTACAACAGGGAGAACAGCCAGTTGGCAGGCAGGGTTAGGACCCGTTCCTAGAGGTTGATGTGTACGCCTCTTTCACCAAAACAAATTCATCAAAGAAAATATTTCAGGGAAACATCTTAAAACATATAATCGCTACCATTTGTTGGAGTCAGTTGGAACCGCAGTGTGACAAGGGATCTGTCATCGGCATCGCTTGGCGGTGAATGAGAAATTGGCATGCTTTATGGTTGCATTTTGACCGTGGCGCCAAATCCTTGACCAGGGCAATTACATACCCACCTACCGTCGTAGTATAGAAAAAAGATTGTAGAATAGAAACATTGCACGTGAGGTGAGGGAGATGGATGGATGGATCTCTCTCTTTCTCCACCCCTCCATCGCTCTCCCTGGCTGTGAGAGAGGAGTTTGTATTTCTATACCACACCCTGAAAGTAGAGCGGGTTCCTGGTCATTTAATCCGGGAGAGTTTAAACGTCACCTGGAGGAGCACGGGCCGCGGCAGCACACGCCGGGGTTAATCGCAACATTAATATCCGCCACGCGCCACCGAAATTGTAGTCTCCCTATTGTTGGGGGCTCGCGGGTGGCGTAGCAGCTGCAAGTACGGTTTGCGCAGACTAGGAACAACAATGGTGGCAGCTGTCCGCTATTGAGCACGGGCATCTGTTCAGGAATAACCGGCCGTTTACCGGCGGTCGCCAGCCTATCCAACCCCGAATCAGAGTCACACAGAGAGAGATAGGGGCCATATAGAGCGCAAGACATACAAGCCGTAAATTAAGCAGCTTCCTCATGGTCCCCATGTAGCAGTTGGGTGGTGTGACAGGTTCAGTTGGAGCTTGTGTCTTGTCTGCCTTTTGAAGAAGATGCATTGTGGCTGAAATGAATAGATTTTATGCTGGAGATAGGCTCCTGAAGTATTTAGAATGCATAATGCCTCGAACGGTTTTATTGCAGCTCAGTTTTATTATAGACTGTATACATGCAAGCACATCTTTTGTGTGTTTTATGATGAAGGCCCGTTTTTTTGTTGGTGAAATAATATTTCACGATTGAAATTGCAGCTCTTTTGATGTACACCGGTTACTGTAATGATAGCTTTGCCTATCATGACTGTGCGGCTAAACGCATGTAATGTAGTCAGATTGATTTACTTCCACTGTCCACTGTTTGAATGACGTTTGAGACACTGTAACTAACCCCTGGATATCTTATTGATCTGTGTGTATCACAGCCATCTGCCTGGAGGGATGCAGTGAAGGAAATGGAAACTGCTCCAGACCTGGCCAGTGTGTGTAAGTAATACTGAAATGATAAAATATGTGGGACATTTGATGGGAAAGTGTGTGTGTGTGTGTATGTGTGTGTGTGTGTCTGTGTGTGTGTGTGTGTGTGTGTGTGTGTGTGTGTGTGTGTGTGTGAGAGAGAGAGAGAGACAGGATTTAGTGCCGATATTTCTCCAAACTGGTCCAATATTTCCTATTCCATGTGATGTCAACTGTTCAGCAGGAAGCAATCTATTTTTGAAAGCTCACGATCAAGCAGCCAACTCTCTCTTTCTCTCTCTCTCTCAGTCTGTCTCTCTCTCTCTCTTTCTTTCTCGCTCTCTAAAACACTGTTTTTCTCATTCCTCCCCTCTCTCTCTCACTCTCTCACTCTTTCAATAAGAAACACACCTCTTAATACTATTTATCTCCCTCTACGCCCCCCTTTCTCTTCCACTCATTGAGAAAGTGAAATCCATCATTACTACCACACCTTTACTCCTGACCATTACTACCACACCTTTACTCCTGACCATTACTACCACACCTTTACTCCTGATCATTACTACCACACCTTTACTCCTGACCATTACTACCACACCTTCACTCCTGACCATTACTACCACACCTTTACTCCTGACCATTACTACCACACCTTTACTCCTGACCATTACTACCACACCTTTACTCCTGATCATTACTACCACACCTTTACTCCTGATCATTACTACCACACCTTTACTCCTGACCATTACTAACTCTGACCTGATGATATTCTTATCGCTGTTTTAGTGTTGCTGCTCAATCAAACAAGTAGGATTACATGCATACAGGACTGCTAAAAGACACTAAGCTCTCTCTCTCTCTCTCTCTCTCTCTCTCTCTCTCTCTCTCTCTCTCTCTCTCTCTCTCTCTCTCTCTCTCTCTCTCTCTCTCTCTCTCTCTCTCTCTCTCTCTCTCTCTCTCTCTCTCTCTCTCTCTCTCTCTCTCTCTCTCTCTCTCTCTCTCTCTCTCTCTCTCTCTCTCTCTCTCTCTCTCTCTCTCTCTCTCTCTCTCGCTCTCTCCCTCTCTCTCTCTCTCTCTCTCTCTCTCTCTCGCTCTCTCCCTCGCTCCTCAGCACCCGTAAAATTGGTTTATTCCTCGATGCCCTTTCACAACCGACTTTCCCACGGCAGGCTAAAGGACTAAATAATGGATTAATACCTCACGGCATTAATGTGATGGCCTAAATCAGAAATTCAAGGGTGACGCCGAAAACATTAAGATAAATGCATCCAAAGTGTCCCATTACACTTAACACACATCCCAAAATGTAGGCTAAGTAATTGTTTATATGTATTACACATATAAACAATTATCCCCAAAAACAAAAAACATTGTAAAGTGGTTATCCCACTGGCTATAAGGTGAATGCACCTATTTGTAAGTCGCTCTGGATAAGAGCGTCTGCTAAATGACGTAAATGTAAATAAAACATTATTCTCACAGTTATTGAAATAGCCTATTTTATCATTTGCAAGAAGCCGATAGCCTACAGTGAGGGGAAAAAAGTATTTGATCCCCTGCTGATATTGTACGTTTGCCTATTGACAAAGAAATGATCAGTCTATAATTTTAATGGTAGGTTTATTTGAACAGTGAGAGACAGAATAACAACAAAATAATCCAGAAAAACGATTATTGATTTGCATTTTAATGAGGGAAATAAGTATTTGACCCCCTCTCAATCAGAAAGATTTCTGGCTCCCAGGTGTCTTTTATACAGGTAACGAGCTGAAATTAGGAGCACACTCTTAAAGGGAGTGCTCCTAATCTCAGCTTGTTACCTGTATAAAAGACACCTGTTCACAGAAGCAATCAATCAATCAGATTCCAAACTCTCAACCATGGCCAAGACCAAAGAGCTCTCCAAGGATGTCAGGGACAAGATTGTAGACCTACACAAGGCTGGAATGGGCTACAAGACCATCGCCAAGCAGCTTGGTGAGAAGGTGACAACAGTTGGTGCGATTATTCGCAAATGGAAGAAACACAAAAGAACTGTCAATCTCCCTCGGCCTGGGGCTCCATGCAAGATCACACCTCGTGGAGTTACAATGATCATGAGAATGGTGAGGAATCAGCCCAGAACTACACGGGAGGATCTTGTCAATGATCTCAAGGCAGCTGGGACCATAGTCACCAAGAAAACAATTGGAAACACACTACGCCGTGAAGGACTGAAATCCTGCAGCGCCCGCAAGGTCCCCCGGCTCAAGAAAGCACATATACAGGGCCGTCTGAAGTTTGCCAATGAACATCTGAATGATTCAGAGGAGAACTGGGTGAAAGTCTTGTGGTCAGATGAGACCAAAATCGAGCTCTTTGGCATCAACTCAACTCGCCGTGTTTGGAGGAGGAGGAATGCTGCCTATGACCCCAAGAACACCATCCCCTCCATCAAACATGGAGGTGGAAACATTATGCTTTGGGGGTGTTTTTCTGCTAAGGGGACAGGACAACTTCACCGCATCAAAGGGACGATGGACGAGGCCATGTACCGTCAAATCTTGGGTGAGAACCTCCTTCCCTCAGCCAGGGCATTGAAAATGGGTCGTGGATGGGTATTCCAGCATGACAATGACCCAAAACACATGGCCAAGGCAACAAAGGAGTGGCTCAAGAAGAAGCACATTAAGGTCCTGGAGTGGCCTAGCCAGTCTCCAGACCTTAATCCCATAGAAAATCTGTGGAGGGAGCTGAAGATTCGAGTTGCCAAACGTCAGCCTCGAAACCTTAATAACTTATAGAATTTCTGCAAAGAGGAGTGGAACAAAATCCCTCCTGAGATGTGTGCAAACCTGGTGGCCAACTACAAGAAACGTCTGACCTCTGTGATTGCCAACAAGGGTTTTGCCACCAAGTACTAAGTCATGTTTTGCAGAGGGGTCAAATACTTATTTCCCTCATTAAAATGCAAATCAATTTATAATTTTTTTTGACATGCGTTATTTTCTGGATTTTTTTGTTGTTATTCTGTCACTCACTGTTCAAATAAACCTACCATTAAAATTATAGACTGATCATGTATTTTGTCAGTGGGCAAACGTACAAAATCAGCAGGGGATCAAATACTTTTTTCCCTCACTTTATAAGTTCTAGCAAGTGTCAAAACTTCTGTTATTATTTTTCAATGACATATTCTTGGAAATTCTTCCAATTCAATATTATTGGAAATAATCAAGACAAACTATATAATTAATGTGAGTAAATGCCTCATGTTTTATAACAAAGAAGTGTGTGTGTTTGTGCACACGGAGGATGCTGCGAAGTGTATTTAGTCTAGAGGCTGTTTTTGAACACTTGTCCTATTAATTAATAACTATTAATTTTAGTTGATGTTTTGCCAATATCCGAAGGGTATTTGTAACTCTGATTGGCCGGGGTTATATTTCTCTCTCTCTCTCTCCCTCTCTCTCTCCCTCTCTCTCTCCCTCTCTCTCACCCTCTCTCTCACCCTCTCTCTCACCCTCTCTTTCACCCTCTCTTTCACCCTCTCTCTCTCTCTCTCTCTCTCTCTCTCTCTCTCTCTCTCTCTCTCTCTCTCTCTCTCTCTCTCTCTCTCTCTCTCTCTCTCTCTCTCTCTCTCTCTCTCTCTCTCTCTCTCTCTCTCTCTCTCTCTCTCTCTCTCTCTCTCTCTCTCTCTCTCTCTCTCTCTCTCTCTCTCTCTCTCTCTCTCTCTCTCTCTCTCTCTCTCTCTCTCTCTCTCTCCCTCCCTCTCTCCCTGTTGTTGGGAATTAGGTTTCACTGGGGAACATGAGAAAAGAAAGCCATTTTGAAGCATTGGTTATTGCCAGAGGCCTAAGCATCTTGATCAACAGCTCTTATATTAACAGTTTTTCCTCTGTGATAATAGTGACCAGTATTACATTATAATTACCAGAATGGATCTGTGTGGATACATCCATTGTATAGTTTGGCACTGCATATTTTGTGGTCGTAAAAATATGTCAGTGTGATCTTAAGATTGTGGTCAGTGGGTCCATACATTCAAAACTATAAGTATGGACAGCTATGCTTTAATCAGTCAATCAATCAATTAACAAATCAACCAATCAGTCAGTCAGTCAATCAATGATGTATAGATAAAGATCTTGGTATTGATGAAGGATCGTTTACCCTGAATGACCTCTCCTATGTCTCCAGGTGCAGAGAAGGTTGGCAGGGTCCGTTCTGCGACGAGTGTAAGAAGTACCCCGCTTGTAAGCATGGCACCTGCCAACAGCCTTGGCAGTGTAACTGTAAGGAAGGCTGGGGAGGGCTCTTCTGTGACCAGGGTAAGAACCCATCTTCATCATCATCATCATCACCATCGTAGTTGCACAGAGAAAGGGCAATCTGACTGAAACGTATCGGAAAATATGTGCATTTAGTGATATTTTTTTTGATTCAAATACTGACCGTAAAATAATTGTGTTTCAGATTATTTTGTGCCCAATACATATTAAATAGTAAATAATGTATTGTGTCATTTTGGAGTCACTTTTTATTGTAAATAAGTGAGAAAGTTACAGAGGGTCAAAGATCATACCCCCAAGACATGATAACCTCCCCTGTTATTGGAAATGGTGAGAGGTTAGCATATCTTGGGGGTATGTAAAATAATATAATTGCCCAAATTCTTTGGAGCATACAATATAACTCAGTATTTAAATGATTTATTTTTATACAGTCATTATTGCTCATCTTTATCAAAGGTGTCAATGATTTAACAATACACGTACAGTATATTACCTTATATTTGAACTTTATTTGACCTTTGACCCCTCTGCTCCTCCATCTCAGACCTGAACTTCTGCACGCACCACCGGCCGTGTGATAACGGGGCGACCTGTATGAACACGGGCCAGGGCAGCTACACCTGTACCTGTCCCCCTGGGTTCACCGGGGTCAACTGTGAGCTGGAACTGCAGGAGTGTGACAGCAACCCCTGTAGGAACGGAGGACTCTGCACGGTGAGCAGTGGTTAGATTGGCACGTTAGAAGGGACAACCCCTGTAGGAACGGAGGACTCTGCACGGTGAGCAGTGGTTAGATTGGCACGTTAGAAGGGACAACCCCTGTAGGAACGGAGGACTCTGCACGGTGAGCAGTGGTTAGATTGGCACGTTAGAAGGGACAACCCCTGTAGGAACGGAGGACTCTGCACGGTGAGCAGTGGTTAGATTGCACGTTAGAAGGGACAACCCCTGTAGGAACGGAGGACTCTGCACGGTGAGCAGTGGTTAGATTGGCACGTTAGAAGGGACAACCCCTGTAGGAACGGAGGACTCTGCACGGTGAGCAGTGGTTAGATTGGCACGTTAGAAGGGACAACCCCTGTAGAAACTGAGGACTCTGCACGGTGAGCAGTGGTTAGATTGGCACGTTAGAAGGGACAACCCCTGTAGGAACGGAGGACTCTGCACGGTGAGCAGTGGTTAGATTGGCACGTTAGAAGGGACAACCCCTGTAGGAACGGAGGACTCTGCACGGTGAGCAGTGGTTAGATTGGCACGTTAGAAGGGACAACCCCTGTAGGAACGGAGGACTCTGCACGGTGAGCAGTGGTTAGATTGGCACGTTAGAAGGGACAACCCCTGTAGGAACGGAGGACTCTGCACGGTGAGCAGTGGTTAGATTGGCACGTTAGAAGGGACAACCCCTGTAGGAACGGAGGACTCTGCACGGTGAGCAGTGGTTGATTGGCACGTTAGAAGGGACAACCCCTGTGGAACGGAGGACTCTGCACGGTGAGCAGTGGTTAGATTGGCACGTTAGAAGGGACAACCCCTGTAGGAACGGAGGACTCTGCACGGTGAGCAGTGGTTAGATTGGCACGTTAGAAGGGACAACCCCTGTAGGAACGGAGGACTCTGCACGGTGAGCAGTGGTTAGATTGGCACGTTAGAAGGGACAACCCCTGTAGGAACGGAGGACTCTGCACGGTGAGCAGTGGTTAGATTGGCACGTTAGAAGGGACAACCCCTGTAGGAACGGAGGACTCTGCACGGTGAGCAGTGGTTAGATTGGTACGTTAGAAGGGACAACCCCTGTAGGAACGGAGGACTCTGCACGGTGAGCAGTGGTTAGATTGGCACGTTAGAAGGGACAACCCCTGTAGGAACGGAGGACTCTGCACGGTGAGCAGTGGTTAGATTGGCACGTTAGAAGGGACAACCCCTGTAGGAACGGAGGACTCTGCACGGTGAGCAGTGGTTAGATTGGCACGTTAGAAGGGACAACCCCTGTAGGAATGGAGGACTCTGCACGGTGAGCAGTGGTTAGATTGGCACGTTAGAAGGGACAACCCCTGTAGGAACGGAGGACTCTGCACGGTGAGCAGTGGTTAGATTGGCACGTTAGAAGGGACAACCCCTGTAGGAATGGAGGACTCTGCACGGTGAGCAGTGGTTAGATTGGCACGTTAGAAGGGACAACCCCTGTAGGAATGGAGGACTCTGCACGGTGAGCAGTGGTTAGATAGACACGTTAGAAGGAACAACCCCTGTAGGAATGGAGGACTCTGCACGGTGAGCAGTGGTTAGATTGGCACGTTAGAAGGGACAACCCCTGTAGGAACGGAGGACTCTGCACGGTGAGCAGTGGTTAGATTGGCACGTTAGAAGGGACAACCCCTGTAGGAATGGAGGACTCTGCACGGTGAGCAGTGGTTAGATAGACACGTTAGAAGGAACAACCCCTGTAGGAATGGAGGACTCTGCACGGTGAGCAGTGGTTAGATTGGCACGTTAGAAGGGACAACCCCTGTAGGAACGGAGGACTCTGCACGGTGAGCAGTGGTTAGATTGGCACGTTAGAAGGGACAACCCCTGTAGGAACGGAGGACTCTGCACGGTGAGCAGTGGTTAGATTGGCACGTTAGAAGGGACAACCCCTGTAGGAACGGAGGACTCTGCACGGTGAGCAGTGGTTAGATTGGCACGTTAGAAGGGACAACCCCTGTAGGAACGGAGGACTCTGCGCGGTGAGCAGTGGTTAGATTGGCACGTTAGAAGGGACAACCCCTGTAGGAACGGAGGACTCTGCACGGTGAGCAGTGGTTAGATTGGCACGTTAGAAGGGACAACCCCTGTAGGAACGGAGGACTCTGCGCGGTGAGCAGTGGTTAGATTGGCACGTTAGAAGGGACAACCCCTGTAGGAACGGAGGACTCTGCGCGGTGAGCAGTGGTTAGATTGGCACGTTAGAAGGGACAACCCCTGTAGGAACGGAGGACTCTGCACGGTGAGCAGTGGTTAGATTGGCACGTTAGAAGGGACAACCCCTGTAGGAACGGAGGACTCTGCACGGTGAGTAGTGGTTAGATAGACACGTTAGAAGGGACAACCCCTGTAGGAACGGAGGACTCTGCACGGTGAGCAGTGGTTAGATTGGCACGTTAGAAGGGACAACCCCTGTAGGAACGGAGGACTCTGCACGGTGAGCAGTGGTTAGATTGGCACGTTAGAAGGGACAACCCCTGTAGGAACGGGAGGACTCTGCACGGTGAGTAGTGGTGAGATAGACACGTTAGAAGGGACAACCCCTGTAGGAACGGAGGACTCTGCACGGTGAGCAGTGGTTAGATTGGCACGTTAGAAGGGACAACCCCTGTAGGAATGGAGGACTCTGCACGGTGAGCAGTGGTTAGATTGGCACGTTAGAAGGGACAACCCCTGTAGGAACGGAGGACTCTGCACGGTGAGCAGTGGTTAGATTGGCACGTTAGAAGGGACAACCCCTGTAGGAACGGAGGACTCTGCACGGTGAGCAGTGGTTAGATTGGCACGTTAGAAGGGACAACCCCTGTAGGAACGGAGGACTCTACACGGTGAGCAGTGGTTAGATTGGCACGTTAGAAGGGACAACCCCTGTAGGAACGGAGGACTCTGCACGGTGAGCAGTGGTTAGATTGGCACGTTAGAAGGGACAACCCCTGTAGGAACGGAGAACTCTGCACGGTGAGTAGTGGTTAGATAGGCACGTTAGAAGGGACAACCCCTGTAGGAACGGAGGACTCTGCACGGTGAGCAGTGGTTAGATTGGCACGTTAGAAGGGACAACCCCTGTAGGAACGGAGGACTCTGCACGGTGAGTAGTGGTTAGATAGGCACGTTAGAAGGGACAACCCCTGTAGGAATGGAGGACTCTGCACGGTGAGCAGTGGTTAGATTGGCACGTTAGAAGGGACAACCCCTGTAGGAACGGAGGACTCTGCACGGTGAGTAGTGGTTAGATAGACACGTTAGAAGGGACAACCCCTGTAGGAACGGAGGACTCTGCACGGTGAGTAGAATGTGCTAGAAGGCCCCCCACAAGTCACTCGATGCCCAGTCTAGAAGGGACAGGAAGTGGCAACATTGTCAGAACTGATGAGCAGCTAGGTACACTATATAAACAAAAGTATGTGGACACCTCTTCAAATTACTAGATTTGGCTATTTCAGACACACCCGTTGCTGACAGGTGTATAAAAATCGTGCACACAGCCATGCAATCTCCATAGACAAACATTTGGCAGTAGAATGGCCTTACTGAAGAGCTCAGTGACTTTCAACTTGGCACCGTCATCGGATGCCACCGTTCCAACAAGTCAGTTCGTCAAATTTCTGCCCTGCTAGAGCTGCCCCGGTCAACTGTAAGTGCTGTTATTGTGAAGTGGAAACGTCTAGGAGCAACAACGGCTCAGCTGCAAAGTGGTAAGCCACACAAGCTCACAGAACGGGACCGCCGAGTGCTGAAGCGCGTTGCACGTAAAAATCATCTGTCCTCGGTTGCAACACTCACTACAGAGTTTCAAACTGCCTCATGAAGCAACGTCAGCACAAGAACTGTTCATCGGGAGCTTCATGAAATGGGTTTCCATGGCCGAGCAGCCGCACACAAGCCTAAGATCACCAAGCGCAATGCCAAGCGTCGGCTGGAGTGGTGTGAAGCTCGCCGCCATTGGACTCTGGAGCAGTGGCAATGCGTTCTCTGGAGTGATGAATCACGCTTCACCATCTGGCAGTCCGATGGACGAATCTGGGTTTGGCGGATGCCAGGAGAAATCTACTTGCCCCAATGCATAGTGACAACTGTAAAGTTTGGTTGAAGATGAATAATGGTCTGGGGCTGTTTTTCATGGCTTGGGCTAGGCCCCTTAGTTCCAGTGAAGGGAAATCTTAACGCTACAGCATACAATGTAATTCTAGACGATTCTGTGCTCTCAACTTTGTGGCAACAGTTTGGGGAAGGCCCTTTCCTGTTTCAGCATGACAATGCCCCCGTGCACAAAGCAAGATACATACAGAAATGGTTTGTCAAGATCAGTGTGGAAGAACTGGCCTGCACAGAGCCCTGACCTCAACCCCATCGAACACCTTTCGGATGAATTGGAATGCAGACTGCGAGGCAGGTCTAATCACCCAACATCAGTGCCCGACCTCACTAATGCTCTTGTGGCTGAATGGAAGCAAGTCCCTGCAGTAATGTTCCAACATCTAGTGTAAAGCCTTCCCAGAAGAGTGGAGGCTGTTATAGCAGCAAAGGAGGGACCAACTCCATTTTAATGCTCATTAATTTGGAATGAGATGTTTAGATGAGCAGGTGTCCACATACTTTTGGTCATGTAGTGTACTTAAGGGTAATGGATTAGAACTATGTTGCCTGGACCACAGTAGTCACTAGATAGCCAGCCTAGAAGGGACAATAGCAGAAATGTTGTCAGAACTGATGTGAAAGGAAGGAAGGATGCATTTGAGAAATTACTGTAATCAATCAGTCTTTGCCTGACCTTAGATCTAAACTCTCTCCCCCTCTCTCTCTCTCTCCCTTTCTAGAACCTGGATGTTGGCTACACGTGTTCGTGTCCGCAGGGCTTCGAGGGCTCCCACTGTGAACACAGCCTGCTGACCTGTGCCGACTCCCCCTGCTTCCACAGCGGACAGTGCCATCAGAAGGACAACGGGCACAGCTACATCTGCGAGTGTCCGCCCGGATACACAGGACTCAACTGTGAGAAGAGAGTGGACAAGTGCACGTCTCTTCCCTGTGCCAACGGTACGCCACGGCTCCTTTCTCCTCTTCTTTTTCCCCCTCCCTCGGAGGAGAGCCACCTCTCCGCTCCGCTCCACCCCCCTCTTCCCTTTCCCTGAATTCCTCTTGGGCCGGCAGTCTGGAAGTGTTCTGGAACAACAGGAATCTGTTGGGAACTCTGCGTCTATTGTGCTTGGATGTAAACATGTGACAGCTTCCAGTCGACTTCCAGGAATGTCACCCAACACTGTTCATTCAGTCAAGCCTGTACTAGACTGAACTGAGGATGGAGGAAAATAATGTGACAAATCATGTGATAAATATCACATCCACATTGGCTAGTGTTTAATGTTTTTGGGGTCAGGGGGACCTGCTTGTTGTGGTGCATGGGTTTGTGATAAAGGGAAAGGACAGAATAATTCAGACTTGAGAGTTCACGTCTGATACATTCGATGGTTACTGAAGTAGTGATGTAGTGTGAAGTGGTGATGTAGTGTGAAGTAGGGAAGTAGTGTGAAGTAGTGATGTAGTGTGAAGTGGTGATGTAGTGTGAAGTAGTGATGTAGTGTGAAGTGGTGATGTAGTGTGAAGTAGTGATGTAGTGTGAAGTGGTGATGTAGTGTGAAGTGGTGATGTAGTGTGAAGTGGTGATGTAGTGTGAAGTAGGGAAGTAGTGATGTAGTGTGAAGTGGTGATGTAGTGTGAAGTAGGGAAGTAGTGATGTAGTGTGAAGTGGTGATGTAGTGTGAAGTAGGGAAGTAGTGTGAAGTGGTGATGTAGTGTGAAGTGGTGATGTAGTGTGAAGTAGGGATGTAGTGTGAAGTGGTGATGTAGTGTGAAGTGGTGATGTAGTGTGAAGTAGGGAAGTAGGGATGTAGTGTGAAGTAGTGATGTAGTGTGAAGTGGTGATGTAGTGTGAAGTAGGGAAGTAGGGATGTAGTGTGAAGTAGTGATGTAGTGTGAAGTGGTGATGTAGTGTGAAGTGGTGATGTAGTGTGAAGTAGGGAAGTAGTGTGAAGTGGTGATGTAGTGTGAAGTGGTGATGTAGTGTGAAGTGGTGATGTGGTGTGAAGTGGTGATGTAGTGTGAAGTGGTGATGTAGTGTGAAGTGGTGATGTAGTGTGAAGTGGTGATGTAGTGTGAAGTAGGGAAGTAGTGTGAAGTAGTGATGTAGTGTGAAGTGGTGATGTAGTGTGAAGTGGTGATGTAGTGTGAAGTGGTGATGTAGTGATGTCGTGTGAAGTGGTGATGTAGTGTGAAGTGGTGATGTAGTGTGAAGTGGTGATGTAGTGTGAAGTGGTGATGTAGTGTGAAGTGGTGATGTAGTGTGAAGTGGTGATGTAGTGTGAAGGAGGGAAGTAGTGATGTAGTGTGAAGTAGTGATGTAGTGTGAAGTAGTGATGTAGTGTGAAGTGGTGATGTAGTGTGAAGTGGTGATGTAGTGTGAAGTAGGGAAGTAGTGATGTAGTGTGAAGTGGTGATGTAGTGTGAAGTGGTGATGTAGTGTGAAGTAGGGAAGTAGTGATGTAGTGTGAAGTGGTGATGTAGTGTGAAGTGGTGATGTGGTGTGAAGTGGTGATGTAGTGTGAAGTAGTGATGTAGTGTGAAGTAGTGATGTGGTGTGAAGTGGTGATGTAGTGTGAAGTGGTGATGTAGTGTGAAGTGGTGATGTGGTGTGAAGTGGTGATGTAGTGTGAAGTAGTGATGTAGTGTGAAGTGGTGATGTAGTGTGAAGTGGTGATGTAGTGTGAAGTAGTGATGTGGTGTGAAGTAGTGATGTGGTGTGAAGTGGTGATGTAGTGATGTAGTGTGAAGTAGTGATGTAGTGTGAAGTAGTGATGTGGTGTGAAGTGGTGATGTAGTGATGTAGTGTGAAGTAGTGATGTAGTGTGAAAATTGGTCATGTGTAAGCAATAGCGAGAATTCCACCTAGGCTGTCAGAGGAGAAGATGGAGCCATTACAACATTGCTTAAACATCAAATCCTCTCAGATCTCCACAAGTGTCTAGAGGTAGGGGCTAGGGGTTGTTTCTGGACAGGGCCTATTGTATATGTCTGCATGCGTGTTCTCTCCCCCAAGACCATAACCCCTGAACCCCTGTGTGTCTCTCTCCAGGCGGTCTGTGTTTGATCCACGGTGGCGTGCGTCTGTGTAGCTGTCGCTCTGGTTTCACCGGCCAGCGCTGTGAGATCAACATCAATGAGTGTGCCGGGAACCCCTGC
Source organism: Coregonus clupeaformis (assembly GCF_020615455.1). Classification (NCBI taxonomy): domain Eukaryota; kingdom Metazoa; phylum Chordata; class Actinopteri; order Salmoniformes; family Salmonidae; genus Coregonus; species Coregonus clupeaformis. The sequence continues at coordinate 4,511,835 of NC_059227.1, forward strand.
ACCAACGGAGGGACCTGCCTGGACCGCATCAACGACTACACCTGCGCCTGCCCCCCGGGGTACACCGGCCGAAACTGTGACCGTGTCCTGGATGAGTGCTCCATGCGCCCCTGTCTTAACGGAGGGCTCTGCACGGGGAAACCCCCCGCCACCTGTATCTGTCCCGCCGGCTTCACCGGATCACGCTGCCAGTTCTTTGCTGTGACCCTGCCGGTGGGTGGGGAGAGGATCAAAGGAGAGAGCCAAGATGGATTCCAGTGGGCGGCAGTTTCCCTGGCTGTAGGGCTGGTTGCGTTACTGGTGCTGCTATGCATGGTGGGACTGGCTCTAAGACACATCCACAGGCAGACCGGCAGGGACAGGGGAGACGGGGAGACCATGAACAACCTATCAGACGTACAGAGGGATAACCTAATCCCCGCCTCCCAGCTGAAGAACACCAATCAGAAGGTGGGACTGGAGGTGGACTGCGAATCAGAGAAGTCAAACTTTATCCATAAGAACTATCAATTGGACTCGTACAGTAACGCAAAGCTGAAGGCTGATACGTCGCAAGAGGATAAAATCCAAAGTCATGTGATCCATGACAAGTGTTTAGAAGAGAAAATACCGCTGAGTAGAATGTACAGGTAAGAAAAAACACATTTTTGTCTAAATTAAGGTTTTCGATGAGTTCCATCTTGATTCTGAAATGTTAGACCACATCCACAAACATCCAGATCTAGCGAACTGCTTTTGCCATGACACATCGAGACATAGGCTTACTAACAGCTCTTGAAAACATTGCTATACTTACAGCTCTAGGAAACGGTTTCAGTATGTTTGTGTAGGGTGAAGGCCATTCTAAGGGCTGTACATCTTTTCAAATCCCCCCCCCCCCAATCACTCACAAACAAATGTAATACCTATAGACTTCACGTCTGTTCTTTTTAGAGTGAGAGGAGGAAAGGGGTCTCATTCATTTTGTCAGTCGCACTAGGCCTGGCCACAATAGTTAAAACCCAACCACTACTCTCCCCATATACAGTACATAAAGACACAAATGCCTCCAGGCGCACACACACACACACACACACACACACACACACACACACACACCGTCTTGATCCGATCCCACACGGGACCTGAAGGATCAACAGCCAAGTCCGACTCCCAACCATAACCCCCAATCCCCCGTGCACCCACTCCAAGCTTCTAGCCTGCTAATGATTTCAAATGCTCTTTTAATCTCATAAACTCTTTTTTTTTTTTTTTTTTTGTCCAAAGACTTTTACTAAAAACAGACCACAACAGACAGGCTCCTTGGAAACACAATACTGGTCTTAATTTGCACACAGTTTACATTTGACTGTTGCTGAGCCGTACTCCCATCCCCTGTGTGTATATGGGTGATTATGCAGAAGTGGTGGAAATCGGGGGTATGGCTCAGCACAAGTCTTAAAGCATATGTCAGGTAGACAAAGCTACTCCTCACACACTGAAACATAGTGAGAAATGGAATCGGCAACGTGTTGATTGATTTAATTACTTACGCATCTAATTAATTAGGTTGTTAGATGTTTAAATTCTTTACCTACCTTTATTTTGGCAAAAATAACAGGCATTTCCGGGGACAACTGTCAATCATAGAGATAAATAGTCTCCTGAGTGGCGCAGTGGTCTAAGGCACTGCATCGCAGTGTTAGCTGTGCCACTAGAGATCCTGGTTCGAATCCAGCCTCTGTCGTCGCCGGCCGTGACCGGGAGACCTATGGGGCGGCGTCGTCCAGGGTAGGGGAGGGAATGGCCGGCAGGGATGTAGCTCAGTTGGTAGAGCATGGCGTTTGCAACGCCAGGGTTGTGGGTTCGATTCCCACGGGGGGCCAGTATGAAAAATATAATGTATGAACTCACTAACTGTAAGTTGCTCTGGATAAGAGCGTCTGCTAAATGACTAAAATGTAATAAATAGAGGACTCTATATGGATATAACTCGTTTTAGTATAAACGTTGCCATTGATGGCTGCCACCATTTAAAAGTAGCCAACTTGTTGGGAGCGATCAGCCAATGATCAGAGAGCATTGTCTTCTTCAAATTGGGTTGCCTATGGTTTGTAAACCAAAGACTAAGGTCATATCCAGGAGCCAAGACCAAGATTTATACCAGGACATTGGTCCCAAGACCCTGACCCAGACCCAGTGAGTTGAGACCATGACAAATTAAAGACCAAATGTATGTGGTTTCAAGACCAAGACCACTGATCCAGAGTCCATTGTCCCTTGCTTCAATTGTAAGAAAGTAGAGTAGAGTAGGGTAGGGTACAGTAGAGTAGGGTACAGTAGGGTAGAGTAGTGTAGGGTATAGCAGAGTAGAGTAGGGTACAGTAGAGTAGGGTATAGCAGAGTAGAGTAGGGTACAGTAGGGTACAGTAGGGTAGGGTAGGGCAGAGTAGGGTAGGGTACAGTAGAGTAGGGTAGAGTATAGTATAGTATAGTATAGTAGAGTAGAGTAGAGCAGAGTAGGGTAGGGTACAGTAGAGTAGGGTACAGTAGAGTAGAGTAGAGTAGAGCAGAGTAGAGTAGAGTAGGGTACAGTAGAGTAGGGTACAGTATAGCACATTATAGACGTCTATGTTTTGGCCAAATAGATGTCAATGTTTGGGCTCTTGGAGGGCTGGAGCCCCCCTGCTGGCTATGCATCTCAATACTCTACACTTTTTCCTGAAGTGTGCACTTGTCCACTACCCACATGGTGGTCCTCTGTAACTCAGGTGGTAGAGCACAGTGCATGCAACTTGTCCACTACCCACATGGTGGTCCTCTGTAACTCAGGTGGTAGAGCACAGTGGGTGATAGCCTCAATGGCAAAGTTCCAAAGATGAGATCTCTATATATCACTATGGTGTCAATTGTTTCGGTTGTGACCATTTCGGTTTGGACAATTTTGACTTACTTTGGACTTTACAAAATTCCCCATAGATAATATTTGGCTGGCTATCTTTCATTTGGACGTATGTACATCCCAGCAAAAATATATTTTAGTCCCAAAACCGTACTTTACATATTTCTTGATATATTACATGTTCGGTGTGACGCTTCTTAAAAATATATGAAGACTTATCAACTTGCTCACTCATTTTCTCCAAAAAATGTTTGCAGACAGACTACTCCCCTTGTGGCCACAGTGGAGAGGATTGTGGTCACATCACCTGGTGATATTTGTAGGGGTTGTGGCTTAAGGCATAGTCTTTTAAATTGTGTGTTTCGGTAGTGACATCAAAAAGTGGGCCAGCATTTTTCAGAGAAAGATGTTTAAAAAAAAAAAAAACGACTAATTAGATCAGTATCTTTCAATGTAATAATAGAATAACTCAAGATGTTCTATTGAAAAAAATATATATACAAAATACAAAAATCACGAGTTGCTTTATTTTCAAACATGAAGTTTAGGAGTCAAGAGTTTGGAACCTGCCACCTCTCAATAGAAATCGTTGTGTAAACAATTACTGTACTATATTAATTTAACAATATGTTTGTTCCTGTCTGGGATTGAATTAGAACAGATGATGACGTTTACATTTTACATTTTAGTCATTTAGCAGACGCTCTTATCCAGAGCGACTTACCGTTAGTGAATACATATTTTTTTATACTGGCCCCCCCCCGTGGGAATCGAACCCACAACCCTGGCGTTGCAAACGCCATGCTCTATCAACTGAGCTACATCCCTGTCGGCCATTCCCTCCCCTACCCTGGACGAATTGTGCGCCGCCCATGAGTCTCCCGGTCGCGGCCGGCTGCGACAGAGCCTGGATTCGAACCAGGATCTCTAGTGGCACAGTTAGCACTGTGAAGCAGTGCCTTAGACCACTGCGCCACTCAGGAGACGTAAATATTTGTCCTAAATTTGGAGACAATTTTTAAAAAATATATATATATTTTAGAGTGTGATAGCAATTTACACCACTTCTGTAGAATCACCCATAGATATGTTTTCCCTCCCTATACCTCTGTCTCCAGGGAACATTAATTTCCACCCTCCCATCAGTAGGCTACTCGATACATAGCCTAGTTTTACCATATGCTTCTACTTTGCGTCGTTAAGGTGGACTGACCGAGTGTGTGTTGATTTGTGTGTTGCAGTGAAAAGGCGGCGTGTAGGATATCAACGATATGTTCCCCTCGAGACTCTCAGATCTACCAGTCTGTCTTTGTTATAGGAGAGGAGCGGAGGACGTGCGTCACAGCAACAGAGGTAACGATAAAGAAATGAGAAAAAAACAACACTTTTTCCATCAGTACTTATTTGCGGTTTCCCTCGACAGCGTTTCATGTCACACTTTATGGTCAATGACAAATGCTGTACATTTATGCTTTGGTGATGTCTCTGTTTTTATAGATACACATTGTGGAAGTACTGCATATTCTATTACTTAAACATAAGCCAGGGAAATATCCTGTAGGCCTGTATGACGTAATCATATATGCCAAGTCAATATGGTGGAGTAATCTTATATGGCAATGCTCTAAAAGTGTATCAAATCACTATACTTCATTCTGACAATTTGATGGCCTGGAAAGGGGATAAAGTGTACCCATTTACCCCACAGAGTTGGATCCCCTGGACTGCTCTCTCTGCATATGCTTTAGATATGTTTAAAGCTTTAGCAGTACATATACTTGAACTTGAACACAAGCCTATGCATATGGTTTTGATACGTTTAAAGCTTTACTTTGTCTCACAAGCCCTATGTTTTAGCACTGAGTGGAATTGAGAGCGGATGAGCCAAGCAAATTGTGCAGTGTTTCCCCAGTACCCACTGCATATCTTCAATCATTTTTCCTCTCTTCCTCCCCAGGTATAAGCTGTGAGGGGCATGAAGAAGCGAGGGCGCTATAGATGAGGAGGAGGACAAACACAATCGAGGCGGATATTACTTTCTGGATTGTTTACAAAAACCTGAGAAGAGACTGGAGACTGTTTCTGATGTCACTGCTGCTCTGGAACACTTGAGAAATGGAGAGAGCGAGAGAGACGATAAGAGACAGAGAGAGAGAGAGACAGAGACAGACAGACAGACAGACAGACAGACAGACAGACAGACAGACAGACAGACAGACAGACAGACAGACAGAGAGAGAGACAGAGAGAGAGACAGAGAGAGAGAGAGAGAGAACTTCTCTATGAACTAATGACCACCAGCCTGAGAACTTTACTGAACTTTAACATCGACCGAGTGTTTGTATACAAAACGTGTACAGTAAGTCATGGGCCTTTTGACTTCTGGGAACGGTTAAATGAACGGTTAAATTAACTGTTAAATGGTTAAAAGACTGAGTGACTGAACTGCACATAGAGTGTCAGCAAGCAAAACAACGAACTTGAACTGAACTCATCTGTCCTTGGCAGCAATGGAAGAGAGAGTAGGTGAAACAGGACAAATGGCCAGAGCTCGTAGTTGACCCCTGACCTCTCAGTTGACCCCTGCCCGACCTAATCATGGTGACTTCGACAGCCAACTAATCAAAATGGAGGTGCCTGAGATTCGACTGATCTTTAACCCCTTAGCCAGCATAATTCACCAGCTATGGAAGACCCAAGGTCCAGGGTGGAGCCAACTCGCTGAAACTCACCAACCGCAAACAATCCACCAACCGCAAACAATCGACTGACTAGTCGTCGAAAACCACCGACTAACCACAACAAAACACTGAGAACGATGAATGTCTGACTGAACAAGCAAACTAACATCTCAGCTGTCAATCACTCCAAACAAAACACCTGGTCGGACTTTTCCAGACTTTTTCATTCCATGCAAATGGTGAAAAGATTGTATGCAGCCCAAAATCACTAGAAGCCTTAAAAAAAAAAGTGTGCGTTTGAATGCTAAAACATAAACACTTGTCTCTTCATGGAGCATTTGACCTACAAAAAGAAAAACACAGGTGGAAAATACACTTTTTTCATCAACAGGAATTTGGAGGAGGTTGCATCCCAAATAGCCCCTTAATCCCTATATAGTGCACTACTTTTGACCAAAGCCCTATGGGCCTGTAGTAGTCACACTAAATAGGGTATAGAAATTTGGGATGCAGATGGATAAACGACAGGAGCGCAATAATCAGTTCTGTAGTCCAAGAGAAGAGGAAGGCCAGTTTATATGCAACAACAACAAAAAGCTTACGTCCCCAATGGCACTCTGGTCCCTATATAGTGCACTACTTTTGACCAGAGCCCTATGAGCTCTGGTCAAAAGTAGTGCACTATGTAGGGAATAGGGTGTAATTTGGGAGGCAAACAAACAGCCCTGAGAGAAGGATGAATGGAAGAGACTGTCATACCACTGCCTGCCTATAATGACTTTGTGAAATTACAGAACCAATAATGTCTTCTTTTTTTTTTAACGATTATTTCCAGAGTTTAATTTAAATATTGATTAATGACACAACTGCTCTTTATATGTTTTATAATATTATTTTGTATATAATTGATATTTATAAGGACAAAACTTCTGAAGAATAAAACACATTTTTCCTTTCAATAAAACTGTTGTTCATTTTGATGCCAGTGAATGAAAAGTCAGATTATTTTGTTGGTGTTTTTAATAATGAAGAACTATAACTGATGCTTTGTGTTTTTTCCTCCAAATGATTATACATTTGAAAGGGAGTGCTAGAACCACAGAGATCCTATTAAATTACATATTACATTACAGCTCTAATATGTAATTCTATGGATAAAACGATGAAAACTGTTAGATAATGTAAGTTTGGTGTATGGTCAAGTCTATCTTATTTGAAACACCCAACGTGACAACAACAAAGAGTTGGCTTCACTAGATACCAAGCTACAGCATCACCGTACAACTTTCAAGTAATTCCTGGAATACCTCCCACCAACCACCCCCCACACTATACAAAAACACCAACACACTCACCCCCCTCTTCTCTCTGGTCTTCGTAAATTGGCTTGAAATTCAAATCCGTTTCCAGGGTTACCACCACCCCCCTCGAGCTGGAAATGGTGAAACAAAAACAGGCGAGGGGCTAAGGAGACCCCCCCCCACACACACTCCCTCCCTAACAGGGAGATCCCAGAGCCAAGCAGATGCCGCGGGGTGCAGGGTGAGACCCTGCTCTGCCATAAAAACAGTGGCATATGCCAAGCCTCTCGCCCTGCAAACACTACGTAGCACACGCACACACACCGCACACACACACACACACACACACACACACACCGCACACACACACGCACACACACACACGCACACACACACACACACACACACACACACACACACACACACACACACACACACACACACACACACACACACACACACACACACACACACACACACACACACACACACACATAGCTGACTAGACAACAAAGCCCATTAAACACACACACACTTTCAGGCAGCCATAGGCCACCGACTCCACTTCAGGGTTAAAGGGCAACCTTTCCTCATGGTGTATACCACGATCACACACACACACACACACACACACACACACACACACACACACACACACACACACACACACAGACGTCCTAACAAAGCCCTGTGTGGAGAATTCCTGGCATTGGGGCTGTGAATGTGTTTATGGAGAGGCAGCAGCCCAGATGGAAGGCAGTAGGTTAGGTTAGATATAAAGAGAGATATCATAAAAATCACCCTGCCTTGGGCACTACATCAAAAAAACTTTGTGGACCTGTCAGAGTGCACAATCTGGCCCCTCACTGGGTCTCACACCTCGTTTGGCTGAGTCGCAGGACACACACACACGCACACACACACACACCAAACACCCAACACGCACACACACACACACCAAACACCCAACACGCACACAGGCCCCGTGGAGGAGCATCAGGAGAAGCACAGAGGTCACCACTTATAGGTCAGGGGTCAGAGGTTAAGGGTGATCCCAGACAGGGGTAACAGGCTATAGCTCACTAGCTCCCTAATACCAAATGTTAGATTGATTGTCCGAGGCTAAGTTTGCAAGCATAGGTTGGGTCCGAAATGGCACTCTATTCACTATATAATAATAATAATAATAATAATAATAATATATAATATGCCATTTAGCGGACACTTTTATCCAAAGCGATTTACAGTCATGTGCGCCTACATTTTTACGTATGGGTAGTCCCGGGGATCGAACCCACTACCCTGGCGTTACAAGCGCCATGCTCTACCAATTGAGCTACAGAGGACCACAAGTAGCGCACTACTTTTGACTAGGGCCCATTGGTCTCTACTATAGGGTCAAAAGTAGGGCACTATTTATGAAATAGGTTGCCATTTGGCATGTAATCATAATCTTATCCTGAGGTGGATGGAGAGAGAAGAGATTACCTTTCAAAGGTTGAATGATTTTATCAAATCATTTCTCAAGTGTGGACCGTGGAGTCCAGGGTTGGGATGTTGGGAGCGTGAAGTTGGCGTCATCTCCCATAGCTCAAGCGTTGAGAAAAGAGTCCAGGGTTGGGAGTCGAACGTTGGGAGCTGGGAGGGTGAAGTTGGCGTCATCTCCTACTGAAACAGCTCATTCAGCTGGCTAACATCATCCTTTGAAGTCTCCTTTTGACATCTGTGTTCATGAAACTTGGATTAAATCATGCACTCTCATTATAAATCATGCTCTGATGTCAATGGGAGATTTGTAAGAAGGAAGCGTTCCGACAAACAGATCTCAAGGTAGTTTAGGTTTGGCCCTGAATGGATAGCAACAGCACAACTGAACGGATAGCAACGGCACAACTGAATGGATAGCAACGGCACAACTGACTGGATAGCAACGGCACAACTGAATGGATAGCAACGGCACAACTGAATGGATAGCAACGGAACAACTGAACGGATAGCAACGGCACAACTGAATGGATAGCAACGGCACAACTGAATGGATAGCAACGGCACAACTGAATGGATAGCAACGGCACAACTGAACGGATAGCAACGGCACAACTGAATGGATAGCAACGGCACAACTGAATGGATAGCAACGGCACAACTGAATGGATAGCAACGGCACAACTGACTGGATAGCAACGGCACAACTGACTGGATAGCAACGGCACAACTGACTGGATAGCAACGGCACAACTGTATGGATCGCAACGGCACAACTGTATGGATCGCAACGGCACAACTGTACAAAGTGATTCTGATATAGTTGTCACATTCGTCATACAACAGTTTAGAAACCTCCAGTTAATAGAACAGAGAAAACGTCATGTCTGCTGGCTGTCTGCTGCTGCTCTCTATAAAAGGGATTCAACCAGCATGGTCGACATTATTTATTGGGAGTAGACAAACAGCGGACATGATTTTTTTCCTCAATAATGTCTCTTCTCTTTGTTTATCTCCTGTGTATAGGGTAAGAGTTGGACGTGTGTAAAACCCTCTCATCCAATTAACAGAATCCCCACCACAGTCATCAGCAGCCATCGACACCCAGTTTCAGATCTCTGTCCCCGCTCTTCCTCTCTCAAACACATCCTGTTGATCTGTCTGTGGCTACATCCCCTGTTCCCCGTAGAGTAGTGCACTACGTAGAGAATAGGGTGCCATTTGCGAGGCAGCCATCCTGTTGATGTGTGTGTCTGTGCGTGTGAAAAGAGGATGCATTAGGAGGTTTAGAGAGCGATGTTCCGGACTGGAGGAGAGGAAAAACACTTGTTATCACAAGCCTTTAGTCATCTGGTAAAACCCTCCACTGCTACTGCCTGCACACACACACAGCTTTCTACCTGTTACCCTGCTCACTGCCCTGCCCGATGGGAATGAGGGGACTGTGGAACCCTCGCTCCTCTCACACACAGACTTACTCACACACACACACACACACACACACACATTCTCATAGACACACACACACACACACACACACATTCTCACACACACACACACACACATTCTCATACACACACACACACATTCTCATACACACACACACACACACACACACATTCTCATAGACACACACATAACACACACACACATTCTCATAGACACACTCACATAACACACACACACAGTGTTTTATCTTTCTCACGCTTAAACACCCTGGCAGATACACACTCGCACGCACTTATAGATACACTTACAAGCACACACACACACACACACACACACACACGCAGGCACACTCGCGCACGCACACACACACACACACACACAGTACACACGGTACACACACACAAACACAGTGTACTAAAAGGGCCCGGCCTCCGGCCTCTGGGTCTCCATAGCATGGCCAAGCATTCTCATTGTGTTATAATCACAGCATCCTGTTTGTGACCTAGTGACATCACTTCCTACTTCCTGTCTGATAAAAAAAAAAAAACGCAGAATATGCCGGAGGAGGCCAACTGCTTTTCTCACGCATCTCTCCCTGAGATTGCAGATCTGAGTCACAAATGGCACTCTGTTCCCTCTATAGTCCAGTACTTTTGACCAGGGCATTCAGGACCTATCGGGCTGTGTTCAACAGTGGTGCACTATATAGGGAATATCCCAGCTAGTACATTGGGTTCCTTGGAAGTTGTGGGAACCTATGTGTTTGGTTTCACATTGGTTGTGGGAATGAAGCCATACGTTTCCAGAAGTGAACATTTTGCCTGTTCTGGGAATGTTTTATTTTTTAGGTTGCAGGGAGGTTCTGAGAACGTTTTAATCTGGTTCCTTTAAATGTTTTCCTGGGAGGCTTTTATTAACGCTCTGAAAATGGAAAGTATAGGTTATTTGGAGGTTTTTTAATAACTTCCTCAATATGTTCACTGAATTTTTCAATAAGACTTATGATAACACTGCTAGCTTATTTTGGGTTAACTTTTTTGAACTCCAAGCACAGGAAATTCATTTCCTTAGGCATTATTCATGCAAACACATGTCTTTTTTATTGTGACCTGGCATCAGTGAGATTCAAACCTATAATCTTCTGTTCTCTATCCCTGGAATTAGTCCACTGCGCCACCAGGATGAGCTACCATACAATGCTTTTTTTAAACTCATACAAAGCTGTTCATTTTAGTCTATTCTAACAGACTCCATTACAAAGGTAACAAGCATTCATTAAGATCAGTGCCAATTAGTGGGCGCGGCCAACACACCTGAACACACTTAACAAGATAGAGGATAGAGTTTTTATTGATTCTGAGAATGGAATGTATATGTTTTTAAATAACATTCTTAGAACGTTCTCTAAACATTAAAGTTTTTTTTTGGTTTTTATGTTAAAAAAAAATTAAAACGTTTATTTATTTATTGGATCCCCATTAGCTTTTTGAAGAGACAGCAGCTACTCTTCCTTGGGTCCACAAAAACACAAAACATGACAAGTAACAAAACACTGATACACTGAAAGACGAGGACAGCCACACACATTTAACATACAACGATATACAAACAATACAATTTGCTGTTTGTTTGAGTATTTGGAGATGGAAGGGAGTTCCATGCGATCATGGCTCTGTATAATACTGTGCATTGCCGTGAATTCCTTTTGGACTTAGGAACTGTGAAGAGACCCCTGTGGCATGTCTTGTGGGGTATGCATGTGTTTCTGAGCTGAATGTTATTTGATTATGCAGACAATCTGGAATTTTCATCACAGTAATATTTCTCATAAAAACTAGAAGAGAAGCAGTTAATCTCTCGTCAACCCTCAACCAGGAAAGACAGGCATGCATGTTGTTGATGTTAGTTATGTGTGTGCAGTTAAGGGCAAGGCGTGATGCTTTGTTTTTGAGCCAGCTGCAACTTTGCTAGGTCTTTCTTGGCTGCACCTGACCATATTACCGGACAGTAAGATGGGACAAGACCAGAGCCTGAACAACTAGTACAGCTGATTTCTGTGTCAAAAACGCAGAACATCTTTTTATAATAGACATACCCCTCCCCATCTTCACAACAACTTTGTCAATGTGACTTGACCATGGTAATTGACCATCCAATGTTATACCTAGGAGTTTACCTTCCTCAACTTGCTCAATGGTCAGGTTCTCGGAACAATTTGAGAACATTGCTTTAAATAGAATCAGGAAACCTGTAGGGAAACGTTATGCTGAAGTACTGAAATTCCCACAGAAGAACGTTGTTTCTTAACGTTCTCTGAGCTATTTGATAACATTAAAACCAGTTGGAGAACGTTCCTAGAACATTACCATAATATTAAATTAAATGTAACCATGTTTGACCTTTTAGGAAACGTTCTATTAAAGTAATGAAATACCAAGAAAATAACGTTATTTTGTCAAGTTCCTTAAATGTGCTGAGAATGTTCCAAAACCAAGCAACTATCCTGCACCATTACCAGAACGTTGTGGGAAGGTTGTTGCAAAAATAACGCTCTCACCAAGCTTTAAGAAACATATGGTTCTCAGTAAGTGATGTGCTAGGATGCCATTTGGGATGCACGCCCTGTCATCTGCCCGGGATCTGCTGGCGTTGCGTGGATGCCTGGGCTTTTCAGGAAACAACGGCCAAACAAGTTCAGGAGAGGGAAACAAACGTTCCTAATCAACTCTATTTATTCGGTTTAGGGAAAGAGGGAAATCTGTGTGTTGATGTTATGGGTTGGGAAGGAGGAAATATATTTTTGACTATCTCCTTCTCCATCTCAAGGGTTGGGGATTAACTGATTACATGTAATCAATTACATGCAATCTGGAGAGAGATAAAACTCTAACTGTAATCAGTTACATTACCAGAAAAAATATTTTTTATCAGATTACAGATGATGACCACCAATCAGAGACCACTATGATGACCACCAATCAGAGACCACTATGATGACACACCAAATGATGACCACCAATCAGAGACCACTATGATGACACACCAAATGATGACCACCAATCAGAGACCACTATGATGACACACTAAATGATGACCACCAATCAGAGACCACTATGATGACACTCCAAATGATGACCACCAATCAGAGACCACTATGATGACACACCAAATGATGACCACCAATCAGAGACCACTATGATGACACCAAATGATGACCACCAATCAGAGACCACTGTGATGACACCAAATGCGTTTGATGGATCCTTTTAGTCTTCTTCTAATGCCTCTTAAAGGGAAAGTAATACAAATGTAACTGAAAGTAATCAGATTACGTTACTGAGTTTGGGTCATCCAAAAGTTACTTTACTGATTACATTTAGAAAGTAATATACCCTACCCAACCCTATCCATTTCTACATTTACATTTGAGTCATTTAGCAGACGCTCTTATCCAGAGCAACTTACAGGAGCAATTAGGGTTAAGTGCCTTGCTCAAGGGCACATCGACAGATTGTTCACCTAGTCGGCTCGGTCACAGTAATAAAACACGTTTACACAACATTACTTCCACCAATAGCCAACCACACATTTACATTACATCATACTGGCCCCCCGTGGGAATCGAACCCACAACCCTGGTGTTGCAAACACCATGCTCTACCAACTGAGCTACCTCCACACCAACCAACACAGAACAAAAACTTGGATAACAAGCTTGGATAACATTTTTTTTTTTGTAAATGCTATGACAGGTTATTATTATTAATTTATTTTGCTTGACTGTATCGCTTTTAAATTCTTTTACTGTAATTGAGTTCTGCAGGCAGAGCCTTCTCCTCTGCAGCTGGCCACAGTTCCCAGTCGGGGGTTGTAGTTCTCACTCATTAACACTAGGTGTCAGTAAACAACTCCTTTACCATCAGTCACTGTTGCCAGGGAGAACGTCAGTGCCCCATCCAGTACAGGGATTGACATTATGATCTGAAAGGGACCTATTGGGCAAATCAGGCATGTTTTTTGGTTGCCTTGAAGATTACGATCAGGTGCCCAGAAAATGTCAAAAGCAGTGCACTATATAGGGAATATAGTGACATTTGGGACGCACACATTCCTTGAAAGGCCTTGCCCTGGCATGATAGGAGCTTTATAGGGCACCAAGGTTCAGACCACTGAGGCCACAGGAAAGGCTTGTTACACAGTAGACTTATAATCTGCTTCCCAAATGGAAATGGACTTTCCTACAGTGCATTTATTTTCACCGGGGCCCATAGGGTGCCCTTTGGAATGCAGCTTATACAGGGGTCTGAATCTTATCATACAAGCTAGTACCAAGCTGTTTATATTTAATATTTTAAGGAGATTCTCCTGCTTCACACAACCAACAGATCGACTATAGTAACTAATATGGCTGTCGTTTTAACTTGAGCTAGTCTGGAGCTAGTCTGAAGCTAGTCTTGAACTAGTCTTGAACTAGTCTGGAGCTAGTCATGAACTAGTCTTGAACTAGTCTTGAACTAGTCTGAAGCTAGTCTTGAACTAGCCTTGAACTAGTCTGGAGCTAGTCATGAACTAGTCTTGAACTAGTCTTGAACTAGTCTGGAGCTAGTCATGAACTAGTCTTGAACTAGTCTTGAACTAGTCTGAAGCTAGTCTTGAACTAGTCTTGAACTAGTCTGAAGCTAATCTTGAACTAGTTTTGAACTAGTCTGAAGCTAGTCTTGAACTAGTCTGGAGCTAGTCATGAACTAGTCTTGAACTAGTCTTGAACTAGTCTGAAGCTAGTCTTGAACTAGTCTGAAGCTAGTCTTGAACTAGTCTTGAACTAGTCTGGACAGTTATTCTGAGCAGTTTAAGCGAGCTGTGAGTGACGGAGGAAAGTGCAGCGGTGAAGTACAGTACAGTGTGAAGGAACGCACATAGTGTACATTACAGTAGACCTATAGACCGCCTGTCTAGGCAGGCTTGAAGAATGTCCCTAGCCTGTAGTCTACTATAGAGTGCACCAAGTAAGCATTTCACTGTAATGTCTGCACCTGTTGTATTCGGCGCATGTGGCCAATAAAATTTGATTTGATTTGATTTGACTTACAGTACCAGTCAAAAGATTGGACACACCTACTCATTCAAGGGTTTTTCTTTTACAGTACCAGTCAAAAGATTGGACACACCTACTCATTCAAGGGTTTTTCTTTATTTTTTACTATTTTCTACATTGTAGAATAATAGTGAAGACATCAAAACTATGAAATAACACATATTGAATCATGTGGTAACCAAAAATGTGTTAAACAAATCGAAATTGATGACAGCTTTGCACTCTTGGCATTCTCTCAACCAGCTTCTTGAGGTAGTCACCTGGAATATATTTCAATTAACAGGTGTGCCTTGTTAAAAGTTAATTTGATGAATTTCTTTCCTTCTTAATGCATTTGAGCCAATCAATTGTGTTGTGACCAGGTAGGGGTGGTATACAGAATATAGCCCTATTTGGTAAAATACCAAGTCCATATTATGGCAAGAACAGCTCAAATAAGCAAAGAGAAACGACAGTCCATCATTACTTTAAGACATGAAGGTCAGTCAATCCGGAAAATGTCAAGAAGTTTCTTCAAGTGCAGTCGCAAAAACCATCAAGCACTATGATGAAACTGGCTCTCATGAGGACCGCCACAGGAAAGGAAGACCCAGAGTTACCTCTGCTGCAGAGGATAAGTTCATTAGAGTTAACTGCACCTCAGATCGCAGCCCAAATAAATGCTTCATAGAGTTAAAATAAAAGACACATCTCAACATCAACTATTCAGAGGAGACTGCGTGAATCAGGCCTTCATGGTTGAATTGCTGCAAAGAAACCACTACCAAAGGACACCAATAAGAAGAAGAGACTTGCTTGGGCCAAGAAAAATGAGCAATGGACACTAGACCGGTAGAAATCTGTCCTTTGGTCTGATGAGTCCAAATTGAGATTTTTGGTTCCAACCTCTGTGTCTTTGTGAGATGCAGAGTAGGTGAACGGATGATCTCCGCATGTGTGGTTCCCACCATGGAGGAGGAGGTGTGATGGTGTGGTGGTGCTTTGCTGGTGACACTGTCTGTGATTTATTTAGAATTCAAGGCACACATAACCAGCATGGCTACCACAGCATTCTGCAGCGATACGCCATCACATTTGGTTTGCACTTAGAGGGACTATCATTTTGTTTTCATCAGGACAGTGACCCAAAACACACCTCCAGGCTGTGTAAGGGCTGTTTGACCAAGAAGGAGAGTGATGGAGTACTGCATCAGATGACCTGGCCTCCACAATCACCCGACCTCAATCCAGTTGAGATGGTTTGGGATGAATTGGACCGCAGAGTGAAGGAAAAGCAGCCAACAAGTGCTCAGCATAAGTGGGAACTCCTTCAAAACTGTTGGAAAAGCATTCCTCATGAAGCTGGTTGAGAGAATGCCAAGAATGTGCAAAGCTGTCATCAAGGCAAAGGGTTGCTACTTTGAAGAATCTCAAATATAAAATATATTTGTATTTGTTTAACACTGTTTTGGTTACTACATGATTCCATATGTGTTATTTCATAGTTTTGATGTCTTCACTATTATTCTACAATGTAGAAAATAGTATAAATAATGAAAAACCCTTGAATGAGTAGGTGTGTCCAAATTTTTGACTGGTACTGTATATATACAGTGCATTTTGAAAGTTTTCAGACCCCTTCACTTTTTCCACATTTTTGTTACGTTACAGCCTTATTCTAAAATGGATTAAATTGTTTTTTTTTCCCCCCTTCATCAATCTACACACAATACCCCATAATGACAAAGCAAAAACAGGTTTTTCGAAATGTTAGCAAATGTATTTATTTTTACACCCCGGAATATATAACATTTACATAAGTATTCGAACCCTTTATTCATTACTTTGTTGAAGCACCTTTGGAAGCGATTACAACCTAGAGTCTTCTTGGGTATGACACTACAAGCTTGGCAAAGCTGTATTTGGGGAGTTTCTCCCATTCTTCTCTGCAGATCCTCTCAAGCTCTGTCAGGTTGGATGGGGAGCGTCGCTGCACAGCTATTTTCAGGTCTCTCCACAGATATTTGATCGGGTTCAAGACCGGGCTCTGGCTGGGCCACTCAATGACATTCTGCTTAGGGTCGTTGTCCTGTTGGAAGGTGAACCTTCGCCCCAGTCTGAGGTCCTGAGTGCTCTGGAGCAGGTTTTCATCAAGGATCTCTGTGTACTTTACTCCGTTCATCTTTCCCTCGATCTTGACTAGTCTCCCAGTCCCTGCCACTGAAAAACATCCCCACAGCATGATGCTTCCACCACCATGCTTCACCGTAGGGATGGTGCCAGGTTTCCTCCAGACGTGACGCTTGGAATTCAGGTCAGAGTTCAATCTTGTTTTCATCAGACCAGAGAATCTTGTTTCTCATGGTCTGATAGTTCTTTAGGTGCCTTTTGACAAACTCCAAGTGGGCTGTCATGTGCCTTTTACTGAGGAGTGGCTTCTGTCTGGCCACTCTACCATAAAGGCCTGATTGGTGGAGAGTTGCAGAGATGGTTGTCCTTCTGGAAGGTTCTCCCATCTCCACAGAGGAACTCTGGAGCTCTGTCAGCTCTGCCATTTTTGGTACCCTTCCCCAGATCTGTGCCTCGACACAATCCTGTCTCAGAGCTCTACGGACAATTCCTTTGACCTCATGGCTCCTTTGACCTTTTGCTCTGACATGCACTGTCAACTGTGGGACCTTATATAGGCAGGTGTGTGCCTTTCCAAATCATGTCCAATCAATTGAATTTAGCACAGGTGGACTCCAATCAAGTTGTAGAAACATCTCAAGATTATCGATGGAAACAGGATGCACTTGATCTTAATTTCGGGTCTCATAGCAAAGGGTCTGAATACTTATGTAAATAAGGTATTTCTGTTTTTAGTCTTTAATCCATTTGCAAAAATTTCAGAAAACCTGTTTTCGCTTTGTCATTATGGAGTATTGTGTGTAGATTGATGAGGAATGTTTTATTTTTTATTTAATCAATTTTAGAAAAGGGCTGTAACGTAACAAAATGTGGAAAAAGTGAAGGGGTCTGAATACTTTCCGAATGCACTGTATATACTGTGTTGGAGACAACATTAGACAACTACTAGAAACAATGGAAAACTATGATAATGCAGGGAAACCAGGTATAATCTTTATAGCAGATTTTGAGAAAGCATTTGATACAGTACGTCTAGAATCTGTTTATAAATTCCTGGATTTTTTTTTTCTTTGGAGAATCTCTCATAAGATGGGTAAAAGTAATGCACAACAGTCCTTTACGTTAAAAAAAATAACAGTTACTTCTCTGAGAACTTTGAATTGTCAAGAGGCGTAAAACAAGGTTGTCCTCTGACACCATACCTATCTATGTATTATGGCCAAAATAAATACAATAAAGGGATTAAAGACAAAAGTATCAATGTACGCCGACAATTCATGTACTCCTGAGTGGCGCAGTGGTCTAACTGTGCCACTAGAGATCCTGGTTCGAATCCAGGCTCTGTCGCAGCCGCCCGCGACCGGGAGACTCATGGGCGGCGCACAATTGGCCCAGCGTCGTCCAGGGTAGGGGAGGGAATGGCCGGCAGGGATGTAGCTCAGTTGATAGAGCATGGTGTTTGCAACGCCAGGGTTGTGGGTTCGATTCCCACGGGGGGCCAGTATGTATTCACTAACTGTAAGTCGCTCTGGATAAGAGCGTCTGCTAAATGACTAAAATGTAAATGTAATGTTTTCTCTTGAACCCTCAATCTTCAACCTTGAAGGGTCTCATTGAGGACCTGGATAATTTCTCCAGTTTCTCTGGACTAAAACCCAACTATGACGAGTTACGTTACTACCCATGTACTGGAAGATTCCCCTGATTAATTCTCTAGTGATATCGCAGTTTACATATTTATTCATGGCTCTACTGATTCCAGGATAATTATTTTTCAAATCATGCAAGAAAAAAATATTTCACTTTATTTGGAATGGCAAACTAGATAAAGTTAAACGAGAATATTTAAATAATGAACATGAGTTTGGAGGGTTCAAATTATTAAATATTAAAGCATTAAACCTCTCTCTTAAAGCTTCCATTGTACTGAAATTGTATCTAAATCCAAACTGGTTTTCTAGCAAGCTAATAAGAGAGGCCCATTCTATGTTTAAGAGTTTTTGAGCTCTTTGCCTTTTTGCAGATTAAAACTTTACATTTTCGGTGGACTGATAATGGATCCCTGTTTAAAGTATCCTCCTTTTTAAATGAAGTCATACAGAGTTGGCTACAATTTCAATTTCATCCTCCAGAAAAAGCAGAGCTAATATTACAGCAAATAATATGACTAAACTCCAATGTACTGATAGAGAAAAAAAAATTGTAGACATGTTTTACAAGAAGGGTATAATACCTGTACTTATGAAGGACATTGTAAACAAGGATGGTAAAATTATGTCACACAAGCAACTAACAACAGTGTATTGAGGTGTATGGAGGTGTATGGAGGTGTATGGAGGTGTATGGAGGTGTATGGAGGTGTATGGAGGTGTATGGAGGTGTATGGAGGTGTATGGAGGTGTATGGAGGTGTATGGAGGTGTATGGAGGTGTATGGAGGTGTATGGAGGTGTATGGAGGTGTATGGAGGTGTATGGAGGTGTATGGAGGTGTATGGAGGTGTATGGAGGTGTATGGAGGTGTATGGAGGTGTATGGAGGTGTATGGAGGTGTATGGAGGTGTATGGAGGTGTATGTTCAATACAAAATTATAACAACTCATCGCGGCTCTGCCACAAAATTGGAAGAGACAATTACTTAAAGAAGAAATTAAAGAATTAGTCTGTCTGCCACCCATTAAATATCATAAATGGCTTA
Organism: Coregonus clupeaformis; assembly: GCF_020615455.1. Lineage (NCBI taxonomy): Eukaryota > Metazoa > Chordata > Actinopteri > Salmoniformes > Salmonidae > Coregonus > Coregonus clupeaformis. The sequence continues at coordinate 4,531,532 of NC_059227.1, forward strand.
CAATCATTAGTATACATTGAAAAATGTATCAGTTTCACTTAAAGTCTAAAGGTTTGACAGCAACACCGTATAAAATTAAAGTCCGTTAGGAACAGGTTTTTGATGTCCCGATACCATGGCATCGGGTCTATGAACTGACATATGAAACAACAATTGACACATCAATCTATTAGTTTCAATTTAAGTTATTATATAAAATACTTGCTACAAAATGAATGCTCAATATATGGGGCATTGAACAGTCAGCCTTGTGCCGACTCTACCATGAGGAAACAGAATCAATATAACATATTTTCTGGTACTGTCCATCGGTGGCTCGCTTTGGAGTCGGGTCCAGGAATGGTTGTTATGGCATAATATCAGGGTTCAGATGGACCTGCAAACTGTATTGTTAGGAGATCTGAAAAACCACGATCAGTCAATGGGAAATATCATTATACTCTTGGTTAATGTATTTATTTTTAGGGCAATATCAGTATAAATGTTACAAATAGGGATGTTCAGGACTCTCGTAAGACATCACAGTAAAATGGAGGGATATATTGCAGAGGGATATATTGCAAAATGAAATAGCAAAATGGCATTATACTGTGAAAGACGGGTTAATCTGTGGACATGGGAGGGTTGGAGTTCAGATCAGAATGGCATTATACTGGGAAGATTGTCACGCCGTGATCTGTTTCACCTGTCTTTAGCTTGTCTCCACCCCCCACCAGGTGTCTCCTATTTGTCCCCATTATCCCCTGTGTATTTATACCAGATTCTTCCCAGTTCTGACCTTTCTGCCTGTCCTGACCCTGATCCTGCCTGCCGTGCTGTACCTGCCTGACTCTGATTTGGATTACGACTCTTTGCCTGCCTTGACTTACCTTTTGCCTGCCCCTTGTACTATGATAAACTCTGAGACTCGTACTATACGCCTCCTGTGTCTGCATCTGGATCTTAGCCTGAGCCGTGATAGAACGAACTGGCCATGACTGACCCAGCAGACTCGGACCAGCTCCGCAACGCTGTCTCCTCCCACGGAGCCACCATTGGAAGACACGAGGAGTTACTTTCACAATCTTATGGAAGGATTCCAGACCTTGGCAGAACGCCACGACCGTGCTTTCCATACAGTGCTGGAGCAAGTCCACGTTTATTAGGCAGCTCCCTCATCTTCGAGCTGCAGCCTTCTTTATTCCCCTCGAAGATAGCATACCTCATAACGCTGATGTCCGGGAGGGCACTCGCCTGGGCTACGCGGTGTGGGAGCAACAGTCCACCGTTTGCCTCAGTCTGGAGTGGTTCGTGGTGGAGGTACGAAAAGTGTTCGATTCTCCGTTGTCCGGGAGAGAGGCTGCTCATCAGCTGCTCCAACTACGTCAAGACTCCCATAGTGTGGCAGAAAACGCAGTGGATTTTCGCACGTTTCTTCACAGATTATCGGAGGTGATTAAAGACGAGCTCGCAGCCCGGGAGCTGCCCATGGACCTCGACTCCCTCATAGCCTTGACCATCCGGATTGATGGGCAGCTACGGGAACGTAGGATGGAGACGGAGTCTGTTCCTTGTCGCCCTCGCTCGTCCTCAATTTCCACCTCGCCTCTGAGGAATCCAGGAAATCCCCGAAGTCTACACTTCCGAGTGAATCCGATATCACCCGAGTTCTCTTGGAAATCACAGAGGATTGCAGACTCGCCTCCTCCGGAGCCTATGCAACTTGGCAGAGCTAGATTGTCTCCTGCCGAACGGTTACACATACTGAACACCAAGAGCTGTCTGTATTGTGGGACTACAGGTCATTACATTTCTACCTGTCCTGTAAAAAGTCCCGGTTCATCAGGAGGTATGAGTATGATGGTGGGCATTACGGAGAATGTCCAGTCTCCCCTTACTCGTACCCCTCTTTATGCCATCCTGCTGTGGGGTGACCGATCCAAATCTCTCCCGGTACTCATTGACTCTGGGGCCGACGAGAGTTTTATGGACGCTACCCTGGTGTCTGAGTTGGGAATCCCCACTCAAACAAACTCCATTCCCATGGACGTCAGAGCGCTGGATGGGCGTTCTATTGGCAGAGTCACCCACAACATGGTTCCTATCAACCTGCGAGTGTTAGGCAACCACAGCAAGTCGATCCAGTTTCTACTTATCGAATCCCCTCAGGTACCCATTGTGTTGGGGTTTTCATGGCTCAAGAGACACAATCTCCTTGTGAACTGGACTGTGGGTTCGATCAAAGGTTGGAGCCCGTTCTGCCACGCTCATTGCCTGAAGTCGGCACAGCCTGCCCTGGGATGTCTTCCTGCGGGCTTGGGTAAAGCATCTGACCTCTCCGCCGTTCCCGCGGAATACCAGGACCTCTGGCAGGTTTTCAGCAAGGCCCGTGCCACCTCACTTCCTCCGCATTGGCCCTATGACTGTGGCATCGACCTTCTCCCGGGCACTACATCACCTCGGGGGCAGCTTTATTCCCTGTCGGGTCCGGAGACCAAGGCGATAGAAACGTAATTTGAGGACTCCCTGGCTGCAGGGTGTATCCATCCTTCTGCCTCCCCTGTGCCCGTGTATCGACTACCGGGGCCTGAATGACACCACGGTTAAAAACCGTTACACACTTCCACTCATCACCTCAGCTTTCAAGCCTCTCCAGGGGGCTACCATCTTCTCCAAGTTGGACCTCCGGAATGCTTACCATCTGGTACGGATACGGGAAGGGAATCAGTGGAAGACCGCCTTTAACACGGCTAGTGGGCACTACGAGTACCTGGTGATGCCATTCGGACTGACCAACGCTCCTGCCGTGTTCCAGGCCCTGGTTAACGATGTTCTCCGTGACTTGTTGAACCGGTTCGTGTTCGTCTACCTCAATGACATTCTCGTTTTTTCCGCTCGGCTCAAGAACATGTCCTCCATGCCCGACAAGTCCCCCAGCGTCTTCTGGAGAACCAGCTGTTCATCCGCGGTTACAGCACCCTGGCTTCCACCCTTTCAGCACTCTCCTCTCCCAAGGTCCCGTTCACGTGGTATCCAGCTGCAGACTGGGTGTTCTTGAACCTCAAGCACCGATTCACAACCGCCCCCATCCTAATCCAACCGGATCCATCCCGGCAGTTCGTGGTGGAGGTCGACGCCTCTGACATCAGAGTGGGGTCTGTCCTGTCCCAGCGTTCGGCCCAAGACCAAAAGCTGCATCCCTGCACTTTCCTCTCCCATCGTCTCAACACCACAGAAAGGAATTACTCGCGGTGAAGATGGCGTTGGAGGAGTGGAGGCACTGTTTAGAGGGGAAGGAACACCCTTTCATAGTGTGGACGGATCACAAGAACCTGGAATATCTCTATATCAGCTTGCAAGCTACCCCCCTTTTCCTCCAAACTTAACGATGGTCATTATGGCCAAACAGTTCTATTTTTGTTTCATCAGACCAGAGGACATTTCTCCAAAAAGTACGATCTTTGTCCCCATATGCAGTTGCAAACCGTAGTCTGGCTTTTTTATGGCGGTTTTGGAGCAGTGGCTTCTTCCTTGCTGAGCAGCCTTTCAGGTTATGTTGATATAGGACTCGTTTTACTGTGGATATAGATACTTTTGTACCTGTTTCCTCCAGCATCTTCACAAGGTCCTTTGCTGTTGTTCTGGAATTGATTTGCACTTTTCGCACCAAAGTACGTTCATCTCTAGGAGACAGAACGTGTCTCCTTCCTGAGCGGTATGATGGCTGCATGGTCCCATGGTGTTTATACTTGCATACTATTGTTTGTACAGATGAACGTGGTACCTTCAGGCGTTTGGAAATTGCTCCCAAGGATGAACCAGACTTGTGGAGGTCAACCATTTTTTTTTCTGAGGTCTTGGCTGATTTATTTTGATTTTCCCAAAGAGGCACTGAGTTTGAAGGTAGGCCTTGAAATACATCCACAAGTACACCTCCAATTGACTCAAATGGTGTCAATTAGCCTATCAGAAGCTTCTAAAGCCATGCCATCATTTTCTGGAATTTTCCGAGCTGTTTAAAGGCACAGTCAACTTAGTGTATGTAAACGTCTGACCCACTGGAATTGTGATACAGTGAATTATAAGTGAAATAATCTGTCTGTAAACAATTGTTAGAAAAACTACTTGCGTCATGGACAAAGTAGATGTCCTAATCGACTTGCCAAAACTATAGGTTGTTAACAAGAAAATTGTGGAGTGGTTGAAAAACGAGTTTGAATGACTCCAACCTAAGTGTATGTAAACTTCCGACTTCAACTGTACATGGTCTACACATACTGAGACCGAAGGGCGATGTTTCGCTCGCTCGGACGCTTTATCTGAGATAATTATTATTATTATTATTATTATTATTATTATTATTATTATTATCTGAGATTGATGGGTCTTTCTATCGGCGCGCGTCTCGGTCAAATAAATGATCAATATTTCCACCAGGGGCATCGTACTACTGTGGCTGACCCTGTAAAACAACACATTCCAGTGTATGTGACAATAAAACATTTTAAAATAATAATAATCTGCGAATGCATAACCAGACACAAACAAACGTAGGCCTAATGCCCTGTTTACATTGTGACATATTTCATTACGCCGTACGTCATCTTCACGGAGTCTTGCCGCGCTACTGAACAGACAAGTGCAGTGTTTTTAATGCAAGATGAAAGGGAGATTGCAAAATATGACCTTTTCATTCAAGACAGGATAAATATATTGTTTCAGGTGATAATAAAACATGTTTTGTTTAGTTACTTTTTCCTCGACTTGTTTCTCTAACTTTATAGCAAGTCAACCTAGCTTGCACTACAGAGAAGCTAGCTAGCTAAAAGCTAGGCTAGGTTGAAGATACCATTGTAGCTAGCAACCTCCACCTAATAATTATCATCAAAAACAAAAGTAATTACCATCACAATAAACTAAAACAGGAGGCAACAGTCATATAATATAAATGGCTTAACAGCCAATGTGTATTATTTAATATGTATATAGGAATGGGTAATTGTTTACAAGTTGCTAGCTATCCCATTAAGCCATCACCGAAAACCACATATTTTCATCTTCTTCTGTGGTTTGGTAACTTCCTGTTCTTCGACAGACTCTGGCTGGGACTGAAGACAACGTAAAGTAAAAAACGATTAAACGTATGCGGCGTCCGTCTCACAACGGAGCCTTAAACCGCAAGGGGTCGTTGCGATTCCACTCCGTTGTGGACGTCCCCATTGTAATGCATGAAATCCGGCACAACGTAACAGAGTGCTTATGGGTAACGTGAACAAGGCTGAACGCATGCATGTGTAGGCGACTGTACACACAACCCAAATAAGTCCTTCAAGAACCCTCTGACTTTGTTCATTTTTTCTTCATTTAATTCTGATGTTTATTTATTTAATTCAATTAGCCATTGTATTCATTAAGTACATGTAGAGATACGCCTGCAATCATTGCAAAATCTAATTTAGGCTTATTTGGTAAAAAGAGGGCCAAAACCTTCATTGACTGTCAACTATTTGCCCATTTTACTATTAGCATATTTTCCATGTTAAAATCATACATCTTATTTATCTAAGATAAATTGTTCAAATCCCCCTTGCTATCTGAGTTGAGAGGCTTGGTATAATGTGAATCTGATTAAATGTCTTGGGCTGTTGGCTGGCCTGAAATGCTGAAGCAAGTTGCATCATCCACAGGGTTGCCAGGTTTAGCTAAATGTTCTAGTCCTATGACCACTCACAACCAGTTAACAAAGCCTGAAAAAATAGACCAAATTTTTTCCCCGCAGCAAAAGGGAGTTACATTTAGCCAATAAACCCTTTTCCCATAAGGTTATCAAACGAATAAAAAATTAGTGTCGACGTAATTTGTAACATAAGAAGCAAAGTTCGGTTTTCCATCAACATAATAATTATTGCGAGCTAACGTGACTAATAAAGGAATTTGAATATGTCGCAAGAGAAAAGATAATTCGCCCTTATTAAACTCGCCAGATCATTTTCCATCAATGGATGTTGATTTAACTCGTTTGACTGCAAATTAGCAGCTTGCTTAGTTCAAATTGACAAGACTAATTTATTTAACAGGAATAGCGAGGCGATTTCGAGGTAAGAAGTGCTTCTGTTGCATAATAGCCTTCTGGAATAGGCTCCTGAGGATGGTGTTGTACCGGAGCGCCAAATCTAGATCCAAAAAGCCTCAACAGCTTCTACCCCCAAGCCATAAGACTGCGGAACAATTAATCATTTACACTGCTGCTACTCGTTGTTTATTATCTATGCAGTCACTTTACCTCTGCTCTACCTACATGTACAAATTACATTTACATTTACGTCATTTAGCAGACGCTATTATCCAGAGCGACTTACAAATTGGTGCATTCACCTATGATAGCCAGTGGGGTTATTTTTTTTTTTTTTTTGTAGAGTATATTTTTAATGTTCATTTGTTTTATATATATATATATATATATATATATATATATATATATATATATATATATATATATATATATATATTGTATTTTTATTGTTTTTTAATTTTGTAAATGTTTTATTGTTATTTATTTTGATTATATTTTATTTTATTTATTTATTTGTTTTTTGTGGGGGTGGGGTGGGGGGGGTAGAATGATTACTTTTATACTATCCCAGGTATTCCTTAAAGAGGTAGGGTTTCAAGTGTCTCCGGAAGGTGGTCAGTGACTCCGCTGTCCTGGCGTCGTGAAGGAGCTTGTTCCACCATTGGGGTGCCAGAGCAGCGAACAGTTTTGACTGGGCTGAATAAACTAAAGTAAAAAAAATTAAGTAACACAATAAAATAACAATAATGAGGCTGTATACAGGTGGTACCGGTACCGAGTCAATGTGCTGGGGTACAGGCTACCTCTACTAACCTGTACCCTGCACATTGACTCGGTACCGGTACCCCCTGTATACAGCCTCATTATTGTTATTTTATTGTGTTACTTAATTTTTTTTACTTCAGTTTATTTAGTAAATATTTTCTTAACTGCATTGTTGGTTAAGGGCTTGTAAGTAAGCATTTCACGGTAAGGTCTACACCTGTTGTATTCGGCGCATGTGACAAATAAAATGTGATTTGATTTTTTTGTTGTTGAAAATTTCAATCACTGAATTATATATTAATAATATGGATATGAAATGAACAGGCCTATCAACAACAGCCAGTGTTTAAAAAAAAACTGTAGCCTAATCTGATTGACTCTTACCTTCAATCTAATGTATTCTAATAACAGCTGATCGGCAATTGCGATAGAACTGTTATTTTCTCTACCATAAGCCGCCTCCAACGTCATTTTAGAGAATGTCCAACCAGCCTCACAACCACAGACCACATGTATGGCGGTTTGCTGATGTCAACGTTGGACATGAGTGCCCCATGGTGGCAGTGGGGTTATGGTATAGGCAGCCATAAGCTACGGACAATGAACACAATTGCATTTTATTGATGGCAATTTGAATGCACAGAGATACTGTGACGAGATCCTGAGGCCCATTACATTTTACATTTTAGTCATTTAGCAGACGCTCTTATCCAGAGCGACTTACAGTTAGTGAGTGCATACATTATTTATTTTTATTTTTCATACTGGCCCCCCGTGGGAATCGAACCCACAAACCTGGCGTTGCAAATGCCATGCTCTACCAACTGAGCTACATACCTGCCAGCCATTCCCTCCCCTACCCTGGATGACGCTGGGCCAATTGTGCGCCGCCCAATGGGTCTCCCGGTCACAGCCGGCTACGACAGAGCCTGGATTCGAACCAGGATCTCTAGTAGCACAGCTAGCACTGCGATGCAGTGCCTTAGACCACTGCGCCACTCGGGAGGCTGTCATGCCATTCATCTGTCTCCATCACCTCATGGTTCAGCATGATAATGCACGGCCCCATGTCGCAAGGACCTGTACACAATTCCTGGAAGCTGAAAATGTCCCAGTTCTTCCATGGCCTGCAGACTCACCAGACATGTCACCCATTGAGCATGTTTGGGATGCTCTGGATCGTTGTGTACGACAGCGTGTTCCAGTTCCCGCCAACATCCAGCAACTTCGCACAGCCATTGAAGAGGATTGAGACAACATTCCACAGTCCACAATCAACAGCCAGATCAACTCTATGCGAAGGAGATGTGTCGCGCTGCACGAGGCAAATGGTGGTCACACCAGATACTGACTGGTTCTGATCCACACCCCTTACCTTTTTAAAGGTATCTGCCTCTCACACCAACCCAGTCTCGTGACTCAGCTGCACGCAGCAGCGCTCAGTCCAACACACACACACCCCTCCCCCTCCCCACCACTCATCAACAGGCTGCCTCACTGCCTGATCGTTAGCAGCAGCAGGTCACAGTGAAATATCTATATTTTTAAGAAAAATGGTATGGCGACTGCGGTGCAATTTTAAAGTAGCCCAAAGACCCACAACCAATACATTTTCACCCCTAAACATCGTTTTCAAAGTAGACAATTAGCGCAAAACTGGGGGACATGGCAACCCTGATGAGCCAGCCAAGGATAATGAGATGCATAGTTATCTGGAGTGAGAGCAAAACTACTCAGAGGTTTGTCTGTTGTGATTGATGCTTTACAAGCCAATCGCTGCAAGGTATGGGCGTGGTTTAGTTATGACCTCAAAGGCAATAGGAGTTTGAGCATGGTTTGGAATTCCTCCCTATTTGGGACACACATTTCTGATTAGCTACCACTGCATTAAAACCAACCTTCTGATATATCATTGGTTGAAAACTCAGTCACAGTGACACACCCATTTAGGCTTTTGGTTATAAAAACTCTATGAGACTCCACCATTTGTTATCAGGAGTGTTGCCAACTTAGCGAGTATTCAGACCCCTCTAGGGACACATTTCCTAAAAACCTTAGACTAGCGACAAATCTAGCGACTTTTTCTGGTGTTATTGGAGACTTTTGGAGACTCTGACGTGAAAGCACATATCGTTCTAACTCTTCTCAACGAGCAGCGGGTGCTGCCGTGGGCCCCAACCCCCGTCCCAAAGCACTCACAGGCGGCCCAGTCCTCGCGCAGCTGTCCCTCCCAGCTGCAGTCAGAGCAGGAGATGTTCACCCCTCCGCGTCCAGACTGCAAATTAATCGCGCATGCGGGAAGCCGCCGCTGGCTGATCCCAAGTAGTACAATGCATTAACGGTTCTCAATTTCACTGCCCATCAGTGAAACAACTTAGTAGCCATATCTGGTGTTTTGTCAACTTCCCAATTAATCACACTGAATTTACCAACTGCCTACTGTGATGTCACTTATAGGCCTGTTAAAGCTTGCTTTTGGCACCGTTTCCATCCAATAACAGCAGATCCCAATAAATGGTGAAACGTGCTTTGTTGCCATCTCCATTCCACTTCATGGTCAGCATCTATAGTCTGAGACCAGACACTACTAGGCAGCGTTCAACTTGGAGGGAAAATCTATACGGTTCCACATCAATGACTGACCGTACACTGCACTAGATGTAAAATAAAAATTTTACTCCACCCATGTTTGGATAAATTTGTGCGTGAACATGATACGTGTGCTGCTGATAAATATGAATTGGTAAAACTGACAGTACACATTGCCAGGGTTAATGTCAGCCAGACCAAATACGCTTCCTCGTGTACACAGCACTCCCATACCTCTAACTTGAACACACAGGTGCCAGCCCAGACCAAATACAGTCCTCCCATTGGCTGCTGAACACACAGCGTCCTTTTGGACGTAACTCAAGTCAGACGCTGCCTAGGTCTTACGTAACCTGCTAGTGGGGAGCCTGGAAGGCCTGTTCCCCGGGAGCGATGGAGAATCCCTGGAAGGCCTGTTCCCCGGGAGCGATGGAGAATCCCTGGAAGGCCTGTTCCCCGGGAGCGATGGAGAATCCCTGGAAGGCCTGTTCCCCGGGAGCGATGGAGAATCCCTGGAAGGCCTGTTCCCCGGGAGCGATGGAGAATCCCTGGAAGGCCTGTTCCCCGGGAGCGATGGAGAATCCCTGGAAGGCCTGTTCCCGGGAGCGATGGAGAATCCCTGGAAGGCCTGTTCCCGGGAGCGATGGAGAATCCCTGGAAGGCCTGTTCCCGGGAGCGATGGAGAATCCCTGGAAGGCCTGTTCCCCGGGAGCGATGGAGAATCCCTGGAAGGCCTGTTCCCCGGGAGCGATGGAGAATCCCTGGAAGGCCTGTTCCCCGGGAGTGATGGAGAATCCCTGGAAGGCCTGTTCCCGGGAGCGATGGAGAATCCCTGGAAGGCCTGTTCCCGGGAGCGATGGAGAATCCCTGGAAGGCCTGTTCCCGGGGAGCGATGGAGAATCCCTGGAAGGCCTGTTCCCCCGGGAGCGATGGAGAATCCCTGGAAGGCCTGTTCCCGGGAGCGATGGAGAATCCCTGGAAGGCCTGTTCCCGGGAGTGATGGAGAATCCCTGGAAGGCCTGTTCCCCGGGAGCGATGGAGAATCCCTGGAAGGCCTGTTCCCCGGGAGCGATGGAGAATCCCTGGAAGGCCTGTTCCCGGGAGCGATGGAGAATCCCTGGAAGGCCTGTTCCCGGGAGCGATGGAGAATCCCTGGAAGGCCTGTTCCCGGGAGCGATGGAGAATCCCTGGAAGGCCTGTTCCCGGGAGCGATGGAGAATCCCTGGAAGGCCTGTTCCCGGGAGCGATGGAGAATCCCTGGAAGGCCTGTTCCCCGGGAGCGATGGAGAATCCCTGGAAGGCCTGTTCCCTGGGAGCGATGGAGAATCCCTGGAAGGCCTGTTCCCCGGGAGCGATGGAGAATCCCTGGAAGGCCTGTTCCCCGGGAGCGATGGAGAATCCCTGGAAGGCCTGTTCCCCGGGAGCGATGGAGAATCCCTGGAAGGCCTGTTCCCGGGAGCGATGGAGAATCCCTGGAAGGCCTGTTCCCGGGAGCGATGGAGAATCCCTGGAAGGCCTGTTCCCGGGAGCGATGGAGAATCCCTGGAAGGCCTGTTCCCGGGAGCGATGGAGAATCCCTGGAAGGCCTGTTCCCCGGGAGCGATGGAGAATCCCTGGAAGGCCTGTTCCCCGGGAGCGATGGAGAATCCCTGGAAGGCCTGTTCCCCGGGAGCGATGGAGAATCCCTGGAAGGCCTGTTCCCATGTAATAGGAGAAGAGATCATCACACTGAAGTATCCAACACAGAACAGAACTGCAAAACCCAAAATTCCAGTAACTTTTCCAAAATTCCCCGGTTTTCCAGAAATCATGGTTGGATGATTAATGGAACTTCGAGGGAATGAATAAGCCGGAAAAAAATAAGAGAATCCTCCAACTGGGATTTCTGGAAAACAGAGAGAGAGAGAGAGAGAGAGAGAGAGAGAGAGAGAGAGAGAGAGAGAGAGAGAGAGAGAGACAGAGAGAGACAGAGAGAGACAGAGAGAGACAGAGAGAGACAGAGAGAGAGAGAGAGAGAGAGAGAGAGAGAGAGAGGAGAGAGAGAGAGAGAGAGAGAGAGGGAGAGAGAGAGAGAGAGAGAGAGAGCCATCATACCCAAAACATCACTGAATGACATCACAAAGAATCATGGACTTCTCTGATCAGAAGTATAACTTTTTTTTTTTTTAAATGACTTCAATAAATAAAAATACAATGTTCACAATCACATGAATTCTCATAAATTATTACCCACTTTTAAGTTAACTTAAGTTCTATGGTACATTTAAAAATCAAAGCGTTTTGCCGAAATGGCACCCTACTCCCTATATAGTGCACTACTTTTGACCAGAGCAGAAAAGTACTGCACTATATTTTATTTATATTTCACCTTTATTTAACCAGGTAAGCCAGTTGAGAACAAGTTCTCATTTACAACTGCGACCTGGCCAAGATAAAGCAAAGCAGTGTGATAAAAACAACAACACAGAGTTACATATGGGGTAAACAAAACATAAAGTCAAAAATACAACAGAAAATATATATACAGTGTGTGCGAATGTAGTAAGTTATGGAGGTAAGGCAATAAATAGGCCATAGTGCAAAATAGTTACAATTTCGTATTAACACTGGAATGATATATGTGCAAAAGATGACGTGCAAATAGAGATACTGGGATGCAAATTAGCAAAATAAATAACAATATGGGGATGAGGTAGTTGGGTGGGCTAATTTCAGAATGGCTGTGTACAGGTGCAGTGATCGGTAAGCTGCTCTGACAACTGATGCTTAAAGTTAGGGAACAGGATGCCATATATAGGGAACAGGATGCCATATACAGTGGGGGAAAAAAGTATTTAGTCAGCCACCAATTGTGCAAGTTCTCCCACTTAAAAAGATGAGAGAGGCCTGTAATTTTCATCATAGGTACACGTCAACTATGACAGACAAATTGAGATTTTTTTTCTCCAGAAAATCACATTGTAGGATTTTTAATGAATTTATTTGCAAATTATGGTGGAAAATAAGTATTTGGTCAATAACAAAAGTTTCTCAATACTTTGTTATATACCCTTTGTTGGCAATGACACAGGTCAAACGTTTTCTGTAAGTCTTCACAAGGTTTTCACACACTGTTGCTGGTATTTTGGCCCATTCCTCCATGCAGATTTCCTCTAGAGCAGTGATGTTTTGGGGCTGTCGCTGGGCAACACGGACTTTCAACTCCCTCCAAAGATTTTCTATGGGGTTGAGATCTGGAGACTGGCTAGGCCACTCCAGGACCTTGAAATGCTTCTTACGAAGCCACTCCTTCGTTGCCCGGGCGGTGTGTTTGGGATCATTGTCATGCTGAAAGACCCAGCCACGTTTCATCTTCAATGCCCTTGCTGATGGAAGGAGGTTTTCACTCAAAATCTCACAATACATGGCCCCATTCATTCTTTCCTTTACACGGATCAGTCGTCCTGGTCCCTTTGCAGAAAAACTGCCCCAAAGCATGATGTTTCCACCCCCATGCTTCACAGTAGGTATGGTGTTCTTTGGATGCAACTCAGCATTCTTTGTCCTCCAAACACGACGAGTTGAGTTTTTACCAAAAAGTTATATTTTGGTTTCATCTGGCCATATGACATTCTCCCAATCCTCTTCTGGATCATCCAAATGCAAACTTCAGACGGGCCTGGACATGTACTGGGTTAAGCAGGGGGACACGTCTGGCACTGCAGGATTTGAGTCCCTGGCGGCGTAGTGTGTTACTGATGGTAGGCTTTGTTACTTTGGTCCCAGCTCTCTGCAGGTCATTCACTAGGTCCCCCCGTGTGGTTCTGGGATTTTTGCTCACCGTTCTTGTGATCATTTTGACCCCACGGGGTGAGATCTTGCGTGGAGCCCCAGATCGAGGGAGATTATCAGTGGTCTTGTATGTCTTCCATTTCCTAATAATTGCTCCCACAGTTGATTTCTTCAAACCAAGCTGCTTACCTATTGCAGATTCAGTCTTCCCAGCCTGGTGCAGGTCTACAATTTTGTTTCTGGTGTCCTTTGACAGCTCTTTGGTCTTGGCCATAGTGGAGTTTGGAGTGTGACTGTTTGAGGTTGTGGACAGGTGTCTTTTATACTGATAACAAGTTCAAACAGGTGCCATTAATACAGGTAACAAGTGGAGGACAGAGGAGCCTCTTAAAGAAGAAGTTACAGGTCTGTGAGAGCCAGAAATCTTGCTTGTTAGTAGGTGACCAAATACTTATTTTCCACTATAATTTGCAAATAAATTCATTAAAAATCCTACAATGTGATTTTCTGGAGAAAAAAAATCTCAATTTGTCTGTCATAGTTGACGTGTACCCATGATGAAAATTACAGGCCTCTCTCATATTTTTAAGTGGGAGAACTTGCACAATTGGTGGCTGACTAAATACTTTTTTCCCCCACTGTATATAGGGAACAAGATGCCATATATAGGGAACAGGATGCCATATCTGGGGAACAGGATGCCATATATAGGGAACAAGATGCCATATTTGGGAACAGGATGCCATATATAGGGAACAAGATGCCATATATAGGGAACAAGATGCCATATATAGGGAACAATATGCCATATATAGGGAACAGGATGCCATATATAGGGAACAGGATGCTATATATAGGGAACAATATGCCATATATAGGGAACAGGATGCCATATATAGGGAACAGGATGCCATATATAGGGAACAAGATGCCATATATAGGGAACAATATGCCATATATAGGGAACAGGATGCCATATATAGGGAACAGGATGCTATATATAGGGAACAAGATGCCATATATAGGGAACAATATACCATATATAGAGAACAAGATGCCATATATAGGGAACAAGATGCCATATATAGGGAACAAGATGCCATATATATGGAACAATATACCATATATAGGGAACAAGATGCCATATATAGGGAACAGGGTACCACACAGATCAGCAACAAATCTTTATTAAGCAGCGCTCACCACTTTGGAATTCAATTTTCATTCAATCTACCACAAAATAACCCTTCAAATCAGTTTCTCATCAGACAAAATATATATATTATCACTCCATTTCTCATCGTGTTGGGATGAACTCTATGGAGAGAGATAGGGTCATGGCTTAATGCTATTGTATAGATTTTTTTTTTTACCATGTTCCAAACATTCTAATACTAATTGGAATACAAATATGTAAAATATGCCTTATCAGCATTAACTAACTATGTATAAACAATTACACCCCCTGAAAGAATTACAAATAATTACACCCCCCTGCCTGTACAGGAAAGCGATTACTGCTATGTGTTCCCTCTCTCTCCGACCTTTAGACACACTGTATCTACTGAGGCCGTGTTCCCTCTCTCTCCTACCTTTAGACACACTGTATCTACTGAGGCCGTGTTCCCTCTCTCTCCTACCTTTAGACACACTGTATCTACTGAGGCCGTGTTCCCTCTCTCTCCGACCTTTAGACACACTGTATCCATAGGTTGCATAGGCTGCTGCTTCCCCTGCCATCGCTCCTGCCCTGGCTGCCACGCTGCCGCGCTGCCCGCTGTCGACTTCCTGCCACGCCCCTTTCCTGCACACTTGGCCCCACCTCCAGAACCTTTGGGTTTCCCCCGGCTCCTAACTGACCTGCCCCGACTGGAGGTGTCCTGAGTAGACACACCTGGAGAGGAGGAGAGGGGGGAAGAGGGAGGAGAGATGTAGAGGGGAGGAGAGATGTAGAGGGGAGGAGAGATGGAGAGGAGAGGAGAGATGTAGAAGTGAGGAGAGATGTAGAGGAGAGGAGAGATGGAGAGGGGAGGAGAGATGGAGAGATGTAGAGGGGAGGAGAGATGTAGAGGAGAGGAGAGATGTAGAGGAGAGGAGAGATGTAGAGGAGAGGAGAGATGGAGAGATGTAGGGGTGAGGAGAGATGTAGAGGAGAGGAGAGATGTAGAGGTGAGGAGAGATGTAGAGGAGAGGAGAGATGTAGAGGTGAGGAGAGATGTAGAGGGAGGAGAGATGGAGAGGGGAGGAGAGATGTAGAGGGAGGAGAGATGGAGAGGGGAGGAGAGAGGTAGAGGGGTGGAGAGATGTAGAGGAGAGGAGAGATGTAGAGGGGAGGAGAGATGTAGAGGTGAGGAGAGATGTAGAGGGGAGGAGAGATGGAGAGGGAGGAGAGATGGAGAGGAGAGGAGAGATGTAGAGGGAGGAGAGATGGAGAGGAGAGGAGAGATGGAGAGGGGAGGAGAGATGTAGAGGAGAGGAGAGATGTAGAGGGGTGGAGAGATGGAGAGATGAGGAGAGATGGAGAGATGTAGAGGTGAGGAGAGATGGAGAGGGGAGGAGAGATGTAGAGGAGAGGAGAGATGTAGAGGTGAGGAGAGATGTAGAGGGGAGGAGAGATGTAGAGGGGAGGAGGGATGTAGAGGAGAGGAGAGATGGAGAGATGTAGAGGGGAGGAGAGATGTAGAGGGAGGAGAGATGTAGAGGGGAGGAGAGATGTAGAGGAGAGGAGAGATGTAGAGGTGAGGGGAGGAGAGATGTAGAGGTGAGGGGAGGAGGGATGTAGAGGGGAGGAGAGATGTAGAGGGGAGTAGAGATGTAGAGGGAGGAGAGATGTAGAGGGGTGGAGAGATGTAGAGGTGAGGAGAGATGGAGAGATGTAGAGGGAGGAGAGATGTAGAGGAGAGGAGAGATGTAGAGGGAGGAGAGATGTAGAGGGGAGGAGAGATGTAGAGGGGTGGAGAGATGTAGAGGGGTGGAGAGATGGAGAGGGGAGGAGAGATGTATAGGGAGGTGAGATGTAGAGGGGAGGAGAGATGTAGAGGGAGGAGAGATGTAGAGGGGAGGAGAGATGTAGAGATGTAGAGGTGAGGGGAGGAGGGATGTAGAGGGGAGGAGAGATGTAGAGGGGAGTAGAGATGTAGAGGGAGGAGAGATGGAGAGGGGAGGAGAGATGTATAGGGAGGTGAGATGTAGAGGGGAGGAGAGATGTAGAGGGAGGAGAGATGTAGAGGTGAGGAGAGATGGAGAGATGTAGAGGTGAGGAGAGGAGAGATGTAGAGGGAGGACAGATGTAGAGGGGAGGAGAGATGTAGAGGGGAGGAGAGATGTAGAGGGTTGGAGAGATGTAGAGGAGAGGAGAGATGTAGAGGGGAGGAGAGATGTAGAGGAGAGGAGAGATGTAGAGGGAGGAGAGATGTAGAGGGGAGGAGAGATGTAGAGGGGTGGAGAGATGTAGAGGGGTGGAGAGATGGAGAGGGGAGGAGAGATGTATAGGGAGGTGAGATGTAGAGGGGAGGAGAGATGTAGAGGGAGGAGAGATGTAGAGGTGAGGAGAGATGGAGAGATGTAGAGGTGAGGAGAGGAGAGATGTAGAGGGAGGAGAGATGTAGAGGGGAGGAGAGATGTAGAGGGGTGGAGAGATGTAGAGGAGAGGAGAGATGTAGAGGGGAGGAGAGATGTAGAGGGGAGTAGAGATGTATAGGGAGGTGAGATGTAGCGGGGTGGAGAGATGTAGAGGTGAGGAGAGATGGAGAGATGTAGAGGTGAGGAGAGATGTAGAGGAGAGGAGAGATGGAGAGATGTAGAGGGGAGGAGAGATGTAGAGGGGAGGAGAGATGTAGAGGGGAGGAGAGATGTAAAGGAGAGGAGAGATGGAGAGGGGAGGAGAGATGTAGAGGAGAGGAGAGATGTAGAGGGGTGGAGAGATGGAGAGGGGAGGAGAGATGTAGAGGGGTGGAGAGATGTAGAGGGGTGGAGAGATGGAGAGGGGAGGAGAGATGTAGAGGTGAGGAGAGATGTAGAGGTGAGGAGAGATGTAGAGGAGAGGAGAGATGTAGAGGGAGGAGAGATGGAGAGGGGAGGAGAGATGTAGAGGGGTGGAGAGATGTAGAGGTGAGGAGAGATGGAGAGATGGAGAGATGTAGAGGTGAGGAGAGATGTAGAGGAGAGGAGAGATGGAGAGGGGTGGAGAGATGTAGAGGTGAGGAGAGATGTAGAGGAGAGGAGAGATGGAGAGATGTAGAGGGGAGGAGAGATGTAGAGGGGAGGAGAGATGTAGAGATGTAGAGGTGAGGAGGGAGAGATGTAGAGGGAGGAGAGATGTAGAGGGGAGGAGAGATGTAGAGATGTAGAGGTGAGGGGAGGAGGGATGTAGAGGGGAGGAGAGATGTAGAGGGGAGTAGAGATGTAGAGGGAGGAGAGATGTAGAGGGGTGGAGAGATGTAGAGGTGAGGAGAGATGGAGAGATGTAGAGGGAGGAGAGATGTAGAGGAGAGGAGAGATGTAGAGGGAGGAGAGATGTAGAGGGGAGGAGAGATGTAGAGGGGTGGAGAGATGTAGAGGGGTGGAGAGATGGAGAGGGGAGGAGAGATGTATAGGGAGGTGAGATGTAGAGGGGAGGAGAGATGTAGAGGTGAGGAGAGATGGAGAGATGTAGAGGTGAGGAGAGGAGAGATGTAGAGGGAGGAGAGATGTAGAGGGGAGGAGAGATGTAGAGGGGTGGAGAGATGTAGAGGAGAGGAGAGATGTAGAGAGGAGGAGAGATGTAGAGGGGATGAGAGATGTAGAGGAGAGGAGAGATGGAGAGGTGAGGAGAGATGGAGAGATGTAGAGGTGAGGAGAGATGTAGAGGAGAGGAGAGATGGAGAGGTGAGGAGAGATGGAGAGATGTAGAGGTGAGGAGAGATGTAGAGGAGAGGAGAGATGGAGAGATGTAGAGGGGAGGAGAGATGTAGAGGGAGGAGAGATGTAGAGGGGAGGAGGGATGTAGAGGGGTGGAGAGATGGAGAGGTGAGGAGAGATGTAGAGGGGAGGAGAGATGTAGAGGGTAGGAGGGATGTAGAGGAGAGGAGAGATGGAGAGATGTAGAGGGGAGGAGAGATGTAGAGGGAGGAGAGATGGAGAGGAGAGGAGAGATGGAGAGATGTAGAGGGGAGGAGAGATGTAGAGGGGAGGAGAGATGTAAAAGTGAGGAGAGATGGAGAGGAGAGGAGAGATGTAGAGGTGAGGAGAGATGGAGAGGGGAGGAGAGATGTAGAGGAGAGGAGAGATGGAGAGGTGAGGAGAGATGTAGAGGGGAGGAGAGATGTAGAGGGGAGGAGGGATGGAGAGGAGAGGAGAGATGTAGAGGAGAGGAGAGATGAGAGGGGAGGTGAGATGTAGAGGGTAGGAGGGATGTAGAGGGGAGGAGAGATGTAGAGGGAGGAGAGATGGAGAGGGGAGGAGAGATGTAGAGGGGTGGAGAGATGGAGAGATGTAGAGGGGAGGAGAGATGGAGAGGGTAGGAGGGATGTAGAGGGGAGGAGAGATGTAGAGGTGAGGAGAGATGTAGAGGGGAGGAGGGATGTAGAGGAGAGGAGGGATGTAGAGGGGAGGAGAGATGTAGAGGGGAGGAGGGATGTAGAGGAGATGAGGGATGTAGAGGGGAGGAGAGATGTAGAGGGGAGGAGAGATGTAGAGGGGAGGAGAGATGGAGAGGGGAGGAGAGATGTAGAGGGGTGGAGAGATGTAGAGGTGAGGAGAGATGGAGAGATGTAGAGGTGAGGAGAGATGTAGAGGAGAGGAGAGATGGAGAGGGGTGGAGAGATGTAGAGGTGAGGAGAGATGTAGAGGAGAGGAGAGATGGAGAGATGTAGAGGGGGAGGAGAGATGTAGAGGGAGGAGAGATGTAGAGATGTAGAGGTGAGGAGGGAGAGATGTAGAGGGAGGAGAGATGTAGAGGGGGAGGAGAGATGTAGAGATGTAGAGGTGAGGGGAGGAGGGATGTAGAGGGAGGAGAGATGTAGAGGGAGTAGAGATGTAGAGGGAGGAGAGATGTAGAGGGGTGGAGAGATGTAGAGGTGAGGAGAGATGGAGAGATGTAGAGGGAGGAGAGATGTAGAGGAGAGGAGAGATGTAGAGGGAGGAGAGATGTAGAGGGGAGGAGAGATGTAGAGGGGTGGAGAGATGTAGAGGGGTGGAGAGATGGAGAGGGGAGGAGAGATGTATAGGGAGGTGAGATGTAGAGGGGAGGAGAGATGTAGAGGTGAGGAGAGATGGAGAGATGTAGAGGTGAGGAGAGGAGAGATGTAGAGGGAGGAGAGATGTAGAGGGGAGGAGAGATGTAGAGGGGTGGGAGAGATGTAGAGGAGAGGAGAGATGTAGAGAGGAGGAGAGATGTAGAGGGGATGAGAGATGTAGAGGAGAGGAGAGATGGAGAGGTGAGGAGAGATGGAGAGATGTAGAGGTGAGGAGAGATGTAGAGGAGAGGAGAGATGGAGAGGTGAGGAGAGATGGAGAGATGTAGAGGTGAGGAGAGATGTAGAGGAGAGGAGAGATGGAGAGATGTAGAGGGGAGGAGAGATGTAGAGGGAGGAGAGATGTAGAGGGGAGGAGGGATGTAGAGGGGTGGAGAGATGGAGAGGTGAGGAGAGATGTAGAGGGGAGGAGAGATGTAGAGGGAGGAGAGATGGAGAGGGGAGGAGAGATGTAGAGGAGAGGAGAGATGGAGAGGGGAGGAGAGATGTAGAGGAGAGGAGAGATGTAGAGGGGTGGAGAGATGGAGAGATGAGGAGAGATGGAGAGATGTAGAGGTGAGGAGAGATGGAGAGGGGAGGAGAGATGTAGAGGAGAGGAGAGATGTAGAGGTGAGGAGAGATGTAGAGGGGAGGAGAGATGTAGAGGGGAGGAGGGATGTAGAGGAGAGGAGAGATGGAGAGATGTAGAGGGAGGAGAGATGTAGAGGGAGGAGAGATGTAGAGGGAGGAGAGATGTAGAGGAGAGGAGAGATGTAGAGGTGAGGAGAGATGGAGAGGAGGAGAGATGTAGAGGAGAGGAGAGATGGAGAGGTGAGGAGAGATGTAGAGGGAGGAGAGATGTAGAGGGAGGAGGGATGGAGAGGAGAGGAGAGATGTAGAGGAGAGGAGAGATGAGAGGGGAGGTGAGATGTAGAGGGTAGGAGGGATGTAGAGGAGAGGAGAGATGGAGAGATGTAGAGGGGAGGAGAGATGTAGAGGGAGGAGAGATGGAGAGGAGAGGAGAGATGGAGAGATGTAGAGGGGAGGAGAGATGTAGAGGGGAGGAGAGATGTAAAAGTGAGGAGAGATGGAGAGGAGAGGAGAGATGTAGAGGTGAGGAGAGATGGAGAGGGAGGAGAGATGTAGAGGAGAGGGAGAGATGGAGAGGTGAGGAGAGATGTAGAGGGGAGGAGAGATGTAGAGGGGAGGAGGGATGGAGAGGAGAGGAGAGATGTAGAGGAGAGGAGAGATGAGAGGGGAGGTGAGATGTAGAGGGTAGGAGGGATGTAGAGGGGAGGAGAGATGTAGAGGGGAGGAGAGATGTAGAGGGGAGGAGAGATGTAGAGGGGTGGAGAGATGGAGAGATGTAGAGGGGAGGAGAGATGGAGAGGGTAGGAGGGATGTAGAGGGGAGGAGAGATGTAGAGGTGAGGAGAGATGTAGAGGGGAGGAGGGATGTAGAGGAGAGGAGGGATGTAGAGGGGAGGAGAGATGTAGAGGGGAGGAGGGATGTAGAGGAGATGAGGGATGTAGAGGGGAGGAGAGATGTAGAGGGGAGGAGAGATGTAGAGGGGAGGAGAGATGGAGAGGGGAGGAGAGATGGAGAGGGTAGGAGGGATGTAGAGGGGAGGAGAGATGTAGAGGTGAGGAGAGATGTAGAGGGGAGGAGGGATGTAGAGGAGAGAAGGGATGTAGAGGGGAGGAGAGATGTAGAGGGGAGGAGAGATGAGAGGGGAGGAGAGATGGAGAGGGGAGGAGAGATGTAGAGGGGTGGAGAGATGTAGAGGGGTGGAGAGATGTAGAGGAGAGATGTAGAGGAGAGGAGAGATGTAGAGGGGAGGAGAGATGTAGAGGGGAGTAGAGATGTAGAGGGGTGGAGAGATGTAGAGGAGAGATGTAGAGGAGAGGAGAGATGTAGAGGGGTGGAGAGATGTAGAGGAGAGGAGAGATGTAGAGGAGAGGAGAGATGTAGAGGGAGGAGAGATGTAGAGGGGAGGAGAGATGTAGAGGGGTGGAGAGATGTAGAGGAGAGGAGAGATGTAGAGGGGAGGAGAGATGTAGAGGGGAGTAGAGATGTATAGGGAGGTGAGATGTAGAGGGGTGGAGAGATGGAGAGATGTAGAGGTGAGGAGAGATGTAGAGGAGAGGAGAGATGGAGAGATGTAGAGGGGAGGAGAGATGTAGAGGGAGGAGAGATGTAGAGGGGAGGAGGGATGTAGAGGGGGGGAGAGATGGAGAGGTGAGGAGAGATGGAGAGGAGAGGAGAGATGGAGAGGGGAGGAGAGATGTAGAGGGGAGGAGGGATGGAGAGGAGAGGAGAGATGTAGAGGAGAGGAGAGATGTAGAGGTGAGGAGAGATGTAGAGGGAGGAGAGATGGAGAGGGGAGGAGAGATGTAGAGGGGAGGAGGGGTGTAGAGGAGAGGAGAGATGGAGAGGTGAGGAGAGATGGAGAGGAGAGGAGAGATGGAGAGGGGAGGAGAGATGTAGAGGGGAGGAGGGATGGAGAGGAGAGGAGAGATGTAGAGGAGAGGAGAGATGAGAGGGGAGGTGAGATGTAGAGGGTAGGAGGGATGTAGAGGAGAGGAGAGATGGAGAGATGTAGAGGGGAGGAGAGATGTAGAGGAGAGGAGAGATGGAGAGATGTAGAGGGGAGGAGAGATGTAGAGGGGAGGAGGGATGTAGAGGAGAGGAGAGATGGAGAGGTGAGGAGAGATGGAGAGGAGAGGAGAGATGGAGAGGGGAGGAGAGATGTAGAGGGAGGAGGGATGGAGAGGAGAGGAGAGATGTAGAGGAGAGGAGAGATGAGAGGGGAGGTGAGATGTAGAGGGTAGGAGGGATGTAGAGGAGAGGAGAGATGGAGAGATGTAGAGGGGAGGAGAGATGTAGAGGGAGGAGAGATGGAGAGGGGTGGAGAGATGTAGAGGTGAGGAGAGATGGAGAGATGTAGAGGTGAGGAGAGATGTAGAGGAGAGGAGAGATGGAGAGATGTAGAGGGGAGGAGAGATGTAGAGGGAGGAGAGATGTAGAGGGGAGGAGGGATGTAGAGGGGTGGAGAGATGGAGAGGAGAGGAGAGATGTAGAGGTAAGGAGAGATGTAGAGGTGAGGAGAGATGTAGAGGTGAGGAGAGATGTAGAGGGAGGAGAGATGGAGAGGGGAGGAGAGATGTAGAGGAGAGGAGAGATGGAGAGGGGAGGAGAGATGTAGAGGAGAGGAGAGATGTAGAGGGGAGGAGAGATGAGAGGGGAGGTGAGATGTAGAGGGTAGGAGGGATGTAGAGGGGAGGAGAGATGTAGAGGGGAGGAGAGATGTAGAGGAGAGGAGAGATGGAGAGGTGAGGAGGGATGTAGAGGGGAGGAGAGATGTAGAGGGGAGGAGGGATGGAGAGGAGAGGAGAGATGTAGAGGAGAGGAGAGATGTAGAGGGGAGGAGAGATGTAGAGGAGAGGAGAGATGTAGAGGTGAGGAGAGATGGAGAGGGGAGGAGAGATGTAGAGGAGAGGAGAGATGTAGAGGAGAGGAGAGATGAGAGATGTAGAGGGGAGGAGAGATGTAGAGGGGAGGAGGGATGTAGAGGAGAGGAGAGACGGAGAGGGGAGGAGAGATGTAGAGGGAGGAGAGATGTAGAGGGGAGGAGAGATGTAGAGGAGAGGAGAGATGTAGAGGTGTGGAGAGATGGAGAGTGGAGGAGAGATGTAGAGGAGTGGAGAGATGGAGAGGTGAGGAGAGATGTAGAGGGGAGGAGAGATGTAGAGGGGAGGAGGGATGGAGAGGAGAGGAGAGATGTAGAGGAGAGGAGAGATGAGAGGGGAGGTGAGATGTAGAGGGTAGGAGGGATGTAGAGGAGAGGAGAGATGGAGAGATGTAGAGGGGAGGAGAGATGTAGAGGGAGGAGAGATGGAGAGGAGAGGAGAGATGGAGAGATGTAGAGGGGAGGAGAGATGGAGAGGTGAGGAGAGATGGAGAGGAGAGGAGAGATGTAGAGGTGAGGAGAGATGGAGAGGGGAGGAGAGATGTAGAGGAGAGGAGAGATGGAGAGGGGAGGAGAGATGTAGAGGAGAGGAGAGATGGAGAGGTGAGGAGAGATGTAGAGGGAGGAGAGATGTAGAGGGAGGAGGGATGGAGAGGAGAGGAGAGATGAGAGGGAGGGAGATGTAGAGGGTAGGAGGGATGTAGAGGGGAGGAGAGATGTAGAGGGAGGAGAGATGGAGAGGGAGGAGAGATGGAGAGGGGAGGAGAGATGTAGAGGTGAGGAGAGATGTAGAGGGGAGGAGGGATGGAGAGGGGAGGAGGGATGGATAGGGGAGGAGAGATGTAGAGGGGAGGAGAGATGTAGAGGTGAGGAGAGATGTAGAGGGGAGGAGAGATGTAGAGGGGTGGAGAGATGGAGAGGGGAGGAGAGATGTAGAGGGGTGGAGAGATGGAGAGGTGAGGAGAGATGGAGAGGGGAGGAGAGATGTAGAGGTGAGGAGAGATGTAGAGGGGAGGAGAGATGTAGAGATGTAGAGGTGAGGAGAGATGTAGAGGGGTGGAGAGATGGAGAGGTGAGGAGAGATGGAGAGATGTAGAGGTGAGGAGAGGAGAGATGTAGAGGGGAGGAGAGATGTAGAGGGGTGGAGAGATGGAGAGGGGAGGAGAGATGTAGAGGGGTGGAGAGATGGAGAGGTGAGGAGAGATGGAGAGATGTAGAGGTGAGGAGAGGAGAGATGTAGAGGGGAGGAGAGATGTAGAGGGGTGGAGAGATGTATAGGGAGGTGAGATGTAGAGGGGTGGAGAGATGTAGAGGTGAGGAGAGATGTAGAGGAGAGGAGAGATGGAGAGATGTAGAGGGGAGGAGAGATGTAGAGGGAGGAGAGATGTAGAGGGGAGGAGAGATGGAGAGGAGAGGAGAGATGTAGAGGTGAGGAGAGATGTAGAGGTGAGGAGAGATGTAGAGGGAGGAGAGATGGAGAGGGGAGGAGAGATGTAGAGGGGAGGAGGGATGGAGAGGAGAGGAGAGATGGAGAGATGAGGAGAGATGGAGAGATGTAGAGGTGAGGAGAGATGTAGAGGAGAGGAGAGATGGAGAGATGTAGAGGGGAGGAGAGATGTAGAGGGGAGGAGGGATGTAGAGGAGAGGAGAGATGGAGAGATGTAGAGGGGAGGAGAGATGTAGAGGGAGGAGAGATGTAGAGGGGAGGAGAGATGTAGAGGAGAGGAGAGATGTAGAGGTGAGGAGAGATGGAGAGGGGAGGAGAGATGTAGAGGAGAGGAGAGATTGAGAGGGGAGGAGAGATGTAGAGGGGAGGAGGGATGGAGAGGAGAGGAGAGATGTAGAGGAGAGGAGAGATGAGAGGGGAGGTGAGATGTAGAGGGTAGGAGGGATGTAGAGGAGAGGAGAGATGGAGAGATGTAGAAGGGAGGAGAGATGTAGAGGTGAGGAGAGATGTAGAGGTGAGGAGAGATGGAGAGGAGAGGAGAGATGTAGAGGTGAGGAGAGATGGAGAGGGGAGGAGAGATGTAGAGGAGAGGAGAGATGGAGAGGTGAGGAGAGATGTAGAGGGGAGGAGAGATGTAGAGGGGAGGAGGGATGTAGAGGAGAGGAGAGATGTAGAGGAGAGGAGAGATGAAAGGGGAGGTGAGATGTAGAGGGTAGGAGGGATGTAGAGGAGAGGAGAGATGGAGAGGTGAGGAGAGATGTAGAGGGGAGGAGAGATGTAGAGGGGAGGAGGGATGGAGAGGAGAGGAGAGATGGAGAGGAGAGGAGGGATGTAGAGGGGTGGAGAGATGTAGAGGGGAGGAGAGATGTAGAGGAGAGGAGAGATGTAGAGGAGAGGTGTGTTGGGCTTAGCTAGATCATCTTGGGTTGTAGCTAAAGCATTAACGCTGCTTTTAAATATTGTTTTAGTAATCAGGTGGGTCACAAGATACTTTCAAAGTACTTTAGATGGTTAATCAGTAGTGGTTCTGAATAAAGTACTGTAGATGGGTCATCAGTAGTGGTTCTGAATAAAGTACTGTAGATGGGTCATCAGTGGTGGTTCTGAATAAAGTACTGTAGATGGTTAATCAGTAGTGGTTCTGAATAAAGTACTGTAGATGGTTAATCAGTAGTGGTTCTGAATAAAGTACTGTAGATGGGTCATCAGTAGTGGTTCTGAATAAAGTAC
Source organism: Coregonus clupeaformis (assembly GCF_020615455.1). Lineage (NCBI taxonomy): Eukaryota > Metazoa > Chordata > Actinopteri > Salmoniformes > Salmonidae > Coregonus > Coregonus clupeaformis. The sequence goes on from NC_059227.1 coordinate 4,557,067, forward strand.
TGTAGATGGTTAATCAGTAGTGGTTCTGAATAAAGTACTGGACAGACAAAGGCTAAGAGGGATATACTGTAGGTCTAGGGAGCACTAGAAACCTGTGTCTCATTCTTCATAGCTTTCAGCAACATTTAAATGGTATAAGCTCAAATAATCAAGGTGGAACATTTCCTAGGGACATACGCAACAGCACTGAAAACCTGAGTAGTTCTTCATACAGCGGGGAGAACAAGTATTTGATACACTGCCGATTTTGCAGGTTTTCCTACTTACAAAGCATGTAGAGGTCTGTAATTTTTATCATAGGTACACTTCAACTGTGAGAGACGGAATCTAAAACAAAAATCCAGTAAATCACATTGTATGATTTTTAAGAAATTCATTTGCATTTTATTGCATGACATAATTATTTGATACATCAGAAAAGCAGAACTTAATATTTGGTACAGAAACCTTTGTTTGCAATTACAGAGATCATACGTTTCCTGTAGGTCTTGACCAGGTTTGCACACACTGCAGCAGGGATTTTGGCCTACTCCTCCATACAGACCTTCGGGGCTGTCGCTGGGCAATACGGACTTTCAGCTCCCTCCAAAGATTTTCTATTGGGTTCAGGTCTGAAGACTGGCTAGGCCACTCCAGGACCTTGAGATGCTTCTTACGGAGCCACTCCTTAGTTGCCCTGGCTGTGTGTTTCGGGTCGTTGTCATGCTGGAAGACCCAGCCACGACCCTTCTTCAATGCTCTTACTGAGGGAAGGAGGTTGTTGGCCAAGATCTCGCGATACATGGCCCCATCCATCCTCCCCTCAATATGATGCAGTCGTGCTGTCCCCTTTGCAGAAAAGCATCCCCAAAGAATGATGTTTCCACCTCCATGCTTCACGGTTGGGATGGTGTTCTTGGGGTTGTACTCATCCTTCTTCTTCCTCCAAACACGGTGAGTGGAGTTTAGACCAAAAAGCTCTATTTTTGTCTCATCAGACCACATGACCTTCTCCCATTCCTCCTCTGGATCATCCAGATGGTCATTGGCAAACTTCAGACGGGCCTGGACATGCGCTGGCTTGAGCAGGGGGACCTTGCGTGCGCTGCAGGATTTTCATCCATGACGGCGTAGTGTGTTACTAATGGTTTTCTTTGAGACTGTGGTCCCAGCCCTCTTCAGGTCATTGACCAGGTCCTGCCGTGTAGTTCTGGGCTGATCCCTCACCTTCCTCATGATCATTGATGCCCCACGAGGTGAGATCTTGCATGGAGCCCCAGACCGAGGGTGATTGACCGTCATCTTGAACTTCTTCCATTTTCTAATAATTGCACCAACAGTTGTTGCCTTCTCACCAAGCTGCTTGCCTATTGTCCTGTAGCCCATCCCAGCCTTGTGCAGGTCTACAATTTTATCCCTGATGTCCTTACACAGCTCTCTGGTCTTGGCCATTATGGAGAGGTTGGAGTCTGTTTGATTGAGTGTGTGGACAGGTGTCCTTTATACAGGTAACGAGTTCAAACAGGCGCAGTTAATACAGGTAATGAGTGGAGAACAGGAGGGCTTCTTAAAGGAAAACTAACAGGTCTGTGAGAGCTGGAATTCTTACTGGTTGGTAGGTGATCAAATACTTATGTCATGCAATAAAATGCAAATTAATTACTTAAAAATCATACAATGTGATTTTCTGGATTTTTGTTTTAGATTCCGTCTCTCACAGTTGAAGTGTACCTATGATAAAAATTACAGACCTCCACATGCTTTGTAAGTAGGAAAACCTGCAAAATCGGCAGTGTATCAAATACTTGTTCTCCCCACTGTAGCTTTCAGCAACAATCAAATGGCATAGGCTTAAATAATCAGGTCTTTGCTTCCATTCAAATAGGGTACCATGGACTGGTTCACTTATTTTCTCCTCTTAGGATCCTCATCATCCTTCTTCCTCTGGAGAAAAAGAGAGAGAGAGAGAAAGATCTGTCTTTAGTTGTAGCAGACAGACAGAGAGACAGACTTCAGCTGTGCTAACATAATTGCAAAAGGGTTTTCTAATGATCAATTAGCCTTTTAAAATGATAAACTTGGATTAGCAAACACAACATGCCATTGGAACACAGGACTGATGGTTGCTGATAATGGGCCTCTGTACGCCTATGTAGATATTCCATTAAACATCAGCCGTTTCCAGCTACAAAAACCATTTACAACATTAACAATGTCTACACTGTATTTCTGATCAATTTGATGTTATTTTAACAAACAAAAACAATGCTTTTCTTTTGAAAACAAGGACATTTCTAAGTGACCACAAACGTTTGAACGGTAGTGTATATATTTTTTGAGCATATCCACATAATTTTCCTTCCTCATGATGCCATCTATTTTGTGAAGTGCACCAGTCCCTTATGCAGCAAAGCACTGCTCAAAAAAATAAAGGGAACACTAAAATAACACATCCTAGATCTGAATGAATGAAATAATCTTATTAAATACTTTTTTCTTTACATAGTTGAATGTGCTGACAACAAAATCACACAAAAATTATCAATGGAAATCAAATTTATCAACCCATGGAGGTCTGGATTTGGAATCACCCTCAAAATTAATGTGGAAAACCACACTACAGGCTGATCCAACTTTGATGTAATGTCCTTAAAACAAGTCAAAATGAGGCTCAGTAGTGTGTGTGGCCTCCACGTGCCTGTATGACCTCCTTACAACGCCTGGGCATGCTCCTGATGAGGTGGCGGATGGTCTCCTGAGGGATCTCCTCCCAGACCTGGGCTAAAGCATCCGCCAACTCCTGGACAGTCTGTGGTGCAACGTGGCGTTGGTGGATGGAGCGAGATATGATGTCCCAGATGTGCTCAATTGGATTCAGGTCTGGGGAACGGGTGGTCCATAGCATCAATGCCTTCCTCTTGCAGGAACTGCTGACACACTCCAGCCACATGAGGTCTAGCATTGTCTTGCATTAGGAGGAACCCAGGGCCAACCGCACCAGCATATGGTCTCACAAGGGGTCTGAGGATCTCATCTCGGTACCTAATGGCAGTCAGGCTACCTCTGGCGAGCACATGGAGGGCTGTGCGGCCCCCCAGAGAAATGCCACCCCACACCATGACTGACCCACCGCCAAACCGGTCATGCTGGAGGATGTTGCAGGCAGCAGAACGTTCTCCACGGCGTCTCCAGACTCTGTCACGTCTGTCACATGTGCTCAGTGTGAACCTGCTTTCATCTGTGAAGAGCACAGGGCGCCAGTGGCGAATTTGCCAATCTTGGTGTTCTCTGGCAAATGCCAAACGTCCTGCACGGTGTTGGGCTGTAAGCACAACCCCCACCTGTGGACATCGGGCCCTCATACCACCCTCATGGAGTCTGTTTCTGACCGTTTGAGCAGACACATGCACATTTGTGGCCTGCTGGAGGTCATTTTGCAGGGCTCTGGCAGTGCTCCTCCTGCTCCTCCTTGCACAAAGGCGGATGTAGCAGTCCTGCTGCTGGGTTGTTGCCCTCCTACGGCCTCCTCCACGTCTCCTGATGTACTAGCCTGTCTCCTGGTAGCGCCTCCATGCTCTGGACACTACGCTGACAGACACAGCAAACCTTCTTGCCACAGCTCGCATTGATGTGCCAAAAGTGACCAAAACATCAGCCAGGAAGCATAGGAACTGCGAAGTGGTCTGTGGTCACCACCTGCAAAACCAGTCCTTTATTGGGGGTGTCTTGCTAATTGCCTATAATTTCCACCTGTTGTCTATTCCATTTGCACAACATCATGTGAAATGTATTGTCAATCAGTGTTGCTTCCTAAGTGGACAGTTTGATTTCACAGAAGTGTGACTGACTTGGAGTTACATTGTGTTGTTTAAGTGTTCCCTTTATTTATTTGAGCAGTGTATATACACATACACACACACACACACACAGAGGCTTTAGAAAGTATTCACACCCGTTGACATTTTTCACATTTTGTTGTTACAGCCTAAATTCAAAATTGATTAAAGTGAGATTTTGTGTCACTGGCCTATACACAATAACCCATAATGTCAAAGTGGAATTATGTTTTTAGAAATGTTTACAAATTACAGTTTTTTTGGATTGCTTACACACTCAAATTAAAAGTAGTACACTATTAGCAAAACCTTACACTCAAGAAGCAAAACATCAGCCCATATTTGCACAACTATAAGCACATTGTCAACCTTACACTTGTTGCAAAACTCTACACACAGTGATTTGCAAAACACTAAACACACTTAACATACATTACACACAAAAATCTATCATGAAGTCACGTCCTTGCAATGCCAAAGCACTGACTGTCAAATTACCACACCGTCCAACCAATTGGTTCAACACAGTCATCAGGTGTGCAAACACTCGTTTGCTTAATTGTAGACACACCAATCAGGTGTATAAGCACTATAAAAAGCAGCAGGTGAGTTCATCGGTCTTCAAGCACAATGGAAAGAGTCAGAGAAAGAGTAAGACGAGGAGGAGGAGGAGGACGACGAGGAGAACGAGGAGGAGGACGAGGAGAACGAGGAGGAGAACGAGGAGAACGAGGAGGACGAGGAGAACGAGGAGGACGAGGAGGAGGACGAAGGGGAGGAAGAGAAGAAGGTGCTCAAAGAGGACCGAATCTGACAAATGAGATCCGCGCAACACTGGTTGACCACATTGTCAACCACGGCCTGACGCTGAGGGAGGCTGGACTGCGAGTACAGCCAAATCTAAGCCGATATACAGTGGCAAGTGTGATGAGAACATTTCGACTGGAAAATAGGTATTGTAAAAATATCATCATATCAAAAACATCTGCACGGTTTCAGTAACTGCTTACAGTACTATATTATATGCACTATCAGCACTTCTGTTACCTTTTCCTGTGAAATTACTGTACTATTGTATACTGTTATTTTTTCTACATACAGTGGGGAAAAAAAGTATTTAGTCAGCCACCAATTGTGCAAGTTCTCCCACTTAAAAAGATGAGAGAGGCCTGTAATTTTCATCATATGTACACGTCAACTATGACAGACAAATTGAGGAAAAAAAATCCTGAAAATCACATTGTAGGATTTTTAATGAATTTATTTGCAAATTATGGTGGAAAATAAGTATTTGGTCACCTACAAACAAGCAAGATTTCTGGCTCTCACAGACCTGTAACTTCTTCTTTAAGAGGCTCCTCTGTCCTCCACTCGTTACCTGTATTAATGGCACCTGTTTGAACTTGTTATCAGTTTAAAAGACACCTGTCCACAACCTCAAACAGTCACACTCCAAACTCCACTTTGGCCAAGACCAAAGAGCTGTCAAAGGACACCAAAAACAAAATTGTAGACCTGCACCAGCCTGGGAAGACTGAATCTGCAATAGGTAAGCAGCTTGGTTTGAAGAAATCAACTGTGGGAGCAATTATTAGGAAATGGAAGACATACAAGACCACTGATAATCTCCCTCGATCTGGGGCTCCACGCAAGATCTCACCCCGTGGGGTCAAAATGATCACAAGAACGGTGAGCAAAAATCCCAGAACCACACGGGGGGACCTAGTGAATGACCTGCAGAGAGCTGGGACCAAAGTAACAAAGCCTACCATCAGTAACACACTACGCCGCCAGGGACTCAAATCCTGCAGTGCGAGACTGCTTAAGCCAGTACATGTCCAGGCCCGTCTGCAGTTTGCTAGAGTGCATTTGGATGATCCAGAAGAGGATTGGGAGAATGTCATATGGTCAGATGAAACCAAAATATAACTTTTTTGGTGAAAACTCAACTCGTCGTGTTTGGAGGACAAAGAATGCTGAGTTGCATCCAAAGAACACCATACCTACTGTGAAGCTTGGGGGTGGAAACATCATGCTTTGGGGCTGTTTTTCTGCAAAGGGACCAGGACGACTGATCCGTGTAAAGGAAAGAATGAATGGGGCCATGTTTTGTGAGATTTTGAGTGAAAACCTCCTTCCATCAGCAAGGGCATTGAATATGAAACGTGGCTGGGTCTTTCAACATGACAATGATCCCAAACACACTGCCCGGGCAATGAAGGAGTGGCTTCGAAGAAGCATTTCAAGGTCCTGGAGTGGCCTAGCCAGTCTCCAGATCTCAACCCCATAGAAAATCTTTGGAGGGAGTTGAAAGTCTGTGTTGCCCAGCGACAGCCCCAAAACATCACTGCTCTAGAGGAGATCTGCATGCAGGAATGGTCCAATACACCAGCAACAGTGTGTGAAAACCTTGTGAAGACTTACAGAAAACGTTTGACCTGTGTCATTGCCAACAAAGGGTATATAACAAAGTATTGAGAAACTTTTGTTATTGACCAAATACTTATTTTCCACCATAATTTGCAAATAAATTCATTACAAATCCTACAATGTGATTTTCTGGATTTTTTTTCTCATTTTGTCTGTCATAGTTGACGTGTACCTGTGATAAAAATTACAGGCCTCTCTCATCTTTTTAAGTGGGAGAACTTGCACAATTGGTGGCTGACTAAATACTTTTTTTCCCCACTGTAGGATTGAGGGTCAGGGACGACAAGGGGAAGGCCTCCTATGTTCACAGAACAGCAAGAGAGGGAGATAGTAAACATGGTTTTGGCCAACAATGCTATAACACTCAAGCAGCTCCAAGCTAACATTGTCAATAACCACGCCATTTTCAACGATATCCATCAGGTCTCAACATCAACACTGGCACGCATCCTAAAAAAAAACATATTCAAATGAAGCAAATTTATCGAGTGCCTTTCGAGCGCAATTCGAAAGGGTGAAACGACTGAGGCATGATTATGCAGAGGTATGTATTCACTTTAGCAGTGTGATCTTGCATACTGTCTCATAATCTTTTACTGTACTGTAATATGTATACTAGATCTACACTGAACTACACAATTTTGCCTGACACTGTTTTTCAGAGAGTTTTACGAATTGATGGAGAGGAGATCCAGCATGATTTCATTTACGTAGATGAGGCTGGGTTCAACCTGACGAGAACACGAAGGAGGGGAAGAAACATCATTGGCCACAGGGCTATAGTCAATGTCCCAGGGCAACGTGGGGGTAATATAACACTCTGTGCAGCCATTACACAGAATGGGGTCCTCCACCGCCATGCCCATATGGGCCCTTACAACACAGCACTCATACTTACATTCTTGGACCAATTGCACAACATAACAGCAGCAAATCAAATCGATCATATGCAATACATTGTTGTCTGGGACAATGTGTCTTTCCACCGCTCTGCTCTGGTTCAGAACTGGTTTCAGCAACATCCACATTTCACCGTCCTATATCTTCCACCATACTCTCCATTCCTCAACCCTATAGAATAGTTTTTCTCGGCATGGCGGTGGAAGGTATATGATCTCCGTCTCCAGGCTGAGGTACCCCTCATCCAAGCCATGGAGGAGGCCTGTGACCAGATGGAGGTAGCAGCAATGCAAGGATGGATTCGTCATTCAAGACGTTTCTTTCCAAGGTGTCTTGCTAATGACAACATTGCCTGCGATGTTGATGAAATTCTCTGGCCAGATCCAGCTAGGCGAAGAGACAATGTCTAGTTATTTTTTTTAAACTTACAATACGTAAAGTGACGTTTGGTTACAGTATTATGAATCTCCATGTCAACATTTTGGGCGTGTTGAGAAATAAATGAGTTTCTTCAGTCTGCAACATTGGTCTTGTGTAGTGTTTGGTGAATTTACATTATATTTGTACTTTGTTGATAGTAGCCTACTCTAATCATAGGGAAGTAGAAGTGCTAAAAGTGTTTTTGGTTTATCACAGCAGAGTGTAACTCGTGCAAACAGAGTATAGTAATGTGAAACGTGTGTGTTTCATATGGTAACAAAGTGTGGTTTTTAAAAAGAAGTGTATAGTTTTTACAAGAGTGTTTAATTTTGCAAAGGATCTGTAGTGTTTTGCTAATTGGGTGTGTGGTTGTGCTAATTGTGTGTAGTGTTTTGAAAACACGGGCCCTGTTTTGAAAATCGTGCTTAAGCAATCAAAAAAAACTGTAATAAAACATGAAAAGCTGTAATGTCTTAAGTATTCAACCCCTTTATTATGGCAAGCCTAAATCAGTTCAGGAGTAAAAATGTGCTTAACAAGTCACATAATAAGGGGTTGAGTTAATACTTTGTAGAAGCACCATTGGCAGTGATTACAGCTGTCAGTCTTTCTGTGTAAGTCTCTAAGAGCTTTGCACACCTGGATTGTACAATTTTTGCACATTATTATTTTTAAAATTCTTCAAGCTCTGTCAAGTTGGTTGTTGATGAATGCTAGACAGACATTTTCAAGTCTTGCCATAGATCTTCAAGCCTATTTAAGTCAACACTGTAACCCGGCCACTCAGGAACATTCACTGGCTTCTTGGTAATTAACTCCAGTGTAGATTTGGCCTTGTGTTCTAGGTTATTTTCCTGCTGAAAGATGAATTAATCTCCCAGTGTCTGGTAGAAAGCAGACTGTGCCTGAGGCTAAGCTCCATTCCGTTTATTTTTATCCTGAAATACTCCCTAGTCCTTAACAATTACAAGCATGCCTATAACATGACGCAGCCACCACTATGCTTGAAAATATGGAGCGTGGTATTCAGTAATGTGTTGTATAAGATTTGCCCCAAACATAACACTTTGTATTCAGGACAAAAAGTTAATTACTTTGCCACATTTCCTTCCTCTCTGGCAACTGAGATAGGAAGGACGCCTGTGTCTTTGTAGTGACTGGGTGTATTGATATACAGTGCATTCGGAAAGTGCATGTCAGAGCAAAAACCAAGCCATGAGGTCGAAGGAATTGTCCGTAGAGCTCAGAGACAGGATTGTGTCGAGGCACAGATCTGGGGAAGGGTACCAAAACATTTCTGCAGCATTGAAGGTCCCCAAGAACACAGTGGCCTCCATCATTCTTAAGTGGAAGAAGTTTGGAACCACCAAGACTCTTCCTAGAGATGGCCGCCCGGCCAAACTGAGCAATCAGGGGAGAAGGGCCTTGGTCAGGGAGGTGACCAAGAACCCGATGGTCCCTCTGACAGAGCTCCAGAGTTCCTCTGTGGAGATGGGAGAACCTTCCAGAAGGACAACCATCTCTTCAGCACTCTGCCAAGCAGGCCTTTATGGTAGAATGTCTAGATGGAAGCCACTCCCCAGTAAAAGGCACATGACAGCCCACTTGGAGTTTGCCAAAAGGCACCTAAAGGACTCTCAGACCATTAGAAACAAGATTCTCTGGTCTGATGAGAGAGAGAGAGAGAGAGAGAGAGAGAGAGAGAGAGAGAGAGAGAGAGAGAGAGAGAGAGAGAGAGAGAGAGGGAAAGATAGAAAGAAAAAAATATGTATACATCAAACACACAGCCCTCTAGAAGATCAGCTGGGGAAAACAGTCAGACAGTTAAACAGTCAGACAGTTATAAAGTAAGACAGTTATAAAGTAAGACAGTTATAAAGTAAGACAGTCAAACAGTCAGACAGTTATACAGTCAGACAGTTATAAAGTAAGACAGTCAGACAGTTAAACAGTCAGACAGTTATAAAGTAAGACAGTCAAACAGTCAGACAGTTAAACAGTCAGACAGTTATAAAGTAAGACAGTCAAACAGTCAGACAGTTAAACAGTCAGACAGTTATACAGTTAAACAGTTATACAGTCAGACAGTTAAACAGTCAAGACAGTTATAAAGTAAGACAGTCAAACAGTCAGACAGTTAAACAGTCAGACAGTTATACAGTTAAACAGTCATACAGTCAGACAGTTAAACAGTCAAGACAGTTATGGGCCTCTGTTCGGAGAAACATTTACAGCAGCTTATTTAGACATACATACATACATATTTTACTTTACAAATGGCTCCAATTTCAGGGAGAAAGAGAGAGGGTGGTGAGAGAGAAAGAGAGAGGGTGGTGAGAGAGAAAGAGAGAGGGTGATGAGAGAAATAGAGGGTGATTAGAGAGAAATAGAGAGGGTGATGAGAGACAAAGAGAGAGGGTGATGAGAGAGAAAGAGAGAGGGTGATGAGAGAGAAAGAGAGAGGGTGATGAGAGAAAAGAGAGAGGGTGATGAGAGACAAAGACAGAGGGTGATGAGAGAGAAAGAGGGTGATGAGAGAGGGTGATATGAGAGGGTGATGAGAGACGAAGAGAGGGTGATGAGAGAGAAAAGAGAGAGGGGGGTGATGAGAGACAAAGAGAGAGGGTGATGAGAGAGAAAGAGAGAGGTGATGAGAGAGAAAGAGAGAGGGTGATGAGAGACAAATAGAGAGGGTGATGAGAGACAAATAGAGAGGGTGATGAAGGACAAAAAGAGAGGGTGATGAGAGAGGGTGATGAGAGAGAAAGAGAGAGGGTGATGAGAGAGAAAGAGAGAGGGTGATGATAGAAAGAGAGAGGGTGATGAGAGAGAAAGAGAGAGGGTGATGAGAGAAATAGAGGGTGATGAGAGAGAAATAGAGAGGGTGATGAGAGACAAAGAGAGAGGGTGATGAGAGAGAAAGAGAGAGGGTGATGAGAGAGAAGGAGAGAGGGTGATGAGAGACAAAGAGAGAGGGTGATGAGAGACAGAGAGAGGGTGATGAGAGACAAAGACAGAGGGTGATGAGAGAGGGTGATATGAGAGGGTGATGAGAGACGAAGAGAGGGTGATGAGAGACAAAGACAGAGGGTGATGAGAGACAAAGAGAGAGAGGGGGAGTGATGAGAGACAAAGAGAGAAGGTGATGAGAGAGAAAGAGAGAGGGTGATGAGAGCCAAATAGAGAGGGTGATGAGAGACAAATAGAGAGGGTGATGAGAGAGAAAGAGAGAGGGTGATGAGAGAGGGTGATGAGAGAGAAAGAGAGAGGGTGATGAGAGAGAAAGAGAGAGGGTGATGATAGAAAGAGAGAGGGTGATGAGAGAGAAAGAGAGAGGGTGATGAGAGAAATAGAGGGTGATGAGAGAGAAATAGAGAGGGTGATGAGAGACAAAGAGAGGGTGATGAGAGAGAAAGAGAGAGTGTGATGAGAGAGAAAGAGAGAGGGTGATGAGAGACAAAGAGAGAGAGGGGGGGTGATGAGAGACAAAGAGAGAGGGTGATGAGAGAGAAAGAGAGAGGGTGATGAGAGAGGGTGATGAGAGAGAAAGAGAGAGGGTGATGAGAGACAAATAGAGAGGGTGATGAGAGACAAAAAGAGAGGGTGATGAGAGAGAAAGAGAGAGGGTGATGAGAGAGGGTGATGAGAGAGAAAGAGAGAGGGTGGTGAGAGATAAAGATGGTGATGAGAGAGGGTGGTGAGAGGGAAAGAGAGGGTGGTGAGAGACAAAGAGAGAGGGTGATGAGAGAAAGAGAGGGTGATGAGAGAGGGTGATGAGAGAGAAAGAGAGAGGGTGATCAGAGAGAAAGAGAGAGGGTGATGAGAGAAAGGGAGAGGGTGATGAGAGACAAAGAGAGAGGGTGATGAGAGACAAAAAGAGAGGGTGATGAGAGAGAAAGAGAGAGGGTGATGAAAGAGGGTGATGAGAGAGAAAGAGAGAGGGTGGTGAGAGAAATAGAGAGTGATGAGAGAGAAAGAGAGAGGGTGATGAGAAAGAGAGAGTGTGATGAGAGACAAAGAGAGTGTGATGAGAGGGTGATGAGAGAGAACGAGAGAGGGTGATGAGAGAGAAATAGAGAGGGTGATGAGAGACAAATAGAGAGGGTGATGAGAGACAAAAAGAGAGGGTGATGAGAGAGAAAGAGAGAGGGTGATGAGAGAGAAAGAGAGAGGGTGGTGAGAGATAAAGATGGTGATGAGAGAGGGTGGTGAGAGGGAAAGAGAGAGGGTGGTGAGAGACAAAGAGAGAGGGTGATGAGAGAAAGAGAGGGTGATGAGAGAGGGTGATGAGAGAGAAAGAGAGAGGGTGATCAGAGAGAAAGAGAGAGGGTGATGAGAGAAAGGGAGAGGGTGATGAGAGACAAAGAGAGAGGGTGATGAGAGACAAAGAGAGGGTGATGAGAGAAATAGAGAGTGATGAGAGAGAAAGAGAGAGGGTGATGAGAGACAAAGAGAGTGTGATGAGAGACAAAGAGAGTGTGATGAGAGGGTGATGAGAGAGAAAGAGAGAGGGTGATGAGAGAGCAAGAGAGAGGGATGAGAGAGAAAGAGAGACGGTGATGAGAGAGAAAGAGAGGGTGATGAGAGAGAAAGAGAGAGGGTGATGAAAGAGAGAGGGTGATGAGAGAGAAAGAGAGAGGGTGATGAGAGAGAAATATATATGGTGATGAGAGACAAAGAAATAGAGAGGGGGATGAGAGAGAGGGGGATGAGAGAGAAAGAGAGAGGGTGATGAGAGAGAAAGAGAGACGGTGGTGAGAGACAAAGAGAGAGGGTGATGAGAGAGAAAGAGAGAGGTTGATGAGAGAGAAAGAGAGAGGGTGATGAGAGCGAAAGAGAGGGGGATTAGAGAGAGGGGGATGAGATACAAAGAGAGAGGGTGATGAGAGAGAAAGAGAGAGGGTGGTGAGAGAGAAAGAGAGAGGGTGGTAAGAGAGAAAGAGAGAGGGTGATGAGACAAAGAGAGAGGGTGGTGAGAGACAAAGAGAGAGGGTGGTGAGAGAGAGAGGGGGATGAGAGAGAAAGAGAGAGGGTGATGAGAGACAAAGAGAGAGGGTGATGAGAGAGAAAGAGAGAGGGTGGTGAGAGAGAAAGAGAGGGTGATGAGACAAAGAGAGAGGGTGGTGAGAGACAAAGAGAGAGGGTGGTGAGAGACAAAGAGAGAGGGTGGTGAGAGAGAAAGAGAGAGGGTGATGAGAGAGAAAGAGAGAGGGTGATGAGAGAGAAAGAGAGAGGGTGATGAGAGAGAAAGAGAGAGGGTGATGAGAGAGAAAAGAGGGTGATCAGAACAGTCTGCAGCACCCGGCCTCACCCTACTAGAATCTGAAGTCAAATGTCTACTGTTTGCTGATGATCTGGTGCTTCTGTCACCAACCAAGGAGGGCCTACAGCAGCACCTATATATTCTGCACAGATTCTGTCAGACCTGGGCCCTGACAGTAAATCTCAGTAAGACAAAAATAATGGTGTTCCAAAAAAGGTCCAGTTGCCAGAACCACAAATACAAATTCCATCTAGACACCGTTGCCCTAGAGCACACAAAAAAATGTGATACATACCTCGGCCTAAACATCAGCGCCACAAGTAACTTCCACAAAGCTGTGAACGATCTGAGAGACAAGGCAAGAAGGGCCTTCTATGCTATCAAAAGGAACATCAAATTTGACATACCAATTTGGATCTGGCTAAAAATTCTTGAATCAGTTATAGAACCCATTTTCCTTTATGGTTGTGAGGTCTGGGGTCCGCTCACCAACCAAGAATTCACAAAATGGGACAAACACCAAATTGAGACTCTGCATGCAGAATTCTGCAAAAATATCCTCTGTGTACAACGGAAAACACAAAATAATGCATGCAGAACAGAATTAGGCCGATACCCGCTAATTATCAAAATCCAGAAAAGAGCCATTAAATTCTATAACCACTTAAAAGGAAGCGATTCCCAAACCTTTCATAACAAAGCCATCACCTACAGAGAGATGAACTTGGAAAAGAGTCCCCTAAGTAAGCAGGTCCTGGGGCTCTGTTCACAAACACAAACAGACCCCACAGAGCCCCAGGACAACAACAACAACACAATTAGACCCAACCAAATCATGAGAAAACAAAAAGATAATTACTTGACATATTGGAAAGAATTAACAAAAAAACAGAGCAAACTAGAATGCTATTTGGCCCTAAACAGAGAGTACACAGTGGCAGAATACCTGAACACTGTGACTGACCCAAACTTAAGGAAAGCTTTGACAGTTATGTACAGACTCAGTGAGCATAGCCTTGCTATTGAGAAAGGCCGCCGTAGGCAGACCTGGCTCTCAAGAGAAGACAGGCTATGTGCACACTGCCCACAAAATGAGGTGGAAACTGAGCTGCACTTCCTAACCTCCTGCCAAATGTATGACCATATTAGAGACACATATTTCCCTCAGATTACACAGATCCACAAAGAATTCGAAAACAAACCCAATTTTGATAAACTCCCTTATCTACTGGGTGAAAAACCACAGTGTGCCATCACAGCAGCAAGATTTGTGACCTGTTGCCACAAGAAAAGGGCAACACCATTGTAAATACAACCCATTTTTATGTTGATTTATTTTCCCATTTGTACTTTAACTATTTGCACATTGTTACAACACTGTATATAGACATAATTACATTTGAAATGTCTTTATTCTTTTGGAACTTCTGAGTGTAATGTTTACTGTTAATATTTACTGTTTATTTCACTTTTGTTTACTATCTACTTCACTTGCTTTGGCAATGTTAACATACGTTTCCCATGCCAATAAAGCCCTTAAATTGAAATTGAAATTGAATTGAAATGAGAGAGAAACACATTATTAACATGCTGGTCAGCAGATTTTACATCCAGAGAGACGTTTCACAGCCTGGTACGGGTATCCATGACCGCAAGGCCCCAGGACATCACTGGGGCCGTGTTCCCACCCATCCAGGACATCTACTTGAAACGGTGCCCTGAGGAAGTCCCGTAGCATCGTCAAGGACCCCCACACACCCTCCAGCCACCAGCTGTTCCCTCCCTTACCGTCGGGCAGACTGTATCAAAGCATGAGGTCTGATACCAACAGGCTCAGACACTATCTACTGAACAAGCCATCAGACTGCTGAACACTTGAACTGGACTGATCACCTGCTCTGATTCTCCAAACCTTAGCACACATGCACTCACTCACACACACACACACACACACTTGCTGCTACCAGACTGTTATATGCTATTGCCAATACCGCAAAATGTAAACACTGCCCCCCCCCCCCTCATGCCCCCTTCCCTGATACATGTGTAAATATTGGACTATAAATTGTTCCTTCCTGTATTCTACTGATGCTAACATGTTTATTCTGTTCTACTGAGACATTGACTTTATGTTCCTATTCTTACATTGTATTAATTATTATTGTTGTTGCATTGTCCAGAAGGAACCTGTAAGCATTTCATTGGACGAATGTGTATCCTGTACATGTGACTAATAAAACTTCAATATACCACACGTTCACCACAACCAGAGGCAGAGTACCATAGGCCCACAGAGAGCAGGACTAATGCTAACCAGAACACACAAGATACAGACACACACACACTCACTCTCCTGGCTGCCTGTCGGTCTACTCACCAGCTCTGGAAGTCTGCCACCATGTCTCTGCGTTCTGAGATCTTGGAGGAGCCATCCAGACGCATTTAGGTGTGTTTGCGATAAACCATGTACTCCTGGGAGGGAGGGAGGGAGGGAGGGAGGGAGAGGGAGAGAGCGAGAGAGAGAGCAAGATGAGGGATGAGGGCAGGAGAGAGAGAGAGAGACAGAGAGAGAGAGACAGAGAGAGAGAGAGACAGAGAGAGACAGAGACAGAGACAGAGACAGAGACAGAGAGAGAGAGAGAGAGAGAGAGAGAGAGAGAGAGAGAGAGAGAGAGAGAGAGAGAGAGAGAGAGAGAGAGAGAGAGAGAGAGAGAGAGAGAGAGAGAGAGAGAGAGCAAGATGAGGGATGAGGGCAGGAGAGAGAGACAGAGAGAGAGAGAGAGAGAGACAGAGACAGAGAGAGAGAGAGAGAGGGATGAGGGAAGGAGAGAAAGGGTTTCCCAAATGTTACCAGCATTTCCTGGTTCTTGTTGAGTCTCAGGACAACTCAGAAAGCTTGAAGTGGGCCACAACACAGAATATCTAGGAACAACTGGAATGAAGAGAGACAATAGGGCAGTTAAGTCCTTTTGGGTCGCAGCTTGAGTCTGGGACCTGGCAAGAGACACCAGAAGAATCGGTTTCCAAGTGACCACTTTCCTTTTAATGGTCCGCAGACTCCACACAGGGGGTAACCCCAGCATAGCAGCCCCTGGTGCTGACAGACTCCACACAGGGGGTAACCCCAGCATAGCAGCCCCTGGTGCTGACAGTTGTTGAGAAACAGCTGTATTCCAGTATTTCTCAACCTCGGGACCTTGGAACAGCTGACTGCACTGACAGTTCACAGAACACTGATTTAGTCGCATGTCAAATGCTAGGCATAATTTTACTAGTGAGTTAGAATCAACCAGAAAGCCTCATCTTCTAGCAACTGTAAAATGGGGGTCCCCCAGGGAACCATCTTAGGGCCTTTACTCTTCAGCTTATATACAGTCGTGGTCAAAAGTTTTGAGAATGACAAAAATATTAATTTTCACAAAGTCTGCTGCCTCAGTTTTTATGATGGCAATTTGCATATACTCCAGAATGTTATGAAGAGTGATCAGATGAATTGCAAAGTCCCTCTTTGCCATGAAAATGAACTTAATCTCCAAAAAACCATTTCCACTGCATTTCAGCCCTGCCAGAAAAGGACCAGCTGACATCATGTCAGTGATTCTCTCGTTAACACAGGTGAGAGTGTTGACGAGGACAAGGCTGGAGATCACTCTGTCATGCTGATTGAGTTAGAATAACAGACTGGAAGCTTTAAAAGGAGGGTGGTGCTTGAAATCATTGTTCTTCCTCTGTTAACCATGGTTACCTGCAAGGAAACACGTGCCGTCATCATTGCTTTGCACAAAAAGGGCTTCACAGGCAAGGATATTGCTGCTAGTAAGATTGCACCTAAATCAAACATTTATCGGATCATCAAGAACTTCAAGGAGAGAGGTTCAATTGAAGAAGGCTTCAGGGCGCCCAGGAAAGTCCAGCAAGCGCCAGGACGTAACCTAAAGTTGATTCAGCTGCGGGATCGGGGCACCACCAGTGCAGAGCTTGCTCAGGAATGGCAGCAGGCAGGTGTGAGTGCATCTGCACGCACAGTGAGGCGAAGACTTTTGGAGGATGGCCTGGTGTCAAGAAGGGCAGTGAGGAAGCCACTTTTCTCCAGGAAAAACATCAGGGACAGACTGATATTCTGCAAAAGGTACAGGGATTGGACTGCTGAGGACTGGGGTAAAGTCATTTTATTTGATGAATCCCCTTTCCGATTGTTTGGGGCATCCGGAAAAAAGCTTGTCCGGAGAAGACAAGGTGAGCGCTACCATCAGTCCTGTGTCATGGCAACAGTAAAGCATCCTGAGACCATTCATGTGTGGGGTTGCTTCTCAGCCAAGGGAGTGGGCTCACTCACAATTTTGCCTAAGAACACAGCCATGAATAAAGAATGGTACCAACACATCCTCCGAGAGCAACTTCGCCCAACCATCCAAGAACAGTTTGGTGACGAACAATGCCTTTTCCAGCATGATGGAGCACCTTGCCACAAGGCAAAAGTGATAACTAAGTGGCTCAGGGAATTTTGGGTCCATGGCCAGGAAACTCCCCAGACCTTAATCCCATTGAGAACTTGTGGTCAATTCTCAAGAGGCGGGTGGACAAACAAAAACCCACAAATTCTGACAAACTCCAAGCATTGATTATGCAAGAATGGGCTGCCATCAGTCAGGATGTGGCCCACAAGTTAATTGACAGCATGCCAGGGCGGATTGCAGAGGTCTTGAAAAAGAAGGGTCAACACTGCAAATATTGACTCTTTGCATAAACGTAATGTAATTGCCAATAAAAGCCTTTGACACTTATGGAATGCTTGTAATTATACTTCAGTATACCATAGTAACATCTGACAAAAATATCTAAAAACGCTGAAGCAGCGAACTTTGTGAAGACCAATACTTGTGTCATTCTCAAAACTTTTGACCACGACTGTACAACTGACGTTCCTCAAGTGTTGCATGACATTGGTGTCAAGAGTTGCTGTAGGTAGGTGTGGTGTGGAATCAGGCGCAGGACGCAGAAGTATATCCAAACAAAGTCTTTAGTAGAATCAACACAAAATAATCCAAGAACAGCCCGGAGGCGAGAAAAGCGAGCACAGGCGTAACCAAACGGGCGCACTAAACATGTGCGTAAATCTCTCCTAAAAACAACAAGGAGGCAAACTACTAAATAGCGCACCAAAATAGGTAGCGCAGCAACACGACAAGGAAACAATTACACACAACACCTAACTAACAACAAGGAACTAAATAGGGTGCTTAATGAGACATAACACAAAACAGGTGTGACAAACAGACAAAACCAATCAAACAAGAAACATAGAACGGTGGCAGCTAGTACTCCGGAGACGACGACCGCCGAAACCTGCCCGAACAAGGAGGAGGGGCCGCCTCGGCCGAAACCGTGACAGTACCCCCCCCTTGACGCGCGGCTCCAGCCGTGCGCCGCCCCCGGCCTCGGGGACGACCAGGAGGACGCGGAGCAGGGCGCGTAGGATGACCACGATGGAATTCGGTCAGCAGGGACGGATCCAGAATGTCCCTCCTCGGCACCCAGCACCGCTCCTCCGGACCGTACCCCTCCCACTCCACGAGATATTGGAGACCCCCCATCCGGCGTCTCGAATCCAGGATGGTCCGAACAGTGTACGCCGGAGCCCCTCGATGTCCAACGGGGCGGAGGAGTCTCCTCAATCTCAAAGTCCTGGAGTGGACCAGCTACCACCGGCCTGAGGAGAGACACATGGAACGAGGGGGTTAATATTCTTGTAATCAATGGGCAGTTGTAACCTGTAACACACCTCGTTCAATCTCCTCAGGACTTTAAAAGGCCCCACAAACCGCCGACCCAGCTTCCGGCAGGGCAGGCGGAGGGGCAGGTTTCTGGTTGAGAGCCAGACTCGATCTCCAGGTGCGTACACTGGCCCCTCACTCCGGTGTAGGTCGGCGCTCGTCTTCTGTCGACGGATGGCTCGCTGCAGATGGACGTGTGCAGCGTTCCACGTCTCCTCCGAGCGCCGCACCCACTCATCCACAGCAGGGGCCTCGATCTGGCTCTCATGCCAAGGTGCCAGAACCGGCTGGTACCCTAACACACACTGGAAAGGGGTTAGTCTAGTGGAGGAGTGGCGGAGAGAGTTCTGTGCCATCTCGGCCCACGGCACATATCTCGCCCACTCCTCCGGCCCGGCCCTGACAATATGACCTCAGAAACCTACCCACATCCTGGTTGACTTGTTCGACCTGCCCATTACTCTCCGGGTGGTAACCCGAGGTAAGGCTCACCGAGACCCCCAACCGTTCCATAAAGGCTCTCCAGACTCTGGAGGTAAACTGGGGGGCCTCGATCGGACACTATATCCTCGGGTACCCCGTAATGCCGGAAGACGTGAGTAAATAGAGCCTCAGCGGTCTGTAGGGCAGTAGGAAGACCCGGCATGGGAAGGAGACGACAGGCCTTCGAGAACCGATCCACAACGACCAGGATGGTGGTATTCCCTTGTGAGGAGGGAAGGTCGGTAACAAAATCCACCGAGAGGTGAGACCAGGGTCGCTGTGGAACGGGCAGGGGTTGTAATTTACCCCTGGGCAAGTGTCTGGGCGCCTTACACTGGGCACACACTGAGCAGGAGGAGACATAAACCCTCACATCCCTGGCTAACGTTGGCCACCAGTACTTCGTACTAAGGCAGTGCACTGTCCGGCCAATACCTGGATGTCCAGAGGAGGGTGACGTGTGAGCCCAATAAATCAGCCGATCCCCGGACCTCGAGCGGGACGTACGTCCGACCCACCGGACACTGTGGAGGGCTAGGGTCGGTGCGTAATGCCCGCTCGATCTCCCGCATCGACCTCCCACACCACCGGTGCCACCAGACAAGACTCCGGTAGTATGGGAATGGGCTCCACGCACCTCTCCTCCGTGTCATACCGCCGGGACAGGGCATCTGCCTTCCCGTTCTGGGACCCAGGGATGTAAGTGATCTTGAACACAAACCGGGCGAGAAACATAGTCCATCGAGCCTGGCGAGGATTCAGTCTCCTAGCTGCCCGAATGTATTCCAGGTTACGGTGGTCGGTCAGAATGAGGAAAGGGTGTTGAGCCCCCTCAAGCCAATGCCTCCACACCTTTAGGGCCTGTACTACGGCTAACAGCTCCCTGTCCCCTACGTCATAATTCCGCTCCGCCCGGACTGAGCTTCTTAGAATAAAAAGCACAGGGGCGGAGCTTAGGTGGTGTGCCGGACCGTTGTGAAAGAACTGCCCCGATACCGGCCTCAGACGCGTCCACCTCTACTTGGAAGGGTAAAGCGGGATCCGGGTGCGCCAGCACCGGAGCCGAGGTAAACAGGTCCTTCAGTCTCCCAAAAGCCCTGTCCGCCTCAGCCGACCACTGCAAGCGCACCGGACCCCCTTCAGAAGAGACGTTATGGGAGCTGCCACCTGTCCAAAACCCCGGATAAACCTCCGGTAGTAATTCGCAAAACCCAAGAACCGCTGCACCTCTTTAACTGTAGTTGGGGTTTGCCAATTACGCACGGCAGACACTCGGTCCACCTCCATTCTCACCCCTGACGCAGACAACTGGTAACCCAAAAAGGAAACTGACTCCTGAAAAGAACAGACATTTCTCGGCTTTGACATACAGGTCATGCTCCAACAGTCTCCTCAATACCCTGCGCACCAGGGCTACATGCTCGGCCCGAGTAGAACTGTACACAAGAATATCATCTATGTACACCACTACTCCCTGCGCCTGCATGTCCCGGAAAATCTCATCTACAAACGATTGGAAGACTGATGGAGCATTCATTAACCCATATGGCATGACGAGATACTCGTAATGGCCGGAGGTAGTACTAAATGCTGTCTTCCACTCATCGCCCTCCCTAATGCGCACCCGAGTTATATGCGCTCCTGAGGTCCAATTTTGTGAAGAACCGTGCCCCGTGTAATGACTCCGTCATGGTCGCAATCAGCGGGAGTGGATAACTATATTTCACAGTCACCTGATTGAGACCGCGGTAATCAATACACGGACGCAAACCTCCATCCTTTTTCTTCACAAAAAAGAAGCTCGAGGACGCGGGAGAAGTGGAAGGCCGTATGTATCCCTGTCTCAGAGACTCGGCAATGTAAGTCTCCATTGCCCTTTTCTCCTCCTGTGACAAAGGATACACACGGCTCCGCGGGAGCGCAGCTCCTATCTGGAGGTCTATCGCACAATCCCCCTGTCTATGAGGCGGCAACCGTGCCGCTCTGGTCTTACTAAACACGAGTGCCAAATCCTCATACTCAGGCGGAATGTGCAGTGCTGGCATCTGGTTCGGGCTCTCCACCGAGGTCGCCCCTACGGAAACACCCAGACATAGCCCCTCACACTGAGCAGACCACCCTTTAAGAAATCGTAGGATCATGGGTAATCAACCAGGGAAGCCCCAGTACCACCGGATACGCAGGAGAGTCGATCAGATAGAGTTGAATCGTCTCCTCATGACCCCCCTGCGTCATCATCCTAAGTGGCGCTGTGACCTCCCCAATCAACCCAGATCCTAACGGACGACTATCTAAGGCATGTACAGGGAAGGGCTTATCGACTGGAAGGAGGGGAATCCCTAACTTAACACAGAATTTACGATCTACAAAATTCCCAGCTGCGCCTGAATCGACTAGCGCCTTATGCTGGGAACGAGGTGCAACCTGTGGGAAACAAACAGGTAATGTAATGTGTACGACAGAAAGCTCTGGGTAAGTAGGGCGCCTACTCACCTGGGAGGACTCCCCAATGTGTGACCTGCCATCTCTCTCACCAGGGGACCCTCCCCAGCACCTAGCTGCGGTGTGCCCTCCGCGGCCACAGTTGGTGCAGGAGACTGCCCCCTCGGGCTCCTTCCTCTCCTCC
The DNA here is from genome assembly GCF_020615455.1 of Coregonus clupeaformis. NCBI lineage: Eukaryota > Metazoa > Chordata > Actinopteri > Salmoniformes > Salmonidae > Coregonus > Coregonus clupeaformis. The sequence goes on from NC_059227.1 coordinate 4,578,778, forward strand.
CTCTAGCGCCAGCACCTCCAAGCTCCATCGGGCTCGGCTCGGGAGGCGCTGGAGGGTGGAATGGGAGGCCCCCCACCTGGGACGTCCGCGGGTCGCGAGCAGGGTGTCCAGCCGAATGGCCATGTCCACCAACTGGTCAAATGTTAGTGTAGTATCCCTGCACGCTAACTCTCTGCGGACGTCCTCCCGAAGGCTACATCTAAAGTGGTCTATGAGGGCCCTCTCATTCCACCCTGCATCTGCCGCCAGAGTCCGGAACTCCAGCGCAAACTCTTGAGCGCTCCTCATCCCCTGTCGGAGGTGGAATAGACGCTCCCCCGCCGCCTTCCCTCTGGTGGATGGTCGAAGACAGCACGAAGCGGCGGGAGAACTCCCGCATAGGTGACTGTGGCGGCGTCTATTCCCCTCCATTCGGCGTTGGCCCACTCCAACGCCTTGCCGGTGAGACAGGAGATGAGGGCGGAAACGCTCGTATCCCGAGGGCGCCCGGGTGTATGGTGGCAAGGTAGAGTTCCACTTGTAATAGGAACCCCTGACACCCGGCAGCGGTGCCGTCGTACGCCCTCGGGAGCGAGAGCCGAATCCCACTGGGTTCCGGTAGTTGGGACGGGCGGGCTGTCCGATGGTGATGGTGCGATAGGTGGGGGTGTGGGTACCCGCTTGTCTCCCATCGATGGAGGGTGTTCATGACGCGGTCCAAGGCGTGCCCGATCTGGTTGATTCGATCCTCTTGACCACGAAGACGCTCCTCCATGATGTCGGTGGGTGCTCCTGCTGATTCCATATGTGGTGTGTAATTCTGTCAAGAGTTGCTGTAGGTAGGTGTGGTGTGGAATCAGGCGCAGGACGCATAAGTATATCCAAACAAAGTCTTTAGTAGAATCAACACAAAATAATCCAAGAACAGCCCGGAGGCGAGAAAAGCGAGCACAGGCGTAACCAAACGGGCGCACTAAACATGTGCGTAAATCTCTCCTAAAAACAACAAGGGAGGCAAACTGACTAAATAGCGCACCAAAATAGGTAGCGCAGCAACACGACAAGGAAACAATTACACACAACACCTAACTAACAACAAGGAACTAAATAGGGTGCTTAATGAGACATAACACAAAACAGGTGTGACAAACAGACAAAACCAATCAAACAAGAAACATAGAACGGTGGCAGCTAGTACTCCGGAGAGGACGACCGCCGAAACCTGCCCGAACAAGGAGGAGGGGCCGCCTCGGCCGAAACCGTGACAATTGGGAACCCCCAACATATTGTTCCTTTATGGTCCTCTATGTAGGTCAGGGGTCAGACAGTGTGATGAGGTGACACTGATTTAATCACATTTTATATGCTAGTTTTACAACATATTGGTCCCCCAAAAAGTATTTTTTGACCTATTTGGGGGTTCTCTAACGTCCTCTATGTAGCACAGGTGTCAGGAGGACAGTGTGAGTACGATGGGGGTCCCCTTTGCGCCATTACTCTTTAGCTTATAAAGTCTAGTTTATACATAGTCTGGTGATGAGGTGATATGTTGATCTCCATCTACTCTCACTCCAACACTTGGTCTGTTCAACATTACCCCCCTGGCACAAGGCTACATTCCACAGCCCCCCCCCCCCTATGATTCACGGTCACCTCCACCTAATTCCAGACCTCAAACTCTCTCCAAGACCACTTACCAACTCTCACACACTATAGTCCCTTCCTCCTCCTCATATCCCTTTCCAAGCCCACCACCCTCCCACTGTGCCACCCACAGCTCCAGTCCTCCAGTCTCAGCGCTGACTATGGTTGTAGGGTCGTGACGGTCATGGAATTCTGGATGATGGTTATTGGCCAGCCAAATGACAGCGGTCACTGTAATAACCGCTCGAATAGCAAATAAACAAAACAAAAATCATAATTACCATGGAATGTAGACTGTTTACTACAACACCTTGCATGTTTCAGCAAGGAGCAACACATTTTCATCACGTTGTTAAGTCCATGTTTCCACAGAAACGGACTCAACCGCACAAACGCCCGGCCGTCCCGTCTTCAGACAGCTGTAAAACAATTGGAAAAAAATCAAAAACATTTAAATGGTTATGACGGTTATTCTATTTTCCTGACGGTCTTCGTCCATAACTGTCTGTTATACGGTAACTGTGCCAGCCCTATGTGGTTGTGTCCCAAATAGCATCCTATTCCCTATATAGGGCACTACTTTTGACCAGCGCCCATAGTAGTGCACTGGGGAATAAGGTGTCATTTGGGACGTATCCTGTGTCTGGCTCTGGTCCTGGTGAAGACTACATGAGGACCATTAGGCCCTTGTCTCTGATGCTAACCACCTCTGATTGGCTCTGGGGCTCTAGCCAATGGGACGTCACAGTGAGAGCTGCCTTCCCCACACACCCATCCTCTTCCAAACCTCCCCTCTAACCTGTCTCCCTCTCTTTTCCTGCCTCCCCGAGCTACTCCATCCTCCCCATCTCCCATGCCTGCCCTACCAACCCCCATGAGGACTTGCTAGGACATAACCTTCTTCCTCCTGGCCAGCAGTGCGCGCCAAACTGCCAGAGCCCAGTGATTTAGCAGTTCCTCTACGTCTCTCTCATCAGCCTCCAGACTCCTGGGCAATAATAATAAATAAGACATCTTTTGCATCACACATCTATAAAGCAACTTTACTTCAGTCCCAGATCTCTACTACATTTGTATTGCCTGCTGCTCTAGTAATCTACTCAGCAGAAGCAATGTAGTTGTTTATACGGTCTCAAAAGGGGGAGCACTTGGCATAAAAGGACCCATAAATTAAAGACTAGCTACATCTGATGGAAAATGTCAAAAGTAGCAAAGGCCCCATGAGATAACCATGACGCAACCGTGTGTGTGTTTGAGTGAGAAATAGTTCACTGCTACGTATCTGAGCTGGCAAACAGCTACCCCTTGGCTCTCCTGTCTTTTCCACAACTGTTCAGACAATGCAGAGGAGTAACAAACACATGACCTGCCACTAGAGAGAACTTCTGCACTGACAGAACAGCTGACGTCATTCCCGCTCCGATCTAGGAGATCAATCAGTGATGTCACACAAAGAGAACCGCCCGACCGGCAACGAAAACAATGACACTAATAAACACAGATGACATTATCTCTGGGGGTTTTATTCTCCAAAAGAGAACTGGCAGAGGGTACGGGAAATCTACCCCAGCTGGAGAGAGCTCATATATGGGGAAGGAGGGAGGGAGGTAGAGGTAGTTTGAGAGGGGGCGAGGTAGAGGAGGAGGAGGGAGAGAGAGCGATCGAGCGGGAGGGAGAGAGAGGGACCATAGACTAACCACTTCTGGGAAAATTGGAAAACACTAAACAAACAACACAAAGTGTTCTCTATCCAAAACTGAGATAATTTATAATAATTTTAGTCACTTAGCAGACGCTCTTATCCAGAGCGACTTACAGGAGCAATTAGGGTTAAGTGCCTTGCTCAAGGGCACATCGACAGATTTTTCACCTAGTCGGCTCGGGGATTAGAACCAGCGACCTTTCGGTTACTGGCACAACGCTCTTAACCACTAAGCTACCTGCCGCCCGAGATGTATGGGTAAACCACTTCTCCAATCTTTTTGGCCCTATAACAAAGAACAAACAGCAAAAACATATACATGATCAAATACAAATCTTAGAATCAACTATTAAAGACTACCAGAACCCACTGGATGTAATTCTCCAATTACATTGAATGAACTACAGGACAAAATACAAACCCTCCACCCCAAAAAGGCCTGTGGTGTTGATGGTATCCTCAATGAAATGATAAAATATACAGACCACAAATTCCAATTAGCTATACTTAAACTCTTTAACTTCATCCGTAGCTCTGGCATCTTCCCCAATATTTGGATCACCCCAATCCACAAAAGTGGAGACAAATTTGACCCCAATAACTACCGTGGGATATGCTTCAACAGCAACCTTGGGAAAATCCTCTGCATTATCATTAACAGCAGACTTGTACATTTCCTCAGTGAAAACAACGTACTGAGGAAATGTCAAATTGGCTTTTTACCAAATTACCGTACGACAGACCACGTATTCACCCTGCACACCATAATTGACAAACAAACAAACCAAAACAAAGGCAAAGTCTTTTCATGCTTTGTTGATTTCAAGAACGCTAAAGACTAAATTTGGCATGAGGGTCCGCTATACAAATTGATGGAAAGTGGTGTTGGGGAAAAACATACAACATTATAAAATCCATGTACACAAACAACAAGTGTGCGGTTAAAATTGGCAAACAACACACATATTTCTTTCCACGGGGCCGTGGGGTGAGACAGGAATGCAGCTTAAGCCAAACCCTCTTCAACATATATATATCAACAAATTGGCGAGGGCACTAGAACAGTCAGCAGCACCCGGCCTCACCCTACTAGAATCTGAAGTCAAATGTCTACTGTTTGCTGATGATCTGGTGCTAATGTCACCAACCAAGGAGGGCCTACAGCAGCACCTAGATCTTCTGCACATATTCTGTCAGACCTGGGCCCTGACAGTAAATCTCAGTAAGACAAAAATAATGATGTTCCAAAAAAGGTCCAGTTGCCAGGACCACAAATACAAATTCCATCTAGACACCGTTGCCCTAGAGCACACAAAAAAAAACTATACATACCTTGGCCTAAACATCAGCGCCACAGGTAACTTCCTCAAAGCTGTGAACGATCTGAGAGACAAGGCAAGAAGGGGCTTCTATGCCATCAAAAGGAACATAAAATTTGACATACCATTTAGGATCTGGCTAAAAATACTTGAATCAGTTATAGAACCCATTGCCCTTTATGGTTGTGAGGTCTGGGCTCCGCTCACCAACCAAGAATTCACAAAATGGGACAAACACCAAATTGAGACTCTGCATGCAGAATTCTGCAAAAATATCCTCAGTGTACAACGGAAAACACCAAATAATGCATGCAGAGCAGAATTAGGCCGATACCCGCTAATTATCAAAATCCAGAAAAGAGCCATTAAATTACTTGACATATTGGAAAGAATTAACAAAAAAACAGAGCAAACTAGAATGCTATTTGGCCCTGAACAGAGAGTACACAGTGGCAGAATACCTGACCACTGTGACTGACCCAAAATTAAGGAAAGCTTTGACAGTTATGTACAGACTCAGTGAGCATAGCCTTGCTATTGAGAAAGGCCGCCGTAGGCAGACATGGCTCTCAAGAGAAGACAGGCTATGTGCACACTGCCCACAAAATGAGGTGGAAACTGAGCTGCACTTCCTAACCTCCTGCCAAATGTATGACCATATTAGAGACACATATTTCCCTCAGATTACAGAGACCTACAAAGAATTCAAAAACAAATCCAATTTTGATAAACTCCCTTATCTACTGGGTGAAATACCCCAGTGTGCCATCACAGCAGCAATATTTGTGACCTGTTGCCACAAGAAAAGGGCAACCAGTGAAGAACAAACACCATTGTAAATACAACCCATATTTACTTTCACTATTTGCACATAATGACATTTGAAATGTCTTTATTCTTTTGGAACTTTAGTGAGTGTAATATTTACTGTTAATTTTTGTTATTGTTTATTTCACTTTTGTTAATTATCTATTTCACTTGCTTTGGCAATGGTAACATATGTTTCTCATGCCAATAAAGCCCTTAAATTGAATTGAATTATAATTGAATTGAATTGAGAGAGAGAGAAAGAGAGAGAGAAAGAGAGAGAGAGAAAGAGAAAGGAGAGAGAGAGAGAGAAAGAAAGGAGAGAGCGAGAGCGAGAGCGAAATGAGAGAGAGAGAGAAAGGAGAGAGAGAGAGAGAGAAAGAGAGAGAAAGAGAAAGAAGAGAGAGGGAGAACGGAGAGAGAGAAAGAGAAAGGAGAGAGAGAGAGAGAGAGAAAGAAAGGAGAGAGAGAGAGAGAGAGAGAGAGAGAGAGAGAGAGAGAGAGAGAGAGAGAAAGGAGAGAGAGAGAGAGAGAGAAAGAAGGATGGAAGGAGGAGAACTGGAGACAGAACCTACTGTATGATTTAATTTATGAACGTCTCAACTTCAGAAAAATCTCTATATGATCTGTCCCCTGTTGGTGAGCAAAGGTGCAAAATGAAAGATTAAAGACCGAAGATGATTAAGTGCAGTCGGTCAGTGCCTGTCACAAATCATCTCTCTTTGCAAAGCATAGCACATTTGTCATTGTTTTGGTGCTGTTTGTGCTACTTTCCCACCATGTATATTAAAAGAGCAGACAAGTACAAAGACTAAGTCAGTGGTCACAAACCATCTCTCTTTTAAAGACCAAATATAAACCACCTTTCTTTATTGTTCTGGTATTTTACCACCAATGGCCTTCTATGTTCCCTCCCTGCCAATGTACAGTTAGTCAGTGGTCAGAAATAATCTATTTGTAAAGTAAAGTCTTTTATTGTGCTTTTTCCCCACCACTGGTATTAGTCCCTCCCTCCCTGCCCATGTAATGTAACATGTTGCATTGATGATGTCCAGTGAGTGACAGGTCATAAATCCTCACATCGCTTTGTTGTTTGGCTTTTTTTTCCCCCCAATGGCATTAGTCCCAGCCATCAAAGACCTCTCATCGTGGAAAGATCCCAGCCAACCATGAGAGAATGCCCGTTGACTTCACTGGAGGTGCCACGGGAGGTGCCACGGGAGGTGCCACGGGAGGCGCCACGGGAGGCGCCACGGGAGGCGCCACGGGAGGCGCCACGGGAGGCGCCTTCCAGACTAAAAGCGGTATTTGCAACACAGTGCAGGACAACAATGGCGACACAGCTAGACGGAGTTAGACAGAGCTGGGAGTTAGACAGAGCTGGGAGTTAGACAGAGCTAGGAGTTAGACAGAGCTGGGAGTTAGACAGAGCTAGGAGTTAGACAGAGCTGGGAGTTAGACAGAGCTAGGAGTTAGACAGAGCTAGGAGTTAGACAGAGCTAGGAGTTAGACAGAGCTAGGAGTTAGACAGAGCTAGGAGTTAGACAGAGCTGGGAGTTAGACAGAGCTGGGAGTTAGACAGAGCTGGGAGTTAGAGCTAGGAGTTAGAGCTAGGAGTTAGACAGAGCTGGGAGTTAGACAGAGCTAGGAGTTAGACAGAGCTGGGAGTTAGACAGAGCTAGGAGTTAGACAGAGCTAGGAGTTAGACAGAGCTGGGAGTTAGACAGAGCTAGGAGTTAGACAGAGCTAGGAGTTAGACAGAGCTAGGAGTTAGAGCTAGGAGTTAGACAGAGCTAGGAGTTAGACAGAGCTAGGAGTTAGACAGAGCTGGGAGTTAGACAGAGCTAGGAGTTAGACAGAGCTGGGAGTTAGACAGAGCTGGGAGTTAGACAGAGCTAGGAGTTAGACAGAGCTAGGAGTTAGACAGAGCTGGGAGTTAGACAGAGCTAGGAGTTAGACAGAGCTAGGAGTTAGACAGAGCTAGGAGTTAGACAGAGCTAGGAGTTAGAGCTAGGAGTTAGACAGAGCTAGGAGTTAGACAGAGCTAGGAGTTAGACAGAGCTGGGAGTTAGACAGAGCTAGGAGTTAGACAGAGCTAGGAGTTAGACAGAGCTGGGAGTTAGACAGAGCTAGGAGTTAGACAGAGCTGGGAGTTAGACAGAGCTGGGAGTTAGACAGAGCTAGGAGTTAGACAGAGCTGGGAGTTAGACAGAGCTAGGAGTTAGACAGAGCTGGGAGTTAGACAGAGCTAGACGGAGTTAGACAGAGCTGGGAGTTAGACAGAGCTGGGAGTTAGACAGAGCTAGGAGTTAGACAGAGCTAGGAGTTAGACAGAGCTAGGAGTTAGACAGAGCTAGGAGTTAGACAGAGCTGGGAGTTAGACAGAGCTGGGAGTTAGACAGAGCTGGGAGTTAGACAGAGCTGGGAGTTAGACAGAGCTAGGAGTTAGACAGAGCTGGGAGTTAGACAGAGCTGGGAGTTAGACAGAGCTAGGAGTGATTGAGTGCCATTGTTATTCAACGCTGTGCGCGTTCCCATTCCCACGGCACGACCGCCTGGCTTTCAAATCAACAAGAGACCTTCCCATGCGCTGAAAAAACAGACCTCTCTGTTCTGTTTCTCGCTCAAACCCTCTCTTCTTTGTTGCTTTCTCTGTTTGTTTTCCTGTTTTTCTCCATTTTCTCTCATCCAACCCCCCCGCCCACTGTTCCCCTCCCCCTCCTACCAGACCCTCTCTCCTCTCCCTCCCCCGCCCACTGTTCCCCTCCCCTCCTACCAGACCCTCTCTCCTCTCCCTCCCCCCGCCCACTGTTCCCCTCCCCCTCCTACCAGACCCTCTCTCCTCTCCCTCCCCCCGCCCACTGTTCCCCTCCCCCTCCTACCAGACCCTCTCTCCTCTCCCTCCGCCCCGCCCACTGTTCCCCTCCCCCTCCTACCAGACCCTCTCTCCTCTCCCTCCCGCTACAGATGAGGCCTGGCTGATTACTGAGGCCTGGCTGATTACTGAGGCCTGGCTGATTACTGAGGCCTGGCTGATTACTGTGACCTGATAATTAGTCAGAGTAATTATAATTAGCTCTCTGGTCTCTAACAAGGCAGAGGGAGAGTCTGAGAGCTGCTGTACCTGGACCCTCTAGTGGAGAGACTGAAACAACAACTTACCGGTAGCTATTTTTTAAATATTTTGTTTATGTCAGATCCACTGTTTCTGAGGATGTCTCTCACTGAAGACCAGAGTATGTGAGCGGAGCGGCGTGAGTAGCGGAGCGGCGTGAGTAGCGGAGCGGCGTGAGTAGCGGAGCATGCCCAATTTAACTTCTCACCCGCTCCAATTTCGCTCCAGTAGCGCTCACTTCACCAGCTCAGGGCGTGCCCGGCCCAGCATTCATTTAAAAGCTACTTGTGTGCTGCTTATAGACCCTTGCTTTAGCTACTGTCATGGAGTTCGATAAATATTTTCATAAAGAAACTGAAAAAAAAATACACAGGTGCAAAAATCAAGGTGACAGGTGTTTAGCATCCCAATGTGGCTCTGCAGTGGTACTCTCCGCTGCTAGCCGGATCTCCAGGCACCATCGCATGAGCCTGAAGCCACAGACTCTGGTCAAACTCGTATTTCTAAAAATGAATTTAAAGGCACTGAGCCTAATAAGGCATTTTTTGTTCGATTTTTCTATAATTCTAAGTAAGTAACAGTCTATATGCGCAATTTACGGACTATAATGACTTAATACAACGAAATGTTGTTTAAATGCTGAGCGCTTTATGTTCCTGCCAGCCTAGTGTGTCGCACTCGCTAATGCTCCACAATGTATTTCCTTGTAGTCTATAGCCTTGAAATAATTGAAATAACAAGCTAATGATATAGCCTAAATAAATAAATAGGCTACCTGTCTGGATCCTGACCTATTTAGAGTGTTTACATGCTGTTTAATAAGACATGTAGCCTACTTGAAATGATGAGCGCTTCTTAAAGTCACCTTTGCATATTGTTTATTCAAATGATTTTTCATTCGAATCATATGGTTTGGTCTCAATACTTCAAAACCAAATGGTAGGTCCAGGTAGTCACAAAAAATAGGTGGGTGTTGGTTAAATGGTGATTTTAAACAAAACAAAAATGAATGGAGCGAATTTGGAGCAGGCAGTTTCCTTTTGTGAAGGAGGAACGGCATTTCCGTCCACTCTGCTGAAGACCATGATGTCATCTAAGAGTAGATGAGTGAACCTTGAACTATATTCTACTGTACTCTACGGTATTGTACTATATTCTACTGTACTCTACGGTATTGTACTATATTCTACTGTACTCTACGGTATTGTACTATATTCTACTGTACTCTACGGTATTGTACTATATTCTACTGCTACTCTACGGTATTGTACTATATTCTACTGTACTCTACGGTATTGTACTATATTCTACTGTACTCTACGGTATTGTACTATATTCTACTGTACTCTACGGTATTGTACTATATTCTACTGTACTCTACGGTATTGTACTATATTCTACTGTACTCTACGGTATTGTACTATATTCTACTGCTACTCTACGGTATTGTACTATATTCTACTGTACTCTACGGTATTGTACTATATTCTACTGTACTCTACGGTATTGTACTATATTCTACTGTACTCTACGGTATTGTACTATATTCTACTGTACTCTACGGTATTGTACTATATTCTACTGTACTCTACGGTATTGTACTATATTCTACTGTACTCTACGGTATTGTACTATATTCTACGGTATTGTACTATATTCTACTGTACTCTACGGTATTGTACTATATTCTACTGTACTCTACGGTATTGTACTATATTCTACTGTACTCTACGGTATTGTACTATATTCTACTGTACTCTACTCACCTCCAGCAGGTCTTTCATGCCTTGAGGCGACACAGCAGCAGGTCCAGAGTGTGAAGCTTCCCAGTGATCAGGGTCTCCTTGTCTGGATCACAGGGGCAAGAGGACAAATCTGTTAAATGTTCAGCATCTTAGGATTCTTTAAGTCTTGTCTTGATCAATATTCTCATTAATAGTAGACTATTTGGATGTGCATGTTGGATTTAGTTGAAGGACAAACATTTATACTATACATACAAAAGTATGTGAACACAAATTAGTGGATTCGGCTATTTCAGCCATACCCATTGCTGACAGGTGTATAAAATCGAGCACACAGCCATGCAATCACCATAGACAAACATTGGCAGTAGAATGGCCTTACTGAAGAGCTCAGTGACATTCAACGTGGCACCGTCATAGGATGCCAACTTTCCAACAAGTCAGTTTGTCAAATGTATGCCCTGCTAGAGCTGCCCCGGTCAACTGTTAGTGCTGTTATTGTCAAGTGGAAACGTCTAGGAGCAACAACGGCTCAGCTGCGAAGTGGTAGGCCACACAAGCTCACAGAACGGGAGTGCTGAAGCACGTTGCACGTAAAAATCATCTGTCCTCGGTTGCAACACTCACTACCGAGTTTCAAACTGCCTCATGAAGCAACGTCAGCACAATAACTGTTCATCGGGAGCTTCATGAAATGGGTTTCCATGGCTAAGCAGCCTAAGATCACCATGCGCAATGCCAAGTATCGGCTGAAGTGGTGTAAAGCTCGCCGCCATTGGACTCTGGAGCAGTGGAAACAAGTTCTCTGGAGTGATGAATCAAGCTTCACCATTTGGTAGTCCGACAGACAAATCTGGGATGGCGGATGCCAGGAGAACGCTACCTGCCCGAATGCATAGGACTAACTGTAATGTTTGGTGGAGGAGGAATATTGGTCTGGGGCTGTTTTTCATGGTTCGGGCTAGGCCCCTAAGTTCCAGTGAAGGGAAATCTTAATGCTACAGCATACAATGACATTCTAGACGATTCTGTGCTTCCAACTTTGTGGCAACAGTTTGGGGAAGGACCTTTCCTGTTTCAGCATGACAATGCCACTGTGCACAAAGCGAGGTCCATAGAGAAATGATTTGTCGAGATCGGTGTGGAAGAACTTGACTGGCCTGCACAGAGCCCTGACCTCAACCCTATCGAACACCTTTGGGGTGAATTGGAATGCCGACTGCGAGCCAGGCCTAATTGGTCAACATCGGTGCCCGACCTCACTAATGCTCTTGTGGCTGAATGGAAGCAAGTCCCCGCAGCAATGTTCCAACATCTAGTGGAAAGCCTTCCCAGAAAAGTGGAGGCTGTTATAGCAGCAAAGGAGGGGACCAACTCCATATTAATGCTAATTAATTTGGAATGAGATGTTTGATGAGCAGGTGTCCACATACTTTTGGTCATGTAGTGTAGGCTACAATTCAGGCTACAGGTTACCTCCATGACATCATTAAATATCATAATTCAAAAGCTATAGGATTATCTGGATATCATTCAACAGAGCAGAGTTCTGGATCAAAGATGATTATATCCAGTAACTAATCAATAGGAGTCACCCATAAGCCTGTATAGAGACAGATAAACACCAGATAGACCTCAATACCCTGATCCTCGTCCGTCTGTCTGTCTGTCTGTCTGTCTGTCTGTCTGTCTGTCTGTCTGTCTGTCTGTCTGTCTGTCTGTCTGTCTGTCTGTCTGTCTGTCTGTCGTGTAAATCAGCTTTGTATCAAGCCCTGTTAGATGACAGCTATACTGATCTCTTTGACCCCTGTTAGATGACAGCTATACTGATCCCTTTGACCCCTGTTAGATGACAGCTATACTGATCTCTTTGACCTGTTAGATGACAGCTATACTGATCTCTTTGACCCGTTAGATGACAGCTATACTGATCTCTTTGACCTGTTAGATGACAGCTATACTGATCCCTTTGACCCCTGTTAGATGACAGCTATACTGATCTCTTTGACCCCTGTTAGATGACAGCTATACTGATCCCTCTGACCCCTGTTAGATGACAGCTATACTGATCTCTTTGACCTGTTAGATGACAGCTATACTGATCCCTTTGACCCCTGTTAGATGACAGCTATACTGATCTCTTTGACCTGTTAGATGACAGCTATACTGATCTCTTTGACCTGTTAGATGACAGCTATACTGATCCCTTTGACCCCTGTTAGATGACAGCTATACTGATCTCTTTGACCTGTTAGATGACAGCTATACTGATCTCTTTGACCTGTTAGATGACAGCTATACTGATCTCTTTGACCCCTGTTAGATGACAGCTATACTGATCTCTTTGACCTGTTAGATGACAGCTATACTGATCTCTTTGACCTGTTAGATGACAGCTATACTGATCTCTTTGACCCCTGTTAGATGACAGCTATACTGATCTCTTTGACCCCTGTTAGATGACTGCTAAACTGATCTCTTTGACCCCTGTTAGATGACAGCTATACTGATCTCTTTGACCCCTGTTAGATGACAACTATACTGATCTCTTTGACCCCTGTTAGATGACAGCTATACTGATCTCTTTGACCCCTGTTAGATGACAGCTTTACTGATCTCTTTGACCCCTGTTAGATGACAGCTATACTGATCCCTTTGACCTGTTAGATGACAGCTTTACTGATCTCTTTGACCCCTGTTAGATGACAGCTATACTGATCCCTTTGACCTGTTAGATGACAGCTATACTGATCCCTTTGACCCCTGTTAGATGACAGCTATACTGATCTCTTTGACCCCTGTTAGATGACAGCTATACTGATCCCTTTGACCCCTGTTAGATGACAGCTATACTGATCTATTTGACCTGTTAGATGACATTTATACTGATCTCTTTGACCCCTGTTAGATGACAGCTATACTGATCTCTTTGACCCCTGTTAGATGACTGCTAAACTGATCTCTTTGACCCCTGTTAGATGACAGCTATACTGATCTCTTTGACCCCTGTTAGATGACAGCTATACTGATCTCTTTGACCCCTGTTAGATGACAGCTATACTGATCCCTTTGACCCCTGTTAGATGACAGCTATACTGATCTCTTTGACCCCTGTTAGATGACAGCTATACTGATCTCTTTGACCTGTTAGATGACAGCTATACTGATCCCTTTGACCCGTTAAATGACAGCTATACTGATCCCTTTGACCCCTGTTAGATGACAGCTATACTGATCTCTTTGACCCCTGTTAGATGACAGCTATACTGATCCCTTTGACCCCTGTTAGATGACAGCTATACTGATCTCTTTGACCTGTTAGATGACAGCTATACTGATCTCTTTGACCTGTTAGATGACAGCTATACTGATCTCTTTGACCCCTGTTAGATGACAGCTATACTGATCTCTTTGACCCCTGTTAGATGCCAGCTATACTGATCTCTTTGACCCCTGTTAGATGACAGCTATACTGATCCCTTTGACCCCTGTTAGATGACAGCTATACTGATCTCTTTGACCCCTGTTAGATGACAGCTATACTGATCTCTTTGACCCCTGTTAGATGACAGCTATACTGATCTCTTTGACCCCTGTTAGATGACAGCTATACTGATCTCTTTGACCCCTGTTAGATGACAGCTATACTGATCTCTTTGACCCCTGTTAGATGACAGCTATACTGATCCCTTTGACCCCTGTTAGATGACAGCTATACTGATCTCTTTGACCCCTGTTAGATGACAGCTATACTGATCTCTTTGACCCCTGTTAGATGACAGCTATACTGATCTCTTTGACCCCTGTTAGATGACAGCTATACTGATCTCTTTGACCCCTGTTAGATGACAGCTATACTGATCTCTTTGACCTGTTAGATGACAGCTATACTGATCCCTTTGACCTGTTAGATGACAGCTATACTGATCTCTTTGACCCGTTAGATGACAGCTATACTGATCTCTTTGACCTGTTAGATGACAGCTATACTGATCTCTTTGACCCCTGTTAGATGACAGCTATACTGATCCCTTTGACCCCTGTTAGATGACAGCTATACTGATCTCTTTGACCCCTGTTAGATGACAGCTATACTGATCTCTTTGACCCGTTAGATGACAGCTATACTGATCTCTTTGACCTGTTAGATGACAGCTATACTGATCTCTTTGACCCCTGTTAGATGACTGCTATACTGATCTCTTTGACCCCTGTTAGATGACAGCTATACTGATCTCTTTGACCCCTGTTAGATGACTGCTAAACTGATCTCTTTGACCCCTGTTAGATGACAGCTATACTGTCGTTACGTAAACAAAATTCAGTCAATCCTTTCCTCAGTGGCACTGTTAGCTGGACAGCTGAAACTGAGTTGCACACAGGATTTTGTAGGCGATAGAGTCAGGTATCTATTTCATCATTGCCCTAATGGTGAAGGTTAGGATTGGGGGGTAGGTCAAAGGTCACAGAGTTAAATAGACCAACATACCCAGCCCATAGAGAATACATTGTATCTCTATGGGCTGGGTAATCTCTCATCTGACCCAGGATCTGTAGTTAAGGTCCGATTGGCCCTCCAGCAGCTAGGTGAAGTATTAACGTCAGGCAACACTATGTAGAGGACGTGTGTCTCCTGCCCACCTCTGACAGTCACACTATGATGGTCTGACCTCCAGGTCACCACTCAGAGTCAGGGGTCAGGGTTGAGGGGTGACGGAGCAGGGCTGCGGCCCGGGTTAGGAGTCCCCAAGGGAGGTTCAGGCCCAGGCTGACTCTCAGCAGTGGTTTTGGTTCCCAGGCCGTTTATACTGTGAGTCTGACCCCCGTCAGGTTAAAGCCATTAGGACGTTTGTAATCCAATAAGGAAACCAAAGCAGTTTCTAGCTAGGATCCAGCTAGAATGGCGCAGTGGTCTAAGGCACTGGTCTAAGGCACTGCATAGCAGTGCTAACTGTGTCACTAGAGATCCTGGTTCGAATCCAGGCTCTGTCGCAGCCGGCCGCGACCGGGAGACTCATGGGCGGCGCACAATTGGCCCAGCGTCGTCCAGGGTAGGGGAGGGAATGGCCGGCAGGGATGTAGCTCAGTTGATAGAGCATGGCGTTTGCAACGCCAGGGTTGTGGGTTCGATTCCCACGGGGGGCCAGTATAAAAATATATATATATGTATTCACTAACTGTAAGTCGCTCTGGATAAGAGCGTCTGCTAAATGACTAAAATGTAAATGTAAATGTAAACCGCTACCTAGCCTAAATGGAATCAAAGCCAATCCATCATTTGGGACACACACAGCTGTAAAAGTGTGAGAATGGAGAAAGTTGTTTTAGACTAGTCCACTTGTAGAGCGGAAACAACATAGAGAGATACCTCATCACCACAAGCTCCAGAGGCTATAGCTGCTGTTAGCTACCAAGCCCCTGACCCCAGAGAGGTCGTGCTGCTAACCTCTAGAACCCTAGTGAAGTGTTGAAGAGAATCTAATGGAACAGATGAACAGAGAGAGAGAGAGAGAGAGAGAGAGGATGAGAGGAGGAAGGAGAGAGGAAGGGAGTGGTCAGTGTGAAAGGAAGGGAGTGGTCAGTGTGAAAGGAAGGGAGTGGTCAGTGTGAAAGGAAGGGAGTGGTCAGTGTGAAAAGGAAGGGAGTGGTCAGTGTGAAAGGAAGGGAGTGGTCAGTGTGAAAAGGAAGGGAGTGGTCAGTGTGAAAAGGAAGGGAGTGGTCAGTGTGAAAGGAAGGGAGTGGTCAGTGTGAAAGGAAGGGAGTGGTCAGTGTGAAAGGAAGGGAGTGGTCAGTGTGAAAGGAAGGGAGTGGTCAGTGTGAAAGGAAGGGAGTGGTCAGTGTGAAAGGAAGGGAGTGGTCAGTGTGAAAAGGAAGGGAGTGGTCAGTGTGAAAAGGGGATTTGTTGGGTTTCTAATCATATCCACAGGGTCTATTGAGTCTATGTAATCATGTTGTTCATTCCTTATTTAGCCAAGTCATTGAGAAACGAATAGAACAGATGAACAAAGTGGAAACATGGGATTCTGTGGAGGGAGAGACTGGAACACAGTGGAAGCAGGGAATTCTGGGGAGGGAGAGACTGGAACACAGTGGAAGCAGGGGACTCTGGGGAGGGAGAGACTGGAACACAGTGGAAGCAGGGGACTCTGGGGAGGGAGAGACTGGAACACAGTGGAAGCAGGGAATTCTGGGGAGGGAGATACTGGAACACAGTGGAAGCAGGGAATTCTGGGGAGGGAGAGACTGACCCAAGTCTGAGGGTGTGTAACCACACCAGGCCTCTATGACAAACACCATGAAACACCATGTCCCACCATGTCCCACAACATGCCCCACACCATGTCCCACAGCATGCCCCACAGCATGCCCCACAGCATGCCCCCCAACTGTAGCTCAGTTGGTAGAGCATGGCGCTTGCAACACCTGGGTTGTGGGTTCGATTCCCATGGGGGGTGGGGGCAGTATGAAAATGTATGCACTCACTAACTGTAAGTCGCACTGGATAAGAGCGTCTGCTAAATGACTGAAATGAATTGTAATGCCCCACACCATCAAATACCTGTAATAGGCTCTGGCGTCAGAGAGAGGAGAGAGAGGGAGGGGGAGAGGGAGAGGGAGAGGGAGAGAGGGAGAGGGAGAGAGGGAGAGGGAGAGGGGGCAGAGGAGACTGTGGTTGGGACAGATGATTACTGAGCTTATGACACAAGTTGAGGGAGAGAGGAAATTCAGGGAATTGTGGTTCAACCAATATCTCTGTTGGGTACTATTGGTGATGTGTCGGTTAGAAGCAGACCATGGTGCCACTCAGACCCAGCAGACCATGGTGCCACTCAGACCCAGCAGACCATGGTGCCACCCAGACCCAGCAGACCATGGTGCCACTCAGACCCAGCAGACCATGGTGCCACCCAGACCCAGCAGACCATGGTGCCACCCAGACCCAGCAATAGTACCCCCTAGCCACACTCCACAAATCCTACAGCTCCAACCCTCTCATCATAATCATATCATAATCCCCTACTTTGGCAAACACACAACATCTCCATTAACCCCTTGGGAGTTTTTACAGCTCTGGCAAAAGAAGGAGAGTAGGATAAACTTGAGGGAGATGTTTTGTGTGCTTTGTGTTTGACCTTTCCACTTGCATGCAAACAGCACCCTTCCAACTCTACTCTCACCACATTAGAAGGAAAGAAGCATTCCAACCTCATTCCAAACAGCCACCTTCCCTAAACCCCACTGTCCTCACAGGCAATCTGAGCTGTATATGGAAGTGTTATTTTAAACACAACTGGCATAACTGTCATTTCTTAAAAAGGGAGAGGGATTCAAAAAAAATAGTTCACCTAATTTCAGTTTACGTGACAAAATAAGATAGTATAGTGTAGAGAATCATTGTACCATCTAAACCGCTGGGAAATATATTTTCCATAACCAACAATATTGTTGTTTCAGCTGGTGTACAAAAACAAAAGTAAAAGACGCAAAAAATGTACGAACGGGAAGCATAGAAATAGCGCACATAGAACAGATCTACAGCTTCTTAGACTTGCTTTCAAGTAGAATGACAGATCTATAACTCACATTTCTATGTGAATTTGGTCGGGTCGCTCAAAAAGTTACATATTGCCGCTTTAAGGTTACTTAATTTTATGGCTGCAATCAAAGAAAGTACACTCCACCCAAACTGGGATAGTCTGTACACACACTGATGTAATGTTACTATGGATACCATGCAATGTGATGTCACCTCCTCATTGACCTCTGTCCCCACTACCCTATCCAACCCTCTTCAGACACGTTAGCCTAGTCCTTACCCCTTCACCATACTATCTCCCTCCCCTCCTTCCTTCCTTCTCTCTCTCCTTCCTTCTCTCTCTCTCCCCCCCTCTTTCCTTCTCTCTCTCCCTCCTTCATTCCTTCTCTCTCTCCTTCCTTCCTTCTCTCTCTCCCTCCCCTCCTTCCTTCTCTCTCTCTATCTCCCTCCCCTCCTTCCTTCTCTCTCTCTCTCCCTCCCCTCCTTCCTTCCTTCTCTCTCTCCCTCCCTCTCTCTCCTTCCTTCTCTCTCTCTCTCTCTCCCTCCCCTCCTTCCTTCTCTCTCTCTCTCTCTCTCTCCCTCCCCTCCTTCCTTCTCTCTCTCTCTCTCTCCCTCCCCTCCTTCCTTCTCTCTCTCCCTCCCCTCCTTCCTTCTCTCTCTCTCTCCCTCCCCTCCTTCCTTCTCTCTCTCTCTCCCTCCTTCCTCATTCTCTCTCTCCCTCTCCCTCCCCTCCTTCCTTCTCTCTCTCTCTCTCCCTCCCCTCCTTCCTTCTCTCTCTCCCCTCCCTCCTTTGTCCCCTCTCCTATCCAGGTGGTGTAATCCAATCCCTGTGGACCAGAGCCTGGTCCTGACCCGGCCCTGACCCAATTACAACGCTGTTGCGCCCAGCCAGGGGCAGATAACTAGCCCATTAGCTTAGACCTGCTGCCTGATTACAACTCATCGCCTGATTTCATTAATAATATAGGCTTACTGTATATCCCCATTTCACTGCTAGGGTACGGGCAAGAGAGAGGGAGAAAATGAGAGAGGGAGAAAAGAGAGGGGAGAAAAGAGAGGGAGAAAACAGGCATTCCACTCATAGCATCCATCAGACCAAGGTTCTGCAGGTGTCCATGATCAACAGGTGTCCATGATCAACAGTGGTCAGGAAAACTGTATTTTCCTCTTTAATTTCTTTAAAGAAGATCCAAAAGAGTGAAGCAGGCAAAGGGATAAGCCTATGGTGAGGGGTGATGATGCTGATGTCTTAAGGGATAAGCCTATGGTGAGGGGTGATGATGCTGATGTCTTCAGGGATAAGCCTATGGTGAGGGGTGATGATGCTGATGTCTTAAGGGATAAGCCTATGGTGAGGGGTGATGATGCTGATGTCTTCAGGGATAAGCCTATGGTGAGGGGTGATGATGCTGATGTCTTAAGGGATAAGCCTATGGTGAGGGGTGATGATGCTGATGTCTTAAGGGATAAGCCTATGGTGAGGGGTGATGATGCTGATGTCTTCAGGGATAAGCCTATGGTGAGGGGTGATGATGCTGATGTCTTAAGGGATAAGCCTATGGTGAGGGGTGATGATGCTGATGTCTTCAGGGATAAGCCTATGGTGAGGGGTGATGATGCTGATGTCTTAAGGGATAAGCCTATGGTGAGGGGTGATGATGCTGATGTCTTAAGGGATAAGCCTATGGTGAGGGGTGATGATGCTGATGTCTTAAGGGATAATCCTATGGTGAGGGGTGATGATGCTGATGTCTGTATGTTTATGGCACAGTGGCTCCAACCCCAGCACTTTGGGTTTAGGGATACATTAAAGAAGGATGACTCTCTGCCGATGCCAAAACACTTGACTGCAACTCCTCTCTGCTCTCAGTGTTTGTGACAAGAGAGACAGATAGAAATGGTCTACTGCTCTCTCTGGTACTAGTTCCACTCTTCCACCGCACTCTGATTAGTGGGAGACACACCACAGTGGGTTAGGGTCCCACTACACTCTGATTAGTGGGAGACACACCACAGTGGGTTAGGGTCCCACTACACTCTGATTAGTGGGAGACACACCACAGTGGGTTAGGGTCCCACTACACTCTGATTAGTGGGAGACACACCACAGTGGGTTAGGGTCCCACCGCACTCTGATTAGTGGGAGACACACCACAGTGGGTTAGGGTCCCACCACACTCTGATTAGTGGGAGACACACCACAGTGGGTTAGGGTCCCACTACACTCTGATTAGTGGGAGACACACCACAGTGGGTTAGGGTCCCACTACACTCTGATTAGTGGGAGACACACCACAGTGGGTTAGGGTCCCACTACACTCTGATTAGTGGGAGACACACCACAGTGGGTTAGGGTCCCACTATACTCTGATTAGTGGGAGACACACCACAGTGGGTTAGGGTCCCACTACACTCTGATTAGTGGGAGACACACCACAGTGGGTTAGGGTCCCACTATACTCTGATTAGTGGGAGACACACCACAGTTGGTTAGGGTCCCACTATACTCTGATTAGTGGGAGACACACCACAGTTGGTTAGGGTCCCACACACTCTGATTAGTGGGGAGACATACCACAGTGGGTAAGGGTCCCACTACACTCTGATTAGTGGGAGACATACCACAGTTGGTTAGGGTCCCACACACTCTGATTAGTGGGGAGACATACCACAGTGGGTTAGGGTCCCACGCACTCTGATTAGTGGGAGACACACCACAGTGGGTGAGTGTCACCCACGCTCTCTCATTAGTGGGTGACACTCCACAGTGGGTTAGGGTCCCACGCACTCTGATTAGTGGGAGACACACCACAGTGGGTTAGGGTCCCACTATACTCTGATTAGTGGGAGACACACCACAGTGGGTTAGGGTCCCACTATACTCTGATTAGTGGGAGACACACCACAGTGGGTTAGGGTCCCACTATACTCTGATTAGAGGGAGACACACCACAGTGGGTAAGGGTCCCACTACACTCTGATTAGTGGGAGACATACCACAGTTGGTTAGGGTCCCACACACTCTGATTAGTGGGGAGACATACCACAGTGGGTAAGGGTCCCACTACACTCTGATTAGTGGGAGACATACCACAGTTGGTTAGGGTCCCACACACTCTGATTAGTGGGGAGACATACCACAGTGGGTTAGGGTCCCACGCACTCTGATTAGTGGGGAGACATACCACAGTGGGTGAGTGTCACCCACGCTCTCTCATTAGTGGGTGACACTCCACAGTGGGTTAGGGTCCCACGCACTCTGATTAGTGGGAGACACACCACAGTGGGTTAAGGTCCCACTACACTCTGATTAGTGGGAGACACACCACAGTGGGTTAGGGTCCCACGCACTCTGATTAGTGGGAGACACACCACAGTGGGTTAAGGTCCCACTACACTCTGATTAGTGGGAGACACACCACAGTGGGTTAGGGTCCCAAGCACTCTGATTAGTGGGAGACACACCACAGTGGGTTAAGGTCCCACTACACTCTGATTAGTGGGAGACACACCACAGTGGGTTAGGGTCCCAAGCACTCTGATTAGTGGGAGACACACCACAGTGGGTTAGGGTCCCACGCACTCTGATTAGTGGGAGACACACCACAGTGGGTTAAGGTCCCACTACACTCTGATTAGTGGGAGACACACCACAGTGGGTTAGGGTCCCAAGCACTCTGATTAGTGGGAGACACACCACAGTGGGGTTAGGGTCCCACTACACTCTGATTAGTGGGAGACACACCATAGTGGGGTTAGGGTCCCACCACAAGGCAGAGCAGTGAATACTGTCAGTAAGATCATTTACACAGTGTCACATAGGGAGGCCTTGGCCATCAACGCTGGTGTAGACGGAGAGAAAGCCCTAGAAGTGTTTCCCTCCAAATCCCAAACCTCAGCCACACCCAGTGGGCCAGACAGGCATGCGGGTAAGCTCGCCCCCTGTAGGCCTGATGACGTACAAATGGATTTCAAACGGTGGCCAACAATCCTGCATAATGTCGTTCCATCCCTACTATAACACACACCTGTTTTTACTAATAAGCTGCCCAGGACCTGGATAAACTGAATCAGGTGTGTAGTCTCCCGAGTGGCGCAGTGGTCTAAGGCACTGCATCGCAGTGCTAGCTGTGCCACTAGAGATCCTGGTTCGAATCCAGGCTCTGTCGTAGCCGGCCGCGACCGGGAGACCCGTGGGGCGGCGCACAATTGGCCCAGCGTCGTCCAGGGTAGGGGAGGGAATGGCCGGCAGGGATGTAGAGCATGGCGTTTGCAACGCTAGGGTTGTGGGTTCGATTCCCACGGGGGGCCAGTATGAAAAATAAAAAGATAATGTAAGTCGCTGTGGATAAGAGCGTCTGCTAAATGACGTAAATGTAAGTGTAGGATGGAGCTCAGGTTTGCATCGAGCGGAAACAAAGCGACATAGGAAGTGGCGTAGGCAGGCCTACCTATTTTGTGACGAAAAATGACATTCATGTAACGTGTAAAAACCAAACCAAAACGTAAATGCATTGAAAAGCTAACGGGGATCCGTATAAACCAAACCAAAACGTAAATGCATTGAAAAGCTAACAGGGATCCGTATAAACCAAACCAAAACGTAAATGCATTGAAAAGCTAACTGGGATCCATATAAACCAAACCAAAACGTAAATGCATTGAAAAGCTAACTGGGATCCGTATAAACCAAACCAAAACGTACTGCGTTCCGCTCCGTTTGCATAAAGTGCGTAAGGTGTGTAGAGCATGCTTCGGTTTAGGCTGGCGCCTAGCTAGGCGAACCGAACTAGTGTGATCGCATACTCCCTTAAAACACCTTTGCTTGAAAAAACGAGAAAAAAGCAGCAATTGTACTGTTTGTCCATCTTGAGATGCCGTAGCTAGTACACATTTCCTAAAAAAAGGAATCATTAATTTTGACGTTTTTGCTGAAGAGATCTTAGTCACGCAATTTTATATCTAACTAAGATGTTTGGTGCAGTATTTCTCAAGTGAAAATGTTTGCATGAAAACCATCCGTCTCTCGTTGAAGAATCCGTAGGTGATTGTTGACCAATCACCGATGAAGGGGCGTAGACGTCGGCTACCAACTTCAGCTTAGCTCGAGAAAAATGTTTGTGCACACGAACAGCCGAAAAAAAACCTTGCTAAAGACCAAAACAAACAAAAACGTCACAAAATGTTATAATATATGCATGAACTGTTTCGGGTGGGAAGCCTTAACGGCGTACTGCTAGGAGGAGTGTGTCGTCGTGTGTTGTCCCTCTATCAGAAGGCCAGGGAGGTTTCCTGCCTTTTTTATTGAGAGCTGAGATTATTTGAAGGGACAGGAAGGAAAAACGCTGTTTCCCACACACACACACACACCTCATTGCAACAGTGAAGGCTCCCACAGCTAACAATAAACAGAAAACAGAAGCTATTGTGAGAGACCAGTCATTTAGCCCAGTGGTTCCCAAAAAGGGGTACTAGGACCCCTGAGTGTATTTGGTCTATCCACAGGGGGCACTTGAGAAGACTCATAAGACCATAGACCTACTGGTAAAATGCACGAGGGGATACTTCAGGGGTACTAAGGGCAGAGCAAAATTCAGTTGGTGAAACAGTAACTGAAAAAGTTTGGGTACCACTGATTTAGCCAGCCTGTTCTAATTACATTTGACTGACTGAAACAGCCTGGCCTTGGTGTTTGGAATTTTCCAGAAAATGTTCCACTGGTGGAAGGACCTTTTACAGTGAGGGAAAAAAAAGTATTTGATCCCCTGCTGATTTTGTACGTTTGCCCACTGACAAAGACATGATCAGTCTATAATTTGAATGGTAGGTTTATTTGAACAGTGAGTGACAGAATAACAACAACAAAAATCCAGAAGAACACATGTAAAAAAAAATATAAATTGATTTGCATTTTAATGAGGGAAATAAGTATTTGACCCCTCTGCAAAACATGACTTAGTACTTGGTGGCAAAACCCTTGTTGGCAATCACAGAGGTCAGACGTTTCTTGCAGTTGGCCACCAGGTTTGCACACATCTCAGGAGGGATTTTGTCCCACTCCTCTTTGCAGATCTTCTCCAAGTCATTAAGGTTTCGAGGCTGACGTTTGGCAACTCAAACCTTCAGCTCCCTCCACAGATTTTCTATGGGATTAAGGTCTGGAGACTGGCTAGGCCACTCCAGGACCTTAATGTGCTTCTTCTTGAGCCACTCCTTTGTTGCCTTGGCCGTGTGTTTTGGGTCACTGTCATGCTGGAATACCCATCCACGACCCATTTTCAATGCCCTGGCTGAGGGAAGGAAGTCCTCACCCAAGATTTGACGGTACATGGCCCCGTCCATCATCCCTTTGATGCAGTGAGGTTGTCCCGTCCCCTTAGCAGAAAAACACCCCCAAAGCATAATGTTTCCACCTCCATATTTGACGGTGGGGATGGTGTTCTTGGGGTCATAGGCAGCATTCCTCCTCCTCCAAACACGGCGAGTTGAGTTGATGCCAAAGAGCTCGATTTTGGTCTCATCTGACCACAACACTTTCACCCAGTTCTCCTCTGAATCATTCAGATGTTCATTGGCAAACTTCAGACGGCCTGTATATGTGCTTTCTTGAGCAGGGGGACCTTGCGGGCGCTGCAGGATTTCAGTCCTTCACGGCGTAGTGTGTTACAAATTGTTTTCTTGGTGACTATGGTCCCAGCTGCCTTGAGATCATTGACAAGATCCTCCCGTGTAGTTCTGGGCTGATTCCTCACCGTTCTCATGATCATTGCAACTCCACGAGGTGAGATCTTGCATGGAGCCCCAGGCCAAGGGAGATTGACAGTTCTTTTGTGTTTCTTCCATTTGCGAATAATCGCACCAACTGTTGTCACCTTCTCACCAAGCTGCTTGGCGATGGTCTTGTAGCCCATTCCAGCCTTGTGTAGGTCTACAATCTTGTCCCTGACATCGTTGGAGAGCTCTTTGGTGTTGGCCATGGTGGAGAGTTTGGAATCTGATTGATTGATTGCTTCTGCGGACAGGTGTCTTTTATACAGGTAACAAGGTGAGATTAGGAGCTCTCCCTTTAAGAGTGTGCTCCTAATCTCAGCTCGTTACCTGTATAAAAGACACCTGGGAGCCAGAAATCTTTCTGATTGAGAGGGGGTCAAATACTTATTTCCCTCATTCAAATGCAAATCAATTTATAACATTTTTGACATGCGTTTTTCTGGATTTGTTGTTGTTATTCTGTCTCTCATTGTTCAAATAAACCTACCATTAAAATTATAGACTGATCATTTCTTTGTCAGTGGGCAAACATACAAAATCAGCAGGGGATCAAATACTTTTTTCCCTCACTGTATATCATATGACTTTGCTTATAAATGCATTATTTAGCCTATGTAGTGCTTATGAAGACTTTATGAATGCGCTGGAGTCTTTCTAAGTTGTTTTAATAAGTTGTTTTACAGTGGGATCAAGTGTCCCTGAACAGTTAATTGTCATGAACCCTGCGTCCTGAGTCTGTTCCTGCCTGTGTTGCCGTTTTTCTGCTCGGTATCTCCTGTTTCCTGAAGGTTCCTGAACGCACCCTGTCCGGTTGCCGGGCGACGTTGCTAGGCGGGTGATCTCTCGATTACCCGCACCTGCTTCTCATCAGCCTCGGCACACCTGGTCCTGATCATCACCCCTTCATAAGCTCTGACCTGACATCCATTCCCTGCCGGATCGTTAGCCATTAACAGTATGTTTTGTCAGCGTATCAGCCTCTGAGTACTAGCGTTAGTTTTGTTGTTTTTGCACCTTGTTGACCTGCCTTGTACTTACCTCCGTTTTTTTCTGTCTACAGTCATTCTCCCGGAACCTTCCCCCAACCCCTGCCGTGCCATCAGTTAATCTGCCACTTCACCTCCACCTACTCATCTCCGCCACCCGCTTCGTCTCCTGGATTATTCTGCATCTTTTGAATCTGTAAATAAACACTCACCTTCGTTCAACTCACCTTGTCCTGGTCTGCTTCTGGGTTCTGTCTTAGAGAACCGTGACATTAATAGTAAGTTACCCAGAAATGATTTGATATTGAGATAAAATGGCTCCATTGGACCTTCAAGAGAAATAGCAATGACTAACCTCATGTTTACCAAACAAACAAAGCTCAACGGGATGTATTTATGGTCAAAACTCTTCCTTCAATCATCATCATCATCATCATCATCAACTGAAGCCACTGACTCCATTGTTTTCTCTCACCCGGGCTTGATTCCTTAAGGTTCTCACGATTAGATGTGTTGGCCGATATTGGTTGGTAGCTCACGCCATGCTCAAACAAATACTATTCATCTTATGTGTATAATAAAAGGTGTGGGACTGGGATTTAAGAGAGAGGGAGGGAGGGTAGGAAAGGGAGGTTGAGACAGGGAGAGAGAGGGTTGGAGAGGGGAAGGGGTGAGAAGGTGGCAGAGGGAGAGAGGGTTGAAAAGGAACAAAGGGTGCGAGAGAGAGAGAGAGAGAGAGAGAGAGAGCGAGAGAGAGGGGTGTGGGAAAAAGGGTGAACTACTGAACATATTTGAGCCTTGATGTGGCAACAATAGCTCAGTCAGATTGGTGGAGCATTGGGTCACTTCCTTCACATCGCTCTGAGAAAGTGGCTGGGCGAGAGACAGAGGAGAGGTGAGACACGTCAACACACACACACGCACACACACACACACCCAACACACACACAGAGAAAGTGTCTGGGAGACTATGAGAGGAGAAGTGAGACACCTCAACTGGTCTGAATATTAGTCACACACACACACACCCTCGGGGACACACACACACCCTCGGACACACACACACACACACACCCCCGGACACACATTGTGCAAACACAGACATTGACGCATGCAAGCGCATTCACACACAGAAAGAGGAAGAATTTCTGCGCAAGGTGAGACATCACTATGAGACTTTAGCCACACACAGTACTTCACAGTCTATCGGCCTAAGCACTGGCACAATGACCAACAGTTAAACTTCCTCACTTTGTCCTCCTCCCCCTGAAAACTTCACAAGCTCTCAGCCTGTTCTCACACAACAAGTCAGGTCCTCCCCCCCCTTCCCACAGACACACCATTCCCAGGGCCAAAAGTGAGATGTCATGATAATGTAAAGTGTAGGTTGCTAGGTCTGTGAGTTGGGAAGTGAACCTCTAACCCTCACTACACATCAGTCATCTGGTTTGACAGAGACCGTTCTATCTGAACTACCGTAGCAGCTCTGTGATAAAGACACCCACAGTAACAGGTGTTCAGTAGCCTGTGTGTGTTTGATAGAGAGGCTGAGGATCGGCAGGACACACCACTGGCTGGCAGTGGCAGAATATACTAGGCTGGCTCTGCTGTACTCTGGAATGACCCATAGGCTGAACTCCTGAACCCAGGCTATCACTATCCTGCTTCTAGCTGTGACCTGAGGTGGTTCTCCCAGAGCTTTACCCTCCCAGAGCTGGCAGGCCCTAGTTCCTCTGGCTCACATTATGTGTCGTCTGATTGCAGGGCGGCAAGACTAGGGAAAGTGTTTCCTTCGACTGTTTTTAGTTCCAACGCAAATACAAGCACGCGCACTCGCACACACTCTCTCTCTCTCCATCTCCGTACCTGGTATTCTGATGTAGGACCAGCCATGGCTGGGGTAGAGCGCCATCACTCCCCCAGGGCATCGTGGGTAAAAGGCATTGGCTCTAGACAGCCAATCAGAGGCCAAATCAGGGGAGCCATACAGGAAGCACTGCTTGGCGGCCAAGCCCCCTCCGTCCGTGTCACCCGCCACTCGTACTCAGCACTGCGGTCATCACAGTAGCGCTCCATGGGAACCGCTGTTACCTAGGGAACCAAACAGGACAATTATTTGTCATTCCGATGAAATGTTCAGATGTTGATTTGATCACTTTGATTATTGATCTCCCCTTCTAAAATCTCCTTTCAGAGCAACCCTCGATATGTCACTATAAACATGAATGTCACCTATCATTGGTTCATTCTGCCAGCTAGCCAGGACCCCAGGTCAGGTCTCGACGACTCCAATTTGACAAATCTACTATTTGTTGTTCCACAGCGGAAAACATGACAGGGTTTTTTGGCTCACCAACTAAGCACTAACAATATTTCCTGCTGGGGTGATTCATAAAGGTCATCCTGTGTCCTTCTCTGTATCCATACTATGGTCTCCTCACGCTCTCTCATCAGCCAGTTAACTGACAGAGGGAGGATACAATCCCCCTTCCATCTTGTTTTATCTCAGACACATTACAGCAGTATTTGGCACAGAGAGATGGGATTACGACTGGCTCACAGGCCTAAGGGGGACACCATGACAAGCTATGCCACAAAGGTCAAGCGAGGTCACAGGCCCTAGTTCTCTGTGATAATAAATAAAATGTGTTATCGGGTTTCCCATGGACGTGCTACCACTCTGGCGCCTGCCTGGGTCTCTGTTCTGTCAACTATGGGTCTAAAGAGCGGACTGCACAAGCTCAAAAGGAAAAGGCTTGCAAAACGGAGGGATTTATTAGGTCAAAACAGAGTGTTGAAGATAGCTAGGGGGATTCTTTGATGTTGTTGTTGTGGTCAAACTAATTAACACAAAATGGTCCACAGAGACAGAGGGGTCTAGAATGGAGTTGACCCCTGTGTTGTGGTCATCCAAGAAGGGTTGGAGGGATGGATGGATGGGAGGGAGGGAGGGGAGGGAGGGAGGGAGGGAGGGAGGGAGGGAGGGAGGGAGGGAGGGAGGGAGCAATGTTTCTTGGTGTCTTTGTTGATGTGGAAGCTGTGATCAGAGAATCACCAGGGTGTGTGTGTGTGTGTGTGTGTGTGTGTGTGTGTGTGTGCGCAAGTTGGGTGTTTGAGGGAGGGAAGGGGGAGGGATGTTTTGTCTTTGGAAACGTGCAACAATGAGCAGCCTGATATCTGCATAACATGTGTTGTGTTATGTGTGTGTGTGTTATGTGTGTGTGTGTTATGTGTGTGTGTGTTATGTGTGTGTGTGTGTGTGTGTTATGTGTGTGTGGACCCCTGCGGTGGCTTCCAGCTGCAATCTAAACAAACAGTGACTTCTAAAAAAACGTCTCCAGCGTTCTGTTTTTCATCTGTTGGACCACGTATTTATTTACCTTCCTAACACACACACACACACACACACACACACACACACACACATACATCTCTGTCTTGTTCTCTCTCTCACACAGTGAGGCCTTACCCTGGGCATGGCAGTGAGCAGGAACGTGGGTGGTTGTGTGGGTTGGTATGGTTGTAGGATGGGGGAGTTGGCAGAGCGTTGACTGTGGACCAGAACATCACTGTGACCCATCAGACCTGGGCTGTGACAGGTGAACACCAGGTGCTGGAGACAGAGACACACAATCAATAAAACCATCTAACGAACCAGTCATTCACTCCCTCTAACTTCTGTTGGCAGTGGAATGACTATCAGAATGGCTGTGACAGACCCACAGCACCACCTAGTGTTGGGACTCAGAACTTCACACTTCTCTCAACCCTGTTCCAAATACTCAACCACTTAAATACTTCACATGATACTGTTTGGGCCAAGACAGTTCCCCAGCCCACAGTGTGTTAAAACTATTGTGGGTGTGAAGACAGGGGCTAGCCAGGGGTGTAAGGGTAATGTGGTGGTCGGCTGAGACTTTATGAAGACAGGACTAGAGAGAGATCTGTTACAGTGGGATAGACAGAGAGAGAGAGAGAGAGAGATCTGTCACAGTGGGATAGACAGAGAGATCTGTTACAGTGGGATAGAGAGAGAGATCTGTTACAGTGGGATAGACAGAGAGATCTGTTACAGTGGGATAGAGAGAGAGATCTGTTACAGTGGGATAGAGAGAGAGAGAGAGAGAGAGAGAGATCTGTCACCGTGGGATATATACAGTGGGGGGGAAAAGTATTTAGTCAGCCACCAATTGTGCAAGTTCTCCCACTTAAAAAGATGAGAGAGGCCTGTAATTTTCATCATAGGTACACGTCAACTATGACAGACAAAATGAGAAAAAAAATCCAGAAAATCACATTGTAGGATTTTTAATGAATTTATTTGCAAATTATGGTGGAAAATAAGTATTTGGTCAATAACAAAAGTTTCTCAATACTTTGTTATATACCATTTGTTGGCAATGACACAGGTCAAACGTTTTCTGTAAGTCTTCACAAGGTTTTCACACACTGTTGCTGGTATTTTGGCCCATTCCTCCATGCAGATCTCCTCTAGAGCAGTGATGTTTTGGGGCTGTCGCTGGGCAACACAGACTTTCAACTCCCTCCAAAGATTTTCTATGGGGTTGAGATCTGGAAACTGGCTAGGCCACTCCAGGACCTTGAAATGCTTCTTACGAAGCCACTCCTTCGTTGCCCGGGCGGTGTGTTTGGGATCATTGTCATGCTGAAAGACCCAGCCACGTTTCATCTTCAATGCCCTTGTTGATAGAAGGAGGTTTTCACTCAAAATCTCACGATACATGGCCCCATTCATTCTTTCCTTTACACGGATCAGTCGTCTTGGTCCCTTTGCAGAAAATCAGCCCCAAAGCATGATGTTTCCACCCCCATGCTTCACAGTAGGTATGGTGTTCTTTGGATGCAACTCAGCATTCTTTGTCCTCCAAACACGACGAGTTGAGTTTTTACCAAAAAGTTCTATTTTGGTTTCATCTGACCATATGACATTCTCCCAATCCTCTTCTGGATCATCCAAATGCACTCTTAGCAAACTTCAGACGGGCCTGGACATGTACTGGCTTAAGCAGGGGGACACGTCTGCACTGCAGGATTTGAGTCCCTGGCGGCGTAGTGTGTTACTGATGGTAGGCTTTGTTACTTTAGTCACAGCTCTCTGCAGGTCATTCACTAGGTCCCCCCGTGTGGTTCTGGGTTTTTGCTCACCGTTCTTGTGATCATTTTGACCCCACGGGGTGAGATCTTGCGTGGAGCCCCAGATCGAGGGAGATTATCAGTGGTCTTGTATGTCTTCCATTTCCTAACAATTGCTCCCACAGTTGATTTCTTCAAACCAAGCTGCTTACCTATTGCAGATTCAGTCTTCCCAGCCTGGTGCAGGTCTACAATTTTGTTTCTGGTGTCCTTTGACAGCTCTTTGGTCTTGGCCATAGTGGAGTTTGGAGTGTGACTGTTTGAGGTTGTGGACAGGTGTCTTTTATACTGATAACAAGTTCAAACAGGTGCCATTAATACAGGTAACGAGTGGAGGACAGAGGAGCCTCTTAAAGAAGAAGTTACAGGTCTGTGAGAGCCAGAAATCTTGCTTGTTTGTAGGTGACCAAATACTTATTTTCCACCATAATTTGCAAATAAATTCATTAAAAATCCTACAATGTGATTTTCTGGAGAAAAAAAATCTCAATTTGTCTGTCATAGTTGACGTGTACCTATGAAGAAAATTACAGGCCTTTCTCATCTTTTTAAGTGTGAGAACTTGCACAATTGGTGGCTGACTAAATACTTTTTTTCCCCACTGTATATATATAGAGAGAGATCTGTCACAGTGGGATAGACAGAGAGATCTGTCAAAGTGGGATAGAGAGAGAGAGAGATCTGTTACAGTGGGATAGACAGAGAGATCTGTTACATTGGGATAGACAGAGAGATCTGTTATAGTGGGATAGAGAGATCTGTCAAAGTGGGATAGAGAGAGAGAGAGAGAGATCTGTTACAGTGGGATAGAGAGAGAGAGAGATCTGTTACAGTGGGATAGAGAGAGAGAGAGAGATCTGTCACAGTGGGATAGAGAGAGATCTGTCACAGTGGGATAGAGAGAGAGATCTGTCAAAGTGGGATAGAGAGAGAGAGAGAGATCTGTCACAGTGGGATAGAGAGAGAGAGAGAGAGATCTGTCACAGTGGGATAGACAGAGAGATCTGTCACAGTGGGATAGAGAGAGAGATCTGTCACAGTGGGATAGAGAGATATGTCACAGTGGGATAGGGAGAGATATGTTACAGTGGGATAGAGAGAGATCTGTTAATTTGGGATAGAGAGAGAGAGAGATCTGTCACAGTGGGATAGAGAGAGAGAGATCTGACACAGTGGGATAGGGAGAGAGAGATATGTCACAGTGGGATAAGTAAGCTGGTCCTGGGGCTCTGTTCACAAACACAAACAGACCCCACAGAGCCCCAGGACAGCAACACAATTAGACCCAACCAAATCATGAGAAAACAAAAAGAGAATTACTTGACACATTGGAAAGAATTAACAAAAAAACTGAGCAAATTAGAATGCTATTTGGCCCTAAACCGAGAGAACACAGTGGCAGAATACCTGACCACTGTGACTGACCCAAACTTAAGGAAAGCTTTGACTATGTACAGACTCAGTCAGTATAGCCTTGCTATTGAATGGCTGCTGTAGGCAGACCTGGCTCTCAAGAGAAGACAGGCTATGTGCACACTGCCCACAAAATGAGGTGGAAACTGAGCTGCACTTCCTAACCTCCTGCCGAATGTATGACCATATTAGAGACACATATTTCCCTCAGATTACACAGATCCACAAAGAATTCGAAAACAAACCCAATTTTGATAAGGGAGTTTATCTATTGGGTGAAATACCACAGTGTGCCATCACAGCAGCAATATTTGTGAGAGAAAGCGAGAGGGGCTGGTGAGAGAGATAAAGGGAAAGCGAAAGGGGCTGAGAGAGAGAGAGAGAGAGAGAGAGAGAGAGAGAGAGAGTGTGGGTGAGAGAGAAAGTGAAAGAGATGGATGTAGGGCAAAGTGACCTCTGTCATCCCATTGCGTATTTATCATGCTCTCCTGTCAACCTGTGTGTGTGTGTGTGTGTGTGTGTGTGTGTGTGTGTGTGTTTCCGTCCTGAATCCTAAACACACAAACTATCAAGGGTTTCTGTCAGGTCTAACATCACTCATGGGATTGTAACAGCATTTCCTCTGCCACCCGGAGAGTACACGGGGATAGGGGGGTAAAGAAAGGAAAGCTACCTTCCTAGTGAACTTAAGAGTGTAGGCCAGGAGAGATATACACCCTGGGGTGGGGTGAGGACGATTGGACAGGACGTCTAAAGTGATCTAGACTTCTGTGTGTGATTGGTCAGTGAAGTAAGAACAAGTTTTGTGATTGGTCAGTGAAGTAAGACGAACTACTGTGATTGGTCAGTCAATACCTCGTCAGAGAGCTCGTTCTCTACGTCCTTCTTGATCCTCCTCAACATGAAGTGTTTCAGGATCATATGGAGCCTGGACAGCTGATCTAAACATCAACATGTAAACATTCAGCTGGTCTAAACAACAACAATAAAAAACATAAACAAACAAGTTACAAATAGAGATATGGTCTGAACAAAGAAACATTCAGCTACAAATAATTACATTAAGACAAGAGAAATTGAACACTTTTCTTAAGTATTAATGTCCTTTGTAAGTACATAAAATATCAAACGCCAGTGAAATATAATTGCAGGGGATGTGCGTGTACCCTCCTCACTCTCGTCGATGGCAGACTTGTTCTCTGAATGGCTCGCGATGTCTTTAGAGAACCACTCGTTGAACTCTTCATGGGAGTCAAACAGCGTAGGCATGATGAAATGGGGCAGGGCTCACAACTAAGAGAGAGGAGTAGAGAACATGTCAGGACCTGGGCCCAGATTCACAAAACACTTCTCATACAAAACACTTCTCATGCAAAAACTTAAGAAGCTGCTTAAGAAAAGAAAAGAAAAAAAAAGTTAATATGCAATTCCACAACAATATCTTAAGATTTTCTTACGAAGTCCTAAAATATCTTCTTACGAATCTTCTTAAGATGTTTGTTGCTAGGCAACCGATTTAGCTAGCTATCTAGCTAGCAATGGCAATCATGTTAGCATATTTCCTACTGAGATTACTGTTCTAAAACATGTTCTTGGGTTTAAAATAATCAATACTGAAACTTTCAGATGAAGTTTGTGAGTGAATTAAACATGTTCAATTGCTTTCATGAGCTTATTCTCTCACTGCCCTGAGTTTAAGACAAGGGTTTATCTATCTTGGAAGTAAGAATAAATCCAATAACATTATTTTCAAGAATCACATTCTTCTTAACCTTTTGCTTAAGGAGAAACATAAGAAATAGCGCAATAACATTTCCAAGAACCCTTTTGAGGAATAGCAACTTTGCTTAACTTTCTTCATAAGCCTATAGTTAAGGAAAAAATGGCAGTTAAGAATAAATGAGGTTTTGTGAATCTAGGCCCAGGACACACACACTTCTGTTCCATACAGTCTAGATAAGCTTTCAGGGTATAGACATGGCTCTTTGGGTTGGGTTGACTTGATTCACACTGAGCCAAGCTAAGACAGGCTTTATTTCCCCGGCTTAAGTTACGTTCCACAAAAGTTTTTAGAACCAGAAAGAACAATACTTGATAAGTACCCAAGCCATTAGAATACAGCTGTGTCTTCACAATAGTGTGACCATGGTATATGACCTCTCACCTCTGCCATGGTGTTCTGTATAGGTGTTCCAGTGATACGACCTCTCACCTCTGCCATGGTGTTCTGTATAGGTGTTCCAGTGATACGACCTCTCACCTCTGCCATGGTGTTCTGTATAGGTGTTCCAGTGATACGACCTCTCACCTCTGCCATGGTGTTCTGTATAGGTGTTCCAGTGATATGACCTCTCACCTCTGCCATGGTGTTCTGTATAGGTGTTCCAGTGATACGACCTCTCACCTCTGCCATGGTGTTCTATATAGGTGTTCCAGTGATACGACCTCTCACCTCTGCCATGGTGTTCTGTATAGGTGTTCCAGTGATACGACCTCTCACCTCTGCCATGGTGTTCTGTATAGGTGTTCCAGTGATACGACCTCTCACCTCTGCCATGGTGTTCTATATAGGTGTTCCAGTGATACGACCTCTCACCTCTGCCATGGTGTTCTGTATAGGTGTTCCAGTGATACGACCTCTCACCTCTGCCATGGTGTTCTGTATAGGTGTTCCAGTGATACAACCTCTCACCTCTGACATGGTGTTCTGTATAGGTGTTCCAGTGAGCAGCAGTCTGTTTCTACACTGGAACTGCAGCAGGATCTTCCACCGAACACTGGTACTGCTCTTCAGTGCCTGGGCCTCCTCCAGAACCATGTACACTCACCCTCTGGAAGTACTTAACATTCTGAACTACCAGCTGGTAACTGGTGATCACCACGTTGAATGGAGCATTCTGGGTGTAGAGGGTTTTCTACAGGGGGGACAAAGGAGGGCACAGGAGGTTCAGTAGGATGATTTGGTTTAGATCCAGTTACCAACTCAGCCCTCTCACAGAACACATACAACTTCTAGTTCTAGGATTTCTCTTCGAATAATGCATCGTGAATGTGCCATTGGCTCACCTGGCTCCAGAACTTCCTGATCACCTTCCTGTCGTGAGGGTTCCCCCAGTATGGCAACACCTGAAGGACAAACATTACACAAGGTAAGCACACGGAGAATACAAAACGCCGTATGCAAGAACACCTGCTCTTTCCATGACATTGACTGACCAGGTGAATCCAGGTGAAAGCTATAGTTCCTTATTGATGTCACTTGTTAAATTCACTTCAATCAGTGTAGATGAATGGGGAGGAGACAGGTTAAAGAAGGATTTTTAAGCCCTGAGACAATTGGATTGTGTATGTGTGTCATTCAGAGGGTGAATGGGCAAGACAAAATATTTAAGTATCTTTGAACGGGGTTTGGTAGTAGTTGCCAGGCGCACCGGTTTGGGTCAAGAACCAAAACGCTGCAGGGTTTTTCACGCTAAACAGTTTTCTGTGTGTATCAAGAATGGTCCACCACCCAAAGGACATCCAGCCAACTCGACACAACTGTGGGAAGCATTGGAGTCAACATGGGCCAGCATCCCTGTGGAACGCTTTCGACACCTTGTAGAGTCCATGCTCCGACGAATTGAGGCTGTTCTGAGGACAAAAGGGGGAAGTGCAACTTAATATTAGGAAGGTGTTTTAATGTTTCTATAGTAACTATTGACTCAGCGTTTTTAAATAGCAGATCAAAAGGAGTTCTCCTGTGTAAAAAAAAAAGTTTGTCTTATCACAACAGTGTTTTTACATTTACAAGCTGAAACAATACTTATTTCAGTAGAAAAAGGAACTTTGCAGTTTTTATGTCCTTTTACAAAATCTCCTTCTTGTTTAGTCAGAAAACATCTGAACTCTGACTGGAGATTGTTGATGTGAGACGTAATGTGAAAATATGTGACCGTAATGAATCACTCATACTGGCTGAGGCTCCATTGTGTGTGTGTTTCCATTGTTCTTGGGTCAGTTTCTCTGCCTGTCTCCTTCCCAGGCACTAACTGATATTTATCTGACATTTGTTAACACCTCATTACTATGGTGAACCTGTTGATTTACTATCTTCTGAGAAACAGCCAACAATGATGGATTTGCAGTGAATTGTTGGGAGGATGGGGAGGAGGGTGTGTGGACGAGGAGGAGGAGGGTATGTGGAGGAGGAGAGAGAGAGGAGGAGGAGGAGAGAGAGAGGAGGAGGAGGGTATGTGGAGGAGGGAGGGGGGGGTGTATGGAGGAGGAGGAGAGAGGAGGAGGGTGTGGAGGAGGAGGAGAGAGGAGGAAGGTGTGGAGGAGGCGGAGAGAGGAGGAGGGTGTGGAGGAGGAGGAGAGAGGAGGAAGGTGTGGAGGAGGAGGAGAGAGGAGGAGGGAGGAGGAGGAGAGAGGAGGAAGGTGTGGAGGAGGAGGAGGAAGGTGTGGAGGAGGAGGAGGAAGGTGTGGAGGAGGAGGAGAGAGGAGGAAGGTGTGGAGGAGGCGGAGAGAGGAGGAAGGTGTGGAGGAGGAGGAGAGAGGAGGAGGAGGGTGTGTGGTAAGATGCCATGCCTCTGATTCATAGCCACCAAAAGTCTCACAATACAATGCTGGCCCCTAAAGGTCAGTCTAAATCATCATCTCAACATCCAATGACTCTCTTCCACCTTCTGATACAAGCCGGTTGACATGTCGCACCCCCTCACATGGACTGTACAACACAGTGAATTAACCCCTCACATGGACTGTACAACACAGTGAATTAACCCCTCACATGGACTGTACAACACAGTGAATTAACCCCTCACATGTACTGCACAACACAGTGAATTAACCCCTCACATGGACTGCACAACACAGTGAATTAACCCCTCACATGTACTGCACAACACAGTGAATTAACCCCTCACATGGACTGCACAACACAGTGAATTAACCACTCACATGGACTGCACAACACAGTGAATTAACCCCTCACATGGACTGCACAACACAGTGAATTAACCCCTCACATGGACTGTACAACACAGTGAATTAACCCCTCACATGGACTGTACAACACAGTGAATTAACCCCTCACATGGACTGTACAACAGTGAATTAACCCCTCACATGGACTGTACAACACAGTGAATTAACCCCTCACATGGACTGTACAACACAGTGAATTAACCCCTCACATGTACTGTACAACACAGTGAATTAACCCCTCACAT
The DNA here is from genome assembly GCF_020615455.1 of Coregonus clupeaformis. Lineage (NCBI taxonomy): Eukaryota > Metazoa > Chordata > Actinopteri > Salmoniformes > Salmonidae > Coregonus > Coregonus clupeaformis. Next base: position 4,616,163 of record NC_059227.1, read on the forward strand.
GGACTGTACAACAGTGAATTAACCCCTCACATGGACTGTACAGCACAGTGAATTAACCCCTCACATGGACTGTACAACACAGTGAATTAACCCCTCACATGGACTGCACAACACAGTGAATTAACCCCTCACATGGACTGTACAACACAGTGAATTAACCCCTCACATGGACTGTACAACACAGTGAATTAACCCCTCACATGGACTGCACAACACAGTGAATTAACCCCTCACATGGACTGTACAACACAGTGAATTAACCCCTCACATGGACTGTACAACACAGTGAATTAACCCCTCACATGGACTGTACAACACAGTGAATTAACCCCTCACATGGACTGTACAACACAGTGAATTAACCCCTCACATGGACTGCACAACACAGTGAATTAACCCCTCACATGGACTGTACAACACAGTGAATTAACCCCTCACATGGACTGTACAACACAGTGAATTAACCCCTCACATGGACTGTACAACACAGTGAATTAACCCCTCACATGGACTGCACAACACAGTGAATTAACCCCTCACATGGACTGCACAACACAGTGAATTAACCCCTCACATGGACTGTACAACACAGTGAATTAACCCCTCACATGGACTGCACAACACAGTGAATTAACCCCTCACATGGACTGCACAACACAGTGAATTAACCCCTCACATGGACTGTACAACACAGTGAATTAACCCCTCACATGGACTGTACAACACAGTGAATTAACCCCTCACATGGACTGTACAACACAGTGAATTAACCCCTCACATGGACTGTACAACACAGTGAATTAACCCCTCACATGGACTGTACAACACAGTGAATTAACCCCTCACATGGACTGTACAACACAGTGAATTAACCCCTCACATGGACTGTACAACACAGTGAATTAACCCCTCACATGGACTGTACAACACAGTGAATTAACCCCTCACATGTACTGTGCAACACAGTGAATTAACCCCTCACATGTAGTATGAAAAATTTATGCACTCACTAACTGTAAGTCGCTCTGGATAAGAGCGTCTGCTAAATGACTAAAATGTAAAAATGATGTAAATGTAAAATGTACAACACAGTGAATTAACCCCTCACATGTACAACACAGTGAATTAACCCCTCACATGTACAACACAGTGAATGAACAGAGAAAGAGAGGTTCAATGAGGTCATGGAAGGAGAATGAAAGAAGAAAACAGCTGAGGAGATGAAAGAGGGGAACATTTCCCTGCTGTATCCAGGTGTCTCCTACAGCGCTGTTGGTGTCAGGTTAGCGTTGGGAGCCTGATGTCTCACCTTGAATTTGGGGACAAAGCGTGTAAACTCCTGGTGCCAGTTATTCAGCGTGGGGGGCAGGAGAGATGATGAGGAACGGACCCCAGATTTCACACTGGACAGGACAGGGACACACTTAGTCAGTCACCACAACAGGTGTGTGTGCGCGCATTAAAAACAGAAAACACTTGGCTACAAGGCACAGTTGTCTTCCTACGGGACAAGGGCTTGAAACAGTGGACTGACATTCCTCAAATGACCCTCTACTTCCCTTTGCATTTAAAACAACTTAGGGCCAGAGAGACACATGTAATCATGTCATGGATGCAGCTGGAATGGTCCCATTCATCAACAATTGCCCATTAAAAAAAAAACATTACACATTTTTGACTCATTCTTTCTCACAATGAGACATTACAGCTTTTCCATGCCAAGCGCGCAAACACAATCGAGTACTTCTGAGTTCATGCCATTTTTGGTAGGTTCGTTTGTTCCATTACACCAGGCAGACTGAATCCAGCACAGCTCCAGCATTTCACATACAGTTTGTATCTGAGCTAGGTGTGAGCGCTTACCTCAGCCAGGCAACCCAGCAGGGGTCTTTCCCTAGACCCATCTCATCTGCTAGGATACCATTGATACCCTACGGAGAAAGAAACAGGAATCACATCACAAAGAGTCATTACATGAAAAAATTTAAGTCAAGAGGGAGATGAGAGAGAGAGATGGGAGTGAGACAGAGACAGAGAGAGAGAGAGAGAGAGAGAGAGAGAAAGAGAGACCGGTAAAGGGACCGAGAGAAAGTGACAAAGAAAGAGCGAGAGAGAGAGACAAAGAAAGAGCGAGAGAGAGAGACAAAGAAAGAGCGAGAGAGAGTGACAAAGAAAGAAAGAGAGAGAGAGACCGGTAAAGGGACCGAGAGAGAGTGACAAAGAGAGAGAGAGACCGGTAAAGGGACCGAGAGAGAGTGACAAAGAGAGAGAGACCGGTAAAGGGACCGAGAGAGAGTGACAAAGAGAGAGAGACCGGTAAAGGGACCGAGAGAGAGTGACAAAGGGACCGAGAGAAAGTGACAAAGGGACCGAGAGAAAGTGACAAAGGGACCGAGAGAGAGAGATAGATAGATAGAGAGATAGAGAGATAGAGAGATAGAGAGATAGAGAGATAGAGAGATAGAGAGATAGAGAGATAGATAGATAGATAGATAGATAGATAGATAGATAGATAGATAGATAGATAGATAGATAGATTATCTATCTATCTATCTATCTATCTATCTATCTATCTATCTCAGAGAGAGATAGAGAGAGCGAGTGAGAGACACAGAGACAGAGAAGAAGTTGATCTGTTGAAGCTTGTGTCCATCCCCTGTCCGTAGAGGTTAGAGGTCAGCCAGCCAGTTCATACCTTTGAGCTGGTAGACCTTCAGCTGGGGGATGTCCTTCCCGGCCTGGATAGAAGGGTTAGACAGGCTGTAGCTCTCCCCGAACCCTGACCCTGGATAGAAGGGTTAGACAGGCTGTAGCTCTCCCCGAACCCTGACCCCTGACCCCCCACTGGCCTGGTGGAGAGAGGCACAGCGACTGTCCTTAGCCTCCTCGTCAAAGAGACGCGTCTAGAGGGAGAAAGAGGGGACAATCTGCATTGAGAATGCTGTGTTTATGTCTGTCAGTGGCGGCTGGTGGGACGAGCTATAGGAGGACGGAGTCATTGTAATGGATGGAATGGAATAAATGGAACAGAGTCAAACGTGGTTTCCATATGTTTGATACCGTTCCATTAATTCCATTCTAGCCATTACAAATTCTAGCCATTACAATGAGCCCGTCCCCCTATATCTCCTCCCACCGGTCTCCTCTGGTCTACGTGGGTCATCATTATGGACCTCATGATGATGGAGTGTTGGGGTACTGCTGGTACTTACTCTGGCCTGATGCATCTCATAGGCCTCTTTAGCGTTCCTTGTAGTATTCACCATCTGAGATGGACAACAATTCAACGCCATGACAACTGAACTTAATTGCACTAAAACAGTAATGTACCTCTTCACAATCAAGCACACAAGAAGAAACCACTTGAGGTCCAAGCAATCATGATTGGATTTGACTATTGAGATGCAGATTAAGTAACCTGAATGTGTCATTTAGAATGATAAAGTAACAATCATTACTGTAGTCATCCTGTCCAACGTTGAACGTCACCCCTCCCCCGACGTCCATCTGCTTGTGAGAGGAGGTATCATCCAGCTTGTCCTGTCCCTCCTCGTCGTCTCCCTCCGCCCCAGGACCCTTGCCCCCCCATGAAGTGGGCGTACAGCTCCGTCTGGGTGATCAGGAAGTTCAGTTTACGCTGCTGACGCTTCGCCTGGGAGGGAGAGAAGTAGAGATGTGAGGGTTGTCCTCTGACACTGAGGTAAGTTTTATGGTGTATTATGGAATTAAGCAAACGTTCATTTTTACAGGCCAGCTGTTTTACAGGCCACCTCGGTTATTGTACTGGTGTACTGCCTGTTTAGGAGCTCATTGAGTAAACCCTGTGTGACATATAGAGGTCAGTATAACTATTGTTTGTATAGTAGGTTGCGCTCCCCCCAGTCTGACCTCTCTCATCTCCTCGTCCAGCTTGCGTTGTTCCAGAGCCTCTTCCTTCTCAGCTCTCTTCCTGTGTTCCTTCTCCGTTCCTTCTCATATTTCTTCCAGTAGAGCGTCATCTCCTTGGTCGGTCTCCTGGCCCGGGGGAAGGGTCTCCTTACAGTCCTTCTGGGCTTGAACGGCTGCCCTACACACCTCACGCATACACTGGTGAGCCAGCTGGAGATGGGGAGAACAGACACATTAATACACAGATACTGTACTCACTACTGAGGAAAAATACACATCGCATGCATTACCTTTTTGCCATTGGTTAGGACAACGTTCTTGGCTGATGCTTTTTTGCTTGAATGCCTGAGGAAAGATAAGGCAATTATGAATACATTACTCTATTATCATTAATAAAACCAATTCAACATTCTCTACATTGAATCTACTATGAACTTTAGCCCCTCCAAGAAATCCACAAAGCATCCAAGAGCAGGAGTGCTGATCCTAGATCAGCAGTCCTGAGATGCTTTTTGTATACGGGACCGGAGGAGAGTTCACAACAACTCACAGATTCACAAAGACCTACATCCACTCCTACATTTATCACCATGACTCTTACAGCCCTCTCAGACTACACTACCCAGCGTACCTTGGGGCACTCCTTCTTGCCGATGGTGAGCCAGACTTTGCGGCGTCGTGCGTTCAGCTGCTCAACAGTGAGGTGCTTCTTCTTCAACATGGGGAGAGGGGCATCATGGGAGAACTTGGCAAAGATCTTAGTGACACACGGACGTCCCTCGCCCAAAAACTCCCCCTCTCCTGTCTTCTTCTTCTTCTTCTTCGACTGAGAGACGGAGGGGATGTGGGGACGGACATCAATGAGAGGAAAACCTCAAACATTTTCCATGCTGTTAGTAAACCGATTCACTAGCAGCAGTAGTGGAATCTGTATTATTGCCAAAAGGTAAATTGGTTTGTGGCCATAAGTCATCCATGAAAAAGGACACTCATTCAACAAATGAATGCAAGATAAAATATAAATAAACTATATTTCTCATGTTTCCTATCATTCTTACCTTTGAATTTCTTCTCCTCCTTGATCTTCTTCTACTTGGAGCCCAGCAGGTGGCGCTGCTGTTCATAGAAGAGGTTCTGGGAGGAGAGCAAAAAAGTATTTGATCCCCTGCTGATTTTGTACGTTTGCCCACTGACAAAGACATGATCAGTCTATAATTTTAATGGTAGGTTTATTTGAACAGTGAGAGACAGAATAACAACAAAAAAATCCACAAAAACACATGTCAGAAATGATATAAATTGATTTGCATTTTAATGAGGGAAATAAGTATTTGACCCCTCTGCAAAACATGACTTAGTACTTGGTGGCAAAACCCTTGTTGGCAATCACAGAGGTCAGACGTTTCTTGTAGTTGGCCACCAGGTTTGCACACATCTCAGGAGGGATTTTGTCCCACTCCTCTTTGCAGATCTTCTCCAAGTCATTAAGGTTTCGAGGCTGACGTTTGGTAACTCGAACCTTCAGCTCCCTCCACAGATTTTCTATGGGATTAAGGTCTGGAGACTGGCTAGGCCACTCCAGGACCTTAATGTGCTTCTTCTTGAGCCACTCCTTTGTTGCCTTGGCCGTGTGTTTTGGGTCATTGTCATGCTGGAATACCCATCCACGACCCATTTTCAATGCCCTGGCTGAGGGAAGGAGGTTCTCACCCAAGATTTGACGGTACATGGCCCCGTCCATCGTCCCGTAGATGCGGTGAAGTTGTCCTATCCCATTAGCAGAAAAACACCCCCAAAGCATAATGTTTCCACCTCCATGTTTGACGGTGGGGATGGTGTTCTTGGGGTCATAGGCAGCATTCCTCCTCCTCCAAACACGGCGAGTAGAGTTGATGCCAAAGAGCTCCATTTTGGTCACGTCTGACCACAACACTTTCACCCAGTTCTCCTCTGAATCATTCAGATGTTCATTGGCAAACTTCAGATGGGCCTGTATATGTGCTTTCTTGAGCAGGGGGACCATGCAGGCGCTGCAGGATTTCAGTCCTTCACGGCGTAGTGTGTTACCAATTGTTTTCTTGGTGACTATGGTCCCAGCTGCCTTGAGATCATTGACAAGATCCTCCCGTGTAGTTCTGGGCTGATTCCTCACCGTTCTCATGATCATTGCAACTCCACGAGGTGAGATCTTGCATGGAGCCCCGGCCGAGGGAGATTGACACGTCTTTTGTGTTTCTTCCATTTGTGAATAATCGCACCAACTGTTGTCACCTTCTCACCAAGCTGCTTGGCGATGGTCTTGTAGCCCATTCCAGCCTTGTGTAGGTCTACAATCTTGTCCCTGACATCCTTGGAGAGCAATTTGGTCTTGGCCATAGTGGAGAGTTTGGAATCTGATTGATTGATTGCATCTGTGGACAGGTGTCTTTTATACAGGTAGCAAACTGAGATTAGAAGCACTCCCTTTAAGAGTGTGCTCCTAATCTCAGCTCGTTACCTGTATAAAAGACACCTGGGAGCCAGAAATCTTTCTGATTGAGAGGGGGTCAAATACTTATTTCCCTCATTAAAATGCAAATCAATTTATAACATTTTTGACATGTGTTTCTCTGGATTTGTTGTTGTTATTCTGTCTCTCACTGTTCAAATAAACCTACCATTAAAATTATAGACTGATAATTTCTTTGTCAGTGGGCAAACATACAAAATCAGCAGGGGATCAAATACATTTTCCCCTCACTGTATACAGTATTCTAGAGATAGCCTTACTGAGCCAGGAAGAGTATCTGTTGTGAACAGAGACCAAATATTGTACACAGGCTGGCCTAGACTAGGTATATGTCAGATAGAAGGATATGCACTGTTTAAAATAAAATGCCAAAAAAATCATTGTGTGGAAGTTATGCCAAAAATAAATAAAAATGGAAAACTTGTAGGGAATAGATGTGTAAAGATAATGGATATGAAACTAGCCAAACGGAAAAGGAATCGGGAAAGAATAAAATATAGAATAAAAAAGCAGGTACCATTGGAAACAGCTCGAACTAGTATTTTTATTCCAGCCCAAGAAATGACAGCAACAGAAACTCAAAAGATCCTTTTCAATACGGAGGATCAAACATCTGCCAGAACTATCCCTCTGTGGGTGGGCTAATCATCAAACAATGGGAGAAGCAATCTGGAATGAATACGGCTGTAAAATAGAAATTGGCAAGGGAAACACTACTTGGGAAAGTACCTTAGAGGAGTTGACACAAGAGAATGATGCAAAATATGTTTTGGAAAATGGTCAGCACTAAATGGTCAGAAGGGAACAATATAACAACGATTGATATTACTCCTAATTCCACACGTCAGCCTAGACAGGAAAGAAAAATAGGGACAGATAATGCAACCATGTCAATCACCCAAGGACCGTCAATTAGTGTAACAACTAAACCAATAATGACAAAATTAGAAACAACAGAATCAACTGGGTTCTTTCAAAATGTCTGGGAGTCTTTGACTAATTGGGGAAACCAGGAAAATAAACAATCTAGCTCAGCCCCAGCAGTAATACCGGAAATAATGAAAGCACCAACAAAGCTAAGGAGACTATGGGAGGGAGCATTACAAAATGATTGGTACAGATGGGCACAGTATTCTGCTAAAGTAATTGATAAGATAACGGATTGTCTAGTATGCTCCCCCTCCCCATTAAAGGAACTGATGGTAATACCAAGTCCACATACAGTGGGGGAAAAAAGTATTTAGTCAGCCACCAATTGTGCAAGTTCTCCCACTTAAAAAGATGAGAGAGGCCTGTAATTTTCATCATAGGTACACGTCAACTATGACAGACAAATTGAGCATTTTTTTTTCCAGAAAATCACATTGTAAGATTTTTTATGAATTTATTTGCAAATTATGGTGGAAAATAAGTATTTGGTCACCTACAAACAAGCAAGATTTCTGGCTCTCACAGACCTGTAACTTCTTCTTTAAGAGGCTCCTCTGTCCTACACTCGTTACCTGTATTAATGGCACCTGTTTGAACTTGTTATCAGTATAAAAGACACCTGTCCACAACCTCAAACAGTTACACTCCATACTCCACTATGGCCAAGACCAAAGACCTGTCAAAGGACACCAGAAACAAAAGACCTGCACCAGGCTGGGAAGACTGAATCTGCAATAGGTAAGCAGCTTGGTTTGAAGAAATCGACTGTGGGAGCAATTATTAGGAAATTGAAGTCATACAAGACCACTGATAATCTCCCTCGATCTGGGGCTCCACGCATGATCTCACCCTGTGGGGTCAAAATGATCACAAGAACGGTGAGCAGAAATCCCAGAACCAGACGGGGGGACCTAGTGAATGACCTGCAGAGAGCTGGGACCAAAGTAACAAAGCCTACCATCAGTAACACACTACGCCGCCAGGGCCTAAAATACTGCAGTGCCAGACGTGTCCTCCTGCTTAAGCCAGTACATGTCCAGGCCCGTCTGAAGTTTGCTAGAGTGCATTTGGATGATCCAGAAGAGGATTGGGAGAATGTCATATGGTCAGATGAAACCAAAATATAACTTTTTGGTAAAAAACTAAACTCGTCGTGTTTGGAGGACAAAGAATGGTGAGTTGCATCCAAAGAACACCATACCTACTGTGAAGCATGGGGGTGGAAACATCATGCTTTGGGGCTGTTTTTCTGCAAAGGGACCAGGACGACTGATCTGTGTAAAGGAAAGAATGAATTAAGTGAAAACCTCCTTCCATCAGCAAGGGCATTGAAGATGAAACGTGGCTGGGTCTTTCAGCATGACAATGATCCCAAACACACCGCCCGGGCAATGAAGGAGTGGCTTCGTAAGAAGCATTTCAAGGTCCTGGAGTGGCCTAGCGAGTCTCCAGATCTCAACCCAATAGAACATCGTTGGAGGGAGTTGAAAGTCTGTGTTGCCCAGCGACAGCCCCAAAACATCACTGCTCTAGAGGAGATCTGCATGGAGGAATGGGCCAAAATACCAGCAACAGTGTGTGAAAACCTTGTGAAGACTTACAGAAAACGTTTGACCTGTGTCATTGCCAACAAAGGGTATATAACAAAGTATTGAGAAACTTTTGTTATTGACCAAATACTTATTTTCCACTGTAATTTACAAAAATAAATTCATTAAAAATCCTACAATGTGATTTTCTGGAGAAAAAAATTCTAATTTTGTCTGTCATAGTTGACGTGTACCTATGATGAAAATTACAGGCCTCTCTCATCTTTTTAAGTGGGAGAACTTGCACAATTGGTGGCTGACTAAATACTTTTTTCCCCCACTGTATGTAGCCACAGGGACTGTGCTGACTTTAAACTAAACTTCTGTCATCTCAAAAGATCAGAGAGACCCTATTGCCCTGCAGAATGCTTACCCTTCTTAGGAAGTCCTGACCATCACAAATACTACAATCAAACAGGATGGGGGGAGTGGTGTAAAAAATGTGATGTCAGAATAGAACTAGGAAAAATGGAAACACCTGAGAAATATTGAATAGATTATGAGCAGAAGTATGAATGCTATAACAAAACAAACGGGGAACATGATTTGGGAAACTGTATGGGAAAGTGTGAGACCACATGGCATTTAAAAAAATCATATGTCTTGGAATGCAGACACTCCTCGAAGAGCAATCTATCAGGCGGCCCTGGGATGATAGTTACTAATGGAGGGCCTGGTGACCCCTGGGGAATGCGAGAAGCAAACACTATCACTGCCACTGATCTCTCCTTATGAGGAGCAATCGGTGGCAGTGGCAGATTTCTTTTGGGTATGTGGAGAACAAAGAATTAGAGCCACTTTGCCTAGAGGATGGATGGGAATATGTGCTAGAGTACAAATGCTTCAGGAAGTAGTTATATCAGAATGGGAGGTAGTAAAAACAACAAACCAGGACACACAGAATAACAATAAAAGGGTAAAAAGAGCGTATGAACATGACCCCAATGTATATTTAGATGCAATAGGTCAACCCAGAGGAATTCCAAATGAATATAAGGCAAGAGATGAAATTAAAGCAGGATTTGAATCAATATTTGTCTGGATATCACCTAACAAAAACCTAGAATGGATCAATTATATTTACTATAATCAACAAAGGTTTATTAATTACACAGACTCTGCGTTAACAGCTCTGGGAGAGCAAGTACAGGCTACAAGTAGAATGGCATGGCAGAATAGGCAGGCTTTAAACTGGCTGTTGGCAGAAAAAGGTGGAGTTTGTGTAATTTTTGGGGATGAATGTTGTACCTTTATTCCCAATAATACTGCTCCGGGTGGTTCATTCACTGAAGCAATGAATAAGCTCAAAGGACTACGAAAAGAAGTTAAGGACAATGCTGGGCATGACGCTCACACTTGGGATTGGATGGACTTCACTTTGGGAAAGTGGGGAGCAATGTTTACAAAAATGGCAATTATGATAGGCATAGCACTTGTAGTAATGGGAATGGTAGTTTGTTGTGTACTGCCTTTGTTGAAATCACTTTTGATCCAAACCACAGTAAAGCAAATTACTGTAGAGACAATTGTTAATAAGTCAACCAAAGAAATACACCCTGTTCAGGGAGCTCCAGGACAGTATGTTAATGAATATGGAAAGCCCTGTAGTATTAAAGGAGGACCAATGGACTGCCCATTTGGGAATCCTGAATGTCTGTATGGTGTTGTCCCTGGGGGTGGAAGGGCCTGTCATGGTTACAAAGCTCAACAGCAACAATTGGAGGTTAGCTTAGAGGGAAACCTTCCGGATTTGTACCCAGTACCCGACTGGGCTCCTCGTCCTCATCGTCATGGGTCAGACAATGAGGAAGATACAATGGTCTGAATATATATATATTCTTATAAAATGAAATCACAGAAGGCAAGGCTAAGAATAAGTATATGCACATGCTTACACTCATTACATGTTAACTTTTGTTTTATTGGTTGGGACTTAGAAAGTCCCAAAGGGGGGAATATATGGATGATTTTCTAGTACATATGTTGTAGAACGAAACGCCTATATGCCTTAAATGCTTATGGATTAAGAACCAATTAAAAGGGTTAAAACAGAGACAGAGACATTTCTTCAGTGCAAATGCTGTGCTTCTGATAAGAATGGTTTCCTCTAACTCCCCCGCAGCTGGTCTGGGTATGTCAATGACATGTGACGGAGATAAAACTTCTCGTTGTGGCTGTGTGAAGATTGGAGTAAACAATGGAACTAGTGTTATCACTTGTTTGTGCTTATGACCTAACACACATAGCCACATGCACATAGTCACAAGGAAAAACCATAGTGGCTCAGGGTCCTTGGAGGATGGCTGTTGGGAAAGGCTTAAATGTATGTTATGGACATGACATGTGTAAACCATGTTTAAGTATTAAATTGATATGTTTTATAATGTGTTATGAAATGATAAGGGTAAAACAGAATGAACATGATTGACACTTTGTACTCCAGATGCATGCCTGGATAGTGAATATAGTCAATACAGAGTGTGATTGTTCTTTAACGTAGGTATGTATATTATTTTTTGAGAGCGTGTCCGAGTCACGCCACCAATATAATGAGATAAGCGACAGAGGCCCCATTTAGAGAAGCGCACCTAGCCTTCGTGAGTAAACAACATGTGACACCGAAGGATGTTAATCATGTACATATAATGGAGTAACTGTGTAGGTTGTATAAACATGACTATGCATTTGTGTATAGCCGGCTCGGCTTTGTTACGCTTTAATAAAGTCTATTCTGAATTCACAAGCTCCGGTTTTTTGAGAGATATTTTTGAGTTAAACATTTCTACCACACTACTGATGCCAGTGTTGCCAACTTAGCGACTTTGTTGCTATATTTAGCGAGTATTCAGACCCCTCTAGCGACACATTTTCTAAAAAGCGACTAGTGACAAATCTAGCAACTTTTTCTGGTGTTATTGGAGACTTTTGGAGACTCTGACGTGAAAGCACGTATCGTTCTTACTCTTCTCAACGAGCAGCGGGTGCTGCCGTGTGCCCCACCCCCGTCCCAAAGCACTCACAGGCGGCCCAGTCCTCGCGCAGCAGTCCCTCCCAGCTGCAGTCAGAGCAGGAGATCTCTTCTTGACCCTGATCTCTCTTTTGACGAACATATCAAGACTGTTTCAAGGACAGCTTTTTTCCATCTACGTAACATTGCAAAAATCAGAAATTTTCTGTCCAAAAATGATGCAGAAAAATTAATCCATGCATTTGTTACTTCTAGGTTAGACTACTGCAATGCTCTATTTTCCGGCTACCCGGATAAAGCACTAAATAAACTTCAGTTAGTGCTAAATACGGCTGCTAGAATCCTGACTAGAACCAAGAAATTTGATCATATTACTCCAGTGCTAGCTTCCCTACACTGGCTTCCTGTTAAGGCAAGGGCTGATTTCAAGGTTTTACTGTTAACCTATAAAGCGTTACATGGGCTTGCTCCTACCTATCTTTCCGAGTTGGTCCTGCCGTACATACCAATACGTACGCTACGGTCACAAGACGCAGGCCTCCTAATTGTCCCTAGAATTTCTAAGCAAACAGCGGGGAGGCAGGGCTTTCTCCTATAGATCTCCATTTTTATGGAACAGTCTGCCTACCCATGTGAGAGACGCAGACTCGGTCTCAACCTTTAAGTCTTTACTGAAGACTTATCTCTTCAGTAGGTCATATGATTGAGTGTAGTCTGGCCCAGGAGTGTGAAGGTGAACGGAAAGGCTGGAGCAACGAACAGCCCTTGCTGTCTCTGCCGGGCCGGTTCCCCTCTCCACTGGGGTTCTCTGCCTCTAACCCTGTTGCAGGGGCTGAGTCACTGGCCTGCTGGTGCTCTTTCATGCCGTCCCTGGGGGTGCGTCACTTGAGTGGGTTGAGTTACTGACGTGATCTTCCTGTCTGGGTTGGCGCCTCCCCCCTTGGTTTGTGCTGTGGTGGAGACCTCTGTGGGCTATACTCGGCCTTGTCTCAGGATTGTAAGTTGGTGGTTGGGGATATCCCTCTAGTGGTGCGGGGGCTGTGCTTTGGCGGAGTGGGTGGGGTTATATCCTTCCTGTTTGGCCCTGTCCGGGGTTTCTTCGGATGGGGCCACAGTGTCTCCGGACCGCTCCTGTCTCAGCCTCCAGTATTTATGCTGCAGTAGTTTATGTGTCGGGGGCTGGGGTTAGTTGGTTATACCTGGAGTACTTCTCCTGTCTTATCCAGTGTCCTGTGTGAATTTAAGTATGCTCTCTCTAATTCTCTCGTTCTCTCTTTCTCTCTGAGAACCTGAGCCCCTAGGACCATACGTCAGGACTACCGGGCATGATGACACCTTGCTGTCCCCAGTCCGCCTGGCCTTGCTGCTATTCCAGTTTCAACTGTTCTGCCTGCGGCTACGAAACCCCTACCTGTCCCAGACCTGCTGTTTTCAACTCTAAATGATCGGCTATGAAAAGCCAACTGAGAGACCTGAGCCCTAGGACCATACGTCGGGACTACCGGCCGTGGTGACTCCTTGCTGTCCCCAGTCCGCCTGGCCTTGCTGCTATTCCAGTTTAAACTGTTCTGCCTGCGGTTATGGAACCCCTACCTGTCCCAGACCTGCTGTTTTAAACTCTAATGATCGGCTATGAAAAGCCAACTGAGATTTATTCCTGATTATTATTTGACCATGCTTGTCACTTATGAACATTTTTGAACATCTTGGCATGGTTCTGTTATAATCTCCACCCGGCACAGCCAGAAGAGGACTGGCCACCCCTCATAGCCTGGTTCCTCTCTAGGTTTCTTCCTAGGTTTTGCCTTTCTAGGGAGTTTTTCCTAGCCACCGTGCTTCTACACCTGCATTACTAGCTGTTTGGGGTTTTAGGCTGGGTTTCTGTACAGCACTTCGAGATATTAGCTGATGTAAGAAGGGCTATATAAAATAAAATTGATTGATTGATTGATTGATTGAGATGTTCACCCCTCCGCGTCCAGACTGCAAATGAATGGTGCATGCGGGAAGCAGCCCTGGCTTACATTCAGGGCGGGATGTAAATGTAGGGTGTTTTTTACTCACTTTTTGTCTCTCCCACGACGTTATTCCTCTCTCCTACAGCGTCCATCACAATTACATGCACATGGCCAATTATGCAAATTAGGTGATGACGTCATTTAGCGACTTTTAGGACAGCCAATAGCTACTTTCCTTACTGAGGAGTTGGCAACACTGACTGATGCACGTTCAGCTAAATTAACTGTCGAACAGAACGGTGAACAACACATAGGGCGCCGTACTATGGCTGACCCTGTAAAACAACACATTTCACTGCACCTGTCCGGTGTATGTGACAATAAAACATCTTATCTTATCTTACATAACTAACTGGCTAATTAATGCTAAATGAACGTTTTGCCTGCAAGTGCATGCTACCGTTATCTAGCGACCTAGTTAACTGGCAAAGAAAATAACTTGTGTTCTAGCGCTTAGCATTAGCTGTGGGCTGACAAACCTAAGTAACTGGATGGCATGCTAGCGTAACTGTAGTTACCTGGCTAACGGTACTAGCTACACAACACACGATAGAAATGTATATCAACGGTCAAGGTATGCAGCTTGCAAGGTATCATCATGTTGTGGTTACAATAGGCACTGGCCAGCCAAGTAGGGGGCACGAATTCCTCCTAAAAGTTCAGGCTAGCTTTGTCATTTCTGACTGGAAATCAGATCCGTTACATTTGAATTGTTAACTGTCAATCTTGGGGCGTTTTTGACATTTGAAATAGCTTGCTAATTAGCCTAGAAGTTCCCAGTCAGTTTTTTTTTTTTATTCAAATGTGTAGCTCAGTTGGTAGAGCATGGCGCTTGCAACGCCAGGGTTGTGGGTTCGATTCCCACAGTGGACCAGTATGAGAAGAAAAAAAAAATGTATGCACTCACTAACTGTAAGTCGCTCTGGATAAGAGCGTCTGCTAAATGACAAAAATGTAAATGTAAAATATATCAACAGAAACATTGTAACAAGTATTTTCTAGTCAGTTGTGGCAAAAAAAAAAACTGCCCATTAGAGGGGATTTATACGACATTATCGTTTCCGAGCCGAACTCGATTGGTGGAGTCTGCTACTCACGAAGATTACCGAGCTACGTGTTACGTCACTGAAAGGGAACCTCGTAAAACAAGTATCGCGAGCCGGTTTCTTTCGTTAAATTTATTTTGTCGATTTTAGGACTGATTTGATATATGAGCTATACATTGCACACAAGACATGTTACAATTTAACTGTTAACATCAATATATACCTGATACTGGTTCTTCAGAAGCCTCATGTGCATAATATATTTTACTTTATCCCAAACAACCTTCACACTCACTTTTCAAAGCAGTGCAACAGTGCAGAGAAAATGCTTGAGTGAAAATCTCAGTCTGCTGTGCATTGATGACACTGTAAACACTGAACTGAAGTACTAGGCCATTTCCCTGTCCTTGTCAGTTGCTGCATATTTATGAGAGGAAGGCGTCTCACTCAATCCCCAGAATAATATCATAACTTAAGATTTTTCATATTCACCTTTCGGCATTCAGACAGAAGGTCCCTCACACCATCAGAGGAATTCATAACATTCAAACACACGAAATATAACAATTCCATAGACCGATTTGAGCATTTGTTTTAATTTTCATAAAGCACATTTAGCAAACCATAGCAAAGTGGGGTTACATTGACCTGATCTCAGAGGGTGTCACAACAGAATAAACTGCCAGCCAATGCAACAGGTGTGAAGGAAGTTGTCATGACGCCATAACTGTCACTAACAACAAAAACATAAGTAATTCATAAACATACATTCCATAGTACCATTCATGTCACTAGCCAGTGGAATTAACTAATACCAGTTGATATTTATAAATCTGAATTTCTAAATCTAATTTCAGAGAAAAATGTGAGAGTTATTTTGTTAATTCAGACAGATTTGAGTGTAAAGACAGTAAACCGATCATAGTGCAGTTTGAAGCTTCGCTGAAAAAACAAGAGAGAAAGAAGGAAGAGAGAGAGAGAGAGAGAGACTAGAACATATGATATTACAGAGAAGTAATAATAATATTATTATAGGGGCTAAGAGGTTATAAAGGAGCTCCTGCATTCTTCCCCTCTCCTGTGAGTATCCATCGCCAGGCGCTGTGTACTTCCCATCATCACAGAGAATACGGTACTCACTGCTCACACAGCAATGTACTCACTGCTCGTTTCCTTTCCATTTCAGACAGCACGAGCAGCGCATCTCAGTCATCATTTCAGACATTTATGAAATAGACAAGTCTTATTTCACTCAAAAGTTCAGACAGTTAAAGCCCATTTCAGACCAATTACAGTCCCACTTCATTTCACTTGTCATTTCAGAATGGCAGCTCAAGTCCATTTCAGACCCGTTCATTTCAGACAGCCACCTCAAGTCTGCCATTTCAAGCCTGTCCAGTTTCAGGCAGGTCCAACCATCCATTTCAGAGCCAGCTGGACTTCTCCTCCTCAAACTTCTGTGGATCAATAAATGGCTTGTCGATTGACTTGATCATCAGCTCACCGCAGTACACACACTCGGAGGCGATGATGTCATCGATGTCGGACTTGATCTGCTCTCGGCTGACTCCGGCGCTTCCTTTCCCCAGGCTGGCGGTGTCACCCCCCTCCTCCTTCTCCTTGGGGGCGGGGCGGTGGCGGGACTTGGAGGTCTGAGTGGCTGCAGCCAGCTTCTTCTGCATCTCATCTAGTTTAGTCTGCTTGTAGGTGGACAGGTGAGGGCTCACCTGAGGAAAAGATCCCTAGTTTAGTCTGCTTGTAGGTGGACAGGTGAGGGCTCACCTGAGGAAAGCTACCTAGTTTAGTCTGCTCGTAGATGGACAGGTGAGGGCTCACCTTATATAAGGTAACTAGTGAACTTAAAAAAGGCTATTGAACTATTGAATCTCCTGGGGGAAGAAGACATCTCTGGCTCTAGTGTACATTTTTGGGGATATCCTCCTCCAAGCCATTTTCATTGTGTGTGTAGCGTACATAATTTACAAATATACGTAGTAATGACCCAATGCCCCTCTGTTTGCTGCAATACATTGTTAGCTAACTCTTATTGAAATAGGGTCAAAGGTCAAGATCAAAATGATGTGCTACTGACCTACTGGTATATATTGTTACATTTACATTTTTAGTCATTTAGCAGACGCTCTTATCCGGAGCGACTTACAGTTAGTTAGTGAATACATTATTATTATTTTTTCATACCCCCTGTGGGAATCGAACCCACAACCCTGGCGTTGCAAACGCCATGCTCTATCAACTGAGCTACATCCCTGCCGGCCATACCCTCCCCTACCCTGGACGACGCCGCCCCATGGGTCTCCCGGTCGCGGCCGGCTACGACAGAGCCTGGATTCGAACCAGGATCTCTAGTGGCACAGCTAGCACTGCGATGCTGCGCCACTCGGGAGACTGTTAGCCAACTGTTCTTGAAATAGGGTCAAAAGGTCAAATAAAATGGGTTTGCATACTGACCTCCAGGAAAAGGCAGTCGTAGTGGAACATGTGACCACAGAGGAACAGGTAGAAGGGTCTGTTGAGGAGGGGGAAGTCGCAGGCAGCGCATTTCTCCTGGCTCTCCACCACCCCGTACTTGTTCCTCATCTCCTGGATGTCCTCTCTGATCCGCTTGGCGCTCTCCGTCGCCTCCTCCATCTCCTGCTTCAGCTCGTCTATGTGCTGGTTGTACTCCTCTAAAGAGCTGCAGATAGCCTCCTGCAGGGAGGGAGGGAGGGAGGGAGGGAGGGAGGAGGAGGGGGGGGGGGCATGGGGGGAGATGGTGTGGAGGGACATAGAAACACAAATACATAGAAGCTGAGATTTGGTTCTGGGTGCCGAGATTACATACTTTGGCTGGTACAATGGAACCAATAGAATAGTCCCAAAAGTGCAAGCTCCAAGGTAAATTAAGTGCACCTCAAATACTGTCTTGTGTGTGTGTGTGTGTGTGTGTGTGTGTGTGTGTGTGTGTGTGTGTGTGTGTGTGTGTGTGTGTGCGTGTGTGTGTGTGTGCGTGTGTGTGTGTGTGTGTGTGTGTGTGCTTGTTTGTTTGTTCATTTGTTTTAGATTCTGGACCTAAACATTTGATTCCAGTATTACCTTGAAGTGGTCTATGGTGACGAAGTCTGGGAAGAAAGGCAGTATGTCTTCTATCTTCAACAGGTTACAGCTGGACAGACAGTTCATGGCCTTCTTCACATCCTTCTCCTCCTGCACCACGTGACGGGCGATCTTCAGCCACAACTTCTTCCTCAACTCCTCATCATCCTCAGGCAGGTCAGCACACGACTTGGCCAAGTCCACATCCACCTGGAAGGAGAGGGAAAACAGCACAGGAGAAGAGTTGCACCAGCCGCTTGGGGAACGGTTTTCATGGAGCGGGACACTAATCCAGACGCTTATAAGTAATCCCGCTACGCCCTAAAATGAACCATCAAACAGGCAAAGCATCAATACAGGACTAAGATCGAATCCTACTACATTGGATGTGGCAGGGCTTGCATACTATCACGGATTACAAAGGGAAACCCAGCCGCGAGCTGCCCAATGAAGCGAGCCTACCAGATGAGCAAAGTTTTTTTTATTTTACCTTTATTTACCTAGGCAAGTCAGTTAAGAACAAATTCTTATTTACAATGACGGCCTACACCGGCCAAACCCGGACGACGCTGGGCCAATTGTGCACCGCCCTATGGGACTCCCAATCACGGCCGGTTGTGATACAGCCTGGAATCGAACCAGGGGGTCTGTAGTGACGCCTCAAGCACTGAGATGCAGTGCCTTAGACCGCTGTGCCACTCGGGATATAAAATGCCTTCTATGCTGGCTTCGAGGCAAGCAACACTGAACCATGCATGAGAGCACCAGCTGTTCCAGATGACTGCGTGATCACGCTCTCTGTAGCCGATGTGAGTAAGACCTTTCAACAGGTTAACATTCACAAGGCTGCAGGGCCAGACGGATTACCAGGACGTGTACTCAGAGCATGCGCTGACCAGCTGGCAAGTGTCTTCTCTGACATTTAGAACCTCTCCCTGACCCAGTCTGTAATAACTACATGTTACAAGCAGACCACCATAGTCCCTGTGCCCAAGAACGCCAAGGTAACCTGTCTGAATGACTATCACCCTGTAGCACTCACATCTGTAGCCATGAAATGCTTTGAAAGGCTGGTCATTAAATCACATCAACACCATCATCCCAGACACCCTGGACCCACTCCAATTCACATACTGCCCCTACAGATCCAAAAGATGATGCAATCTCTATTGCACTCCACACTGCCCTTTCCCACCTGGACAAGAGGAACACCTACGTGAGAATGCTGTTCATTGACTACAGCTCAGCGTTCAACACCATAGTGCCCTCAAAGCTCATCACTAAGCTAAGGACCCTGGGACTGAACACCTCCCTCTGAAACTGGATCCTGGACTTCCTGACGGGCCGCCCCCAGTTGGGGAGGGTAGACAACACATCCGCCACACTGACCCTCAACACAGGGGCCCATCAGGGGTGCGTGCTCAGTCCCCTCCTGTACTCCCTGTTCACCCACAACTGCGTGGCCGTGCACGGCTTCAACACCATCATTAAGTTTGCCGACGACATGACGGTGGTAGGCCTGATCACTGACGATGATGAGACAGCCTATAGGGAGGTCAGAGACCTGGCAGTGTGGTGCCAGGACAACAACCTCTCCCTCAACGTCAGTAAGACAAAGGAGCTGATCGTGGACTACAGGAAACGGAGGGCTGAGCACGCACCTATTTACATTGATGGGGCTGTGGTGGAGCGGGTCGAGAGCTCCAAGTTCCTCGTTGTCCACATCACTCAGGATCTATCACGGTCCACACACACCAACACAGTCGTGAAGAGGGCACGAAAGAGGGCCCTCAGATCATCAAAAGGTTATACAAAAAGCAAGATTGACAGCATCTTGACTGGCTGCATCACCGCTTGGTATGGCAACTGCTTGGCATCCAACCGCAAGGCGCTACAGAGGGTAGTGCGTACAGCCCAGTACATCACTGGGGCCGAGCTCCCTGCCATCCAGGCCCTCTATATAGGCAGTGTCAGAGGAAGGCCCTAAAAATCGTCAAAGACTCCAGCCACCCAAGTCATAGACTGTTCTCTCTGCTACAGCACGGCAAGCAGTACCAGTACACCAAGCCTGGAACCAACAGGACCCTGAACAGCTTCTCCGCCCAAGCCATAAGACTGCTAAATAGTTAAATGTCTATTATTTCTGTTTTCTTTCTCTCTGTATTGTTGGGAAGGACCCGTCAGTAAGCATTTCACTGTTAGTCTACACCTGTTGTTTCCGAAGCATGTGACAAATAAAATTCGATAATGTATGTATATATTGAGATAATTAATGCAGATATTGAGATAATATATGCATATATTGAGATAATGTATGTGTATATATTGAGATAATGTATGTGTATATATTGAGATAATGTATGTGTATATATTGAGATAATGTATGTGTATATATTGAGATAATTAATGCAGATATTGAGATAATATATGCATATATTGAGATAATGTATGTGTATATATTGAGATAATGTATGTGTATATATTGAGATAATGTATGTGTATATATTGAGATAATGTATGTGTATATATTGAGATAATGTATGTGTATATATTGAGATAATGTATGTGTATATATTGAGATAATGTATGTATATATATTGAGATAACGTATGTATATATTGATGGTGTAGCCCACTATTTGCACTTTCTTATCTTGCAATATCCTGTTAATATCAAATGATCAACAGTTAGCTACATGTTAATCAAAACTAGCCAAGACACTCACTTGTAGAGCCAGATCGACAGCTTCCTCATACAGCCCCATGATCTTATAGACCAGAACACAGGCCTGGAGGTAGCCATGTTCAGCACACAGCCTCAGGGCATACTTTAAATCATAGTGGATGTCTGAAGCGTGGGTCCCAGCCTGTCAATAACAATAACACATTTGATTTATTAATCATAAAATAACCTATGTTTATGTGTTAATAATAATACATTTTAATGTATTATATTTGATTTACTTTCAAGATACCCAAGGACACTCAAGAGTAAACTAGAATAAAATATAAACAGGTAATTTTTTTTTTTTTAAAGTTAGCAATAGACATTTGGTCTGCGTGTCCTTGGTCGAAAGTAGGGCTCTATATAGGGAGCAGGGTGCCATTTGGGATGGACACAGCCTTGAACCTACCTGTTCCAGGTACCACAGGAGACTCTCAGGTTTGTACTTGGCGTAGACGGACAGCAGGTAGTTGTGTATGGCCTCTTCTGTCACCGTGAGCTGGTAGACGCAGAACTCCATGTAGCGGATGGTCTCGTGGATCTGTTGTGTAGAACCCATCTGACTGTAGTTGACCAGGGCTGGGATCAGCTTCTTAGGTTCCAGCCTGCTGCCCATCTGGATCCAGGCATCCACCACCTTGTGATTATTAAAGGTTATTGTTCATTAAATTAATTCAATTTCCCTTTCACAAATACACAAAAATCGGCACTTTACATGCCATGAATTTCCGTGAAAATGTAAAATAAAGTATGGTAATGTATGGCATGTCAAACTGAATTGCATTGTACTTGAACACAAAGACAATAATAATAACAACAACAAAACATTTCAACGCAAAATCACCGTATCACCTTCTTAGGTATGTGTTGCATGAGGATGGGGGAGAACTTATAGAAGAGCTTTTCGTCGCAGTGCTTAGAGAGCACCTCCAGGGCGGCGCTATAGTCATCATGCTGACAGTGGTGGGAGATCACCCTCTCATAGTCCTAGAGAGAGAGAGATAAATAGATGTAGATTCTTTCTTAAATCCCAGAAAATGTCAAAACAGCAGCAGCAAGTTTTATTATACAAAACGGAAAATAAAGTGGCAGAAAATTGCCGTACCATTAGAGAGACCAGTGTTAAATTTGAGCAGCTATTTTTAGATTTAGATTTAGTCTTAAAATACCTTTTAGTCTTAAGTCACATTTTAGTCATTTCATCCTCCGTTACTTTTAGTTATAATCAATCGACTAAAACTCTGGACAAGTTTAGTCACAGACATAATAATGACTCCTTTATCTTCCATCATGTGAACATTCAGATAGCCTCGTCCAACTAGGCCTAATACCCCTCCTATACCTTAGCTGGTAACATTGATATTGTGGCAGACTGTAACCGATGCCAGACATTATTAACCGTAAAGGCTATAAAGCCTTGGCTACAGGTTAAACATTTTTTACAGCTCTGATTTTCTCCCCATCATAACCGTCAAAGGGGGGATAAATAACAGTGGTTTCCTTGAAAAAAAGGGGGAGAATTTGAGCTTTACAAAAATGCCAGAAATATTACTGTACACCTAACATTCAACAAATAGCATTCTCTTTTTTTTTCCGTTGGAAAAAGCAACCACAACTCGCATTTGTGGACCGGGGCCCGAGAGCGGTAACAACACATGCACATTCACACACTTTTACACTCATCATTTGCTGCAGCTACTCTGTTCATTATTTTACACGTATTATCTATCCTGATGCCTAGTCACTTTACCCTGCCTTCATGTACATATCTACCTCAAATACCTTATTATTATCTATCCTGATGCCTAGTCACTTTACCCTGCCTTCATGTACATATCTACCTCAAATACCTTATTATTATCTATCCGGATGCCTAGTCACTTTAACCTGCTTTCATGTAAATATCTACCTCAAATACCTTATTATTATCTATCCGGATGCCTAGTCACTTTACCCTGCCTTCATGTAAATATCTACCTCAAATACCTTATTATTATCTATCCGGATGCCTAGTCACTTTACCCTGCCTTCATGTAAATATCTACCTCAAATACCTTATTATTATCTATCCGGATGCCTAGTCACTTTACCCTGCCTTCATGTAAATATCTACCTCAAATACCTTATTATTATCTATCCTGATGCCTAGTCACTTTACCCTGCCTTCATGTACATATCTACCTCAAATACCTTTTATTATCTATCCTGATGCCTAGTCACTTTACCCTGCCTTCATGTACATATCTACCTCAAATACCTTATTATTATCTATCCTGATGCCTAGTCACTTTACCCTGCCTTCATGTACATATCTACCTCAAATACCTTATTATTATCTATCCTGATGCCTAGTCACTTTACCCTGCCTTCATGTACATATCTACCTCAAACACCTTATTATTATCTATCCTGATGCCTCGTCACTTTACCCTGCCTTCATGTACATACACTATACAGTAAGCAACGTCAGCACAAGAACTGTTAGTCTGGAGCTTTATGAAATGGGTTTCCATGGCCGAGCAGCCGCACACAAGCCTAAGATCACCATGCGCAATGCCAAGCGTCGGCTGGAGTGGTGTAAAGCCCGCTGCCATTGGACTCTGGAGTAGTGGAAGCGCGTTCTATGGAGTGATGAATCACGCTTCACCATCTAGCAGTCCGAGGGACAAATGTCCATTAGTCTCCCGTGGAATTCTCGTCTCGTCACATTTTTTGTCTACTAAAATGAAGTCATTTGTAATAGTTATGAATTTTTTCCAGGGCGTCTCGTCTCATTATCGCCGTAGTTTTAGTCAGGAAAAATAGCTTGTTGATTAGTATTTTTCGTCATAGTTATTGACAAAATGAACACTGTTAGAGACAACCAATAGAGAGCAGCAATAAATCCTACAATACAATACCATGAATGAACAGCAGGGTCGCGGTCAATTCTATTTCAATTCAGGAAGTACACTGAAATTCCAATTCTCTTCAATGCTTTTCAATGTGGAATTTGAATTTGGTTCCGTGGTTGCCATGGCACCGTAAAGCAGCATAGGCGAGCTCTGTAGATACTATTATTTTTTTTTGTGTGTTTCTTGTTGCATTTTGTAATCGTTTTTGGGTGGTTCTGGCTTCTCTAGGGTTTGATCACTATATCCTATGGTCTTGACTCTCAGAGTTGCAGGATCATGATGAAAAGTATTTTGGCTTGCTAGCTAGCTAGCTGGCTGGCTGTTTGGATTCAAGTACTGTGGCTTTTTGTTTCATCTGTTTGGAAGTATTACACCAAGGACTGCAAGCTGTGTCCAGAGGTAGCAGAGGAAAGTCAGTGACTGTTCAGGGAATGCAAGCTGTGTCCAGAGGTAGCAGAGGAAAGTCGGGGACTGTTCAGGGACTGCAAGCTGTGTCCAGAGGTAGCAGAGGAAAGTCGGGGACTGTTCAGGGAATGCAAGCTGTGTCCAGAGGTAGCAGAGGAAAGTCGGGGACTGTTCAGGGAATGCAAGCTGTGTCCAGAGGTAGCAGAGGAAAGTCAGTGACTGTTCAGGGACTGCAAGCTGTGTCCAGAGGTAGCAGAGGAAAGTCGGGGACTGTTCAGGGAATGCAAGCTGTGTCCAGAGGTAGCAGAGGAAAGTCAGGGACTGTTCAGGGACTGCAAGCTGTGTCCAGAGGTAGCAGAGGAAAGTCGGGGACTGTTCAGGGAACGCTCCTAACCACTGCCAAGATGTGGTGGCTTTTCGTGCGCTTTTCAGCAGCTGTGACATCACCCGGGCGGCAGGTAGCTTAGTGGTTAAGAGCGTTGTGCCCAGTAACCGAAAGGTCGCTGGTTCTAATCCCCGAGCCGACCAGGTGAAAAATCTGTCGATGTGCCCTTGAGCAAGGCACTTAACCCTAATTGCTCCTGTAAGTCGCTCTGGATAAGATCGTCTGCTAAAATGAATGTAAAATGTAAAATGTGCTACATTCCTGGCGATGGAGGACCAGTAGCAGAAAAGCGGCTCCAATGGAGTGACTGACCATTCAGAAAAGCAGGTGTTGAAGACCTCTTGGCCATTTCTTTCAGACCGTCTTTGTTTCTCCTTGGTTGTGCCATCGGTGCCCTCTCCACTGAACCTACACAGCCTTTCCAACCCAAATTGCCTCAACTTCATCCCAAGCCGACTGAGACTTTCAGGTCTTCAGCCTGCTATGCTATTGTTTGTTAATGATTAGAGCCATTTATTTAAGAGGATCCCAATGGAAAGAAGTTTTCAAACTATTTTTTGTCATCCTCAAATGATTTTAAATGCATTATCCACACGTGTGGTTGTATTGTGTTTTAAATAATCAAGTATATCCATCTATATATAGGAATTTGGTTCACTTTCTGAATTGACTAGAATTGAAAATGGAATTGAGCCCAAGCCTGGATAGATAGCGTCATAAGATACCTTCATGATGACAGAGAAGTAGACCATGTCGTCCACGTTGCCATGGCTAGCAAGCAGGTCATAGATGGTCGTACGGTTGTTATAGAGACACTCCTTGTGTTTGGAGCTACTGAGGAACTTCCGGAACTCATCACGCGTCTCCTGGAACACCCCATGTTTCCCCTCGTCTGATTGCAGAAGCCCCAGGCGGTTCAGGTAGAGCTCAGTCAGCCAGGTGACCAGTAAGGTGATCTGGGTCTTCTCACTCTGTTTTAATTCATCAATCAAAATGTTTTTGTCCCCAGGGGGAAATTTGAATTGCAAGCAGGGGTAACATGATTTTTTTTTTTTTAATACAGTCCATACAAAAGAGTTAAAAACAGATCACACAAAAGAGTTGTTACAAGTTACCTCAGATCACACAAAATAAGTCTGCATCCCAAATAGAACCCTATATAGTGCACTACTTTTGACCAGGGCCCATACGATGTCATTTTGGACACACTAAAGTCACCAAAAACATCCTACCTGTTTCAGGTTGTTGAGTTTCTTTAGAAGGAACTCTTTCAGAGCTTCTTCCTGTTTCGCCTCGATGAACTTCAACGCGATCTCCTCAAAGTAGTTCTGGGTCAGAGCGTAGCACTCGGCACTCTCCAGGTAGCGTTTGTTCTGGAAGCAGTGCTCTGCCTCCTTAGCCAGGAGCATGTCCATGCACTCTGGCCGGTCCCGGCAGTACTCCTTAGCCAGGACCATGTCCATGCACTCTGGCCGGTCCCGGCAGTACTCCTTAGCCAGGTCAAACTTGTTCATACTCATGTACATCTGCCACACATCCCTGGCTTCTCTCTGGATGTGGTATCTGGATTGAGAGAGAGAGAAAAAAAAACACCTGTCTTTTGTTTCTAGCATTGATTTCACAGATCGTGGCTGAACAAGGTTTAACTAGCAATGGCAGATCTAGTCTGATTTCACAGATAGTGGCTGGACAAGGTTTAATTAGCAACGGCTGTGATATGTGGTTGTTCTACCGATCCTAGTTGAATGCAGTGATTGTATGTCTCTCTGAGTAGGAGTGTCTGCTAAATGACTACAAAACTAAATGTAATGCAAAACATACCTAAAGACGGCCTTCTCAGTGTAGATCCACACCAGGCCTCCTGCTGGGTCCTTGATCATCTTCTTCAGGGTGCCAAACTTATCAGGGAACACGTCCTCGCACACCACCTGTCAATCAATCAATCAACTGAATGTATTCATAAAACGTCCGTCCGTCCGTCCGTCCACAGTAACCTGACCTAGACCCCACAGTAACCTGACCTAGACCCCAACAGTAACCTGACCTAGACCCCAACAGTAACCTGACCTAGACCCCAACAGTAACCTGACCTAGACCCAACAGTAACCTGACCTAGACCCCACAGTAACCTGACCTAGACCCCAACAGTAACCTGACCTAGACCCAACAGTAACCTGACCTAGACCCAACAGTAACCTGACCTAGACCCAACAGTAACCTGACCTAGACCCCACAGTAACCTGACCTAGACCCCACAGTAACCTGACCTAGACCCCACAGAGCAAGCAGCAGCAAAGGCAGAGTCCCGTCCCGTCCTGTCCCGTCCGTGCATGTGTGTGCGCCCACCTGTCCGTTGAGTGTGCAGATGGCCTTGACGCGGTCAGGGAGGAGGAGTAGAAAGTGGAACTGAGTCAACACGATGGAGATGGGCTTGTTGAAACTGAAGTCTATGTCTGGGGTGTAATCCCACACCTGATGGAGAGAGGGAGAGAAAGACAGATGGAAAGAATGTGTTATAAAATATATATATAAAAAAGTACTGCAGCAGCAATATGAATTTCTAGAATACAATAGGATTCTTTTGAAAGACCAGTGACAAATAGACCTTCAGAACACCCATATCAACTGCGGGGAGCTTACCACTACAGCCCATGATAAATACAACACATCAAACCTTAAAGTACACTAGCCAAAAAAATATTAGAATAGTATAGAAAACAGTACCTGCACATCACTGAGCAGCGAGTCCAGCTTGACGTAGTCCAGCTGACCGTAGAGAACTCCGTTACCCATCATCCATGCGAAGGCCTTGGGGCAGGACCTGAGCTTGGAGGTGTAGAAGGTGATCTCACTGTAGCCCATGTTAAAGGGAAACTCCTGGAAGCTGGGCAGCAGCTCCTAGTAGTAGTAGTAGTAGACATAGCATATTATAAGCCTTGTCATAAGACACAATAAAAGGGTTCATATACGGTTATAACAAGTTATGAAGAACCTCACAGGCTCTGACCAAAAGTAGTGCACTATATAGGGAATAGGGTGCAATTTCTGACACAGCAATGTAGTTTTAAAAAGGCTGTTTTAACAGACCTGGTTCTGTGAGAAGATGGAGCTGAAGCCTTGCTGCTCTGACCCGTCTGCCACGCGACCTACGAACTGGAACAGGCGCTTCCTGGTGGTGGCGATGATGAAGACTTTAGACTCCAGACCTCGCTCCACCTCTATACAGCATACTGGAGCTGGCTTCCCATCCTCCTCCAGGGAATGGACCTGTGTTTCAATTACATACATTACTCATCATAATAAAGGAACTAGTTTTGCAAACGTACTTTCAAAAAGCTACATCAAATACGATAACAAAAGATGTTAGCAAAAGCTTGCAGCCTGCGGATAAGTTCACATGAAGGAGTGTAACCAATGAATGTAACCATATCAACACTGATTGATTAGTTAGAATGTCAAGAGGTTTTATTAGCATGGCTTTCCATGGGTTCAACTTCAATATTTAAAAAAAAGCATACAGTATTAACAGCAGTTCTTATTTTGGGGGTGTGTTGTATTTTTTTCTAAATGTACTTGAAGATATCCTGTATAATCTCATATGTTTATTGCCAGATCCTACCACTGACCTGTTTGAAGTACTGGTCAGGGTTGGTGTTAAACAGGCTTCCCTCTGAAGCAGAGATCTCAGCCTCGAAGATGATTCCCTGGCTGGTTCCCACTAGGATGGGCCCAGTGTTGGTCTCGGTCCCCAGAAGCTTGTTCCAGCCTAGACTCTCTATGAGGTGTCCTCTCCAGCGGGACAGAGACCTCACCTTCTGGGTGTTCCTGTTCAGATATAGACACTCACTGGTACTGAGAGAAATCACCAGGTGGGACCCTGCAGGGGAGGAGAGGGGAGAGCAGTGTTAGATCTGGTACTGAGAGATCACCAGGTGGGACCCTGCAGGGGAGGAGAGGGGAGAGCAGTGTTAGATCTGGTACTGAGAGATCACCAGGTGGGACCCTGCAGGGGAGGAGAGGGGAGAGCAGTGTTAGATCTGGTACTGAGAGATCACCAGGTGGGACCCTGCAGGAGAGGAGAGGGGAGAGCCGTGTTAGATCTGGTACTGAGAGATCACCAGGTGGGACCCTGCAGGGGAGGAGAGGGGAGAGCAGTGTTAGATCTGGTACTGAGAGATCACCAGGTGGGACCCTGCAGGGGGGGAGAGCAGTGTTAGATCTGGTACTGAGAGATCACCAGGTGGGACCCTGCAGGGGAGGAGAGGGGAGAGCAGTGTTAGATCTGGTACTGAGAGATCACCAGGTGGGACCCTGCACGAGAGGAGAGGGGAGAGCCGTGTTAGATCTGGTACTGAGAGATCACCAGGTGGGACCCTGCAGGGGAGGAGAGGGGAGAGCAGTGTTAGATCTGGTACTGAGAGATCACCAGGTGGGACCCTGCAGGGGAGGAGAGGGAAGAGCAGTGTTAGATCTGGTACTGAGAGATCACCAGGTGGGACCCTGCAGGGGAGGAGAGGGGAGAGCAGTGTTAGATCTGGTACTGAGAGAAATCACCAGGTGGGACCCTGCAGGGGAGGAGAGGGGAGAGCAGTTTTAGATCTGGTACTGAGAGATCACCAGGTGGGACCCTGCAGGGGAGGAGAGGGGAGAGCAGTGTTAGATCTGGTACTGAGAGATCACCAGGTGGGACCCTGCAGGGGAGGGAGAGGGGAGAGCAGTGTTAGATCTGGTACTGAGAGATCACCAGGTGGGACCCTGCAGGGGAGGAGAGGGGAGAGCAGTGTTAGATCTGGTACTGAGAGATCACCAGGTGGGACCCTGCAGGGGAGGAGAGGGGAGAGCAGTGTTAGATCTGGTACTGAGAGATCACCAGGTGGGACCCTGCAGGGGAGGAGAGGGGAGAGCAGTGTTAGTCCATTTAAAGTGGAACTGACAGCGTTAACTACTTCTCAGTTATGAAACAGACAGAAAATCATAATATCAGTCGAAAATATCAAGTTCCCAGTTTATGCTACAAAACCAACTTCATAAGAGGTTTTAAAAATAGGTTATTTTTGACTCAACATTCCATGACGTACACTAAGGCATTGTTGGCAGAGTAGATGGATGCAGATCAATGCATGATTCATATAATTCACCAATACATTTCTTGGTAGTCCAAAAAATATTGCTATCAGGTTATAAATCACAGCTGGCCTGGTACATTGTTTGCTGCCTCCATTCGGGATGCACTGTTTAAGTTTCAATGACTCAATATTTTGGACAAAAACGGACGAATGTAACTAAGGCTGGGAATGTCAATACAATCAAACTAACAAGGGCAATGATCAGTCAGTCATAACGTGGCTAATAGGCTAGCGTATCTATTTATGTAGCAAGCTAAAATCACGGAGCCTAACGTTAGCTAGCTAACTGCTGGGAGGATGTCATGACATTGGACCAGTGGGTGAGTGGCCGACTTCCCCCCCCCCCCCTCATATCATTTTTCGGTGCCTACAGCTAGAGATGCAAGTGTCATTTGGTTAGCTAGCAAGAAATGTGAATCACTGTTATCCACAGTTAGCATATCTCTTAGTTGTCAACCAAATGCATTTGGCATCGATCAAATGGGAGGGCAGGCAATTTCCCATTCAGTTGTCAGAACGTGGGTTTGGGCATGCATGCAGAGAAGCTGCAGAAGGGGCGAGGAGGCGACTATTCCTCATCTTTATCAGCGCAATTTTGACGGCCAACTACAAGCAACAACAACAAAAAAAGTTTGTGAGGGTTTATCTGGTTAGATTTTAGCTCATCTCGCTCTGGCTAACATTAGTTGTTGATCTTGTTGTTGTTGATGTGCATAACTGAGGGAGAGAGAGCCTACCTAGTTCATGGTTGTTTGATCAATAGGACTGTAAAGTTCCCAAATGTAAGAGGACTCCCTCTATATTTACATACAGTATTTGCAGAAATCCATTCAGGTGTATTTTGTGGCTTTTGGCAAATGCTTTCTAATGATCTAAAGTCGCGCTGTTGCTACTGCCTGGGAGTAGCAACAGCGCTACTCCCGGTCGCGGCCCGGGAGACTCATGGGGCGGCGCACAATTGGCCCAGCGTCGTCCAGGGTAGGGGAGGGAATGGCCGGCAGGGATGTAGCTCAGTTGGTAGAGCATGGCGTTTGCAACGCCAGGGTTGTGGGTTCGATTCCCACGGGGGGCCAGTATGAAAATTAAATAAAATATGAATGCACTCACTAACTGTAAGTCGCTCTGGATAAGAGCGCCTGCTAAATTACTAAAATGTAAATGTAAAATGAGTACTGTGCAGGTATTCTACTTTAGGGACCTGTGGGGTCCAGGAAGAGCTCCCTCGTTCTCACCTGTGGGGTCCAGGAAGAGCTCCCTCGTTCTCACCTGTGGGGTCCAGGAAGAGCTCCCTCATTCTCACCTGTGGGGTCCAGGAAGAGCTCCCTCATTCTCACCTGTGGGGTCCAGGAAGAGCTCGCTGGTTCTCACCTGTGGGGTCCAGGAAGAGCTCCCTCGTTCTCACCTGTGGGGTCCAGGAAGAGCTCCCTCGTTCTCACCTGTGGGGTCCAGGAAGAGCTCCCTCGTTCTCACCTGTGGGGTCCAGGAAGAGCTCCCTCGTTCTCACCTGTGGGGTCCAGGAAGAGCTTGTGTACTCTGCTGTCATCCTTCCTCCCCAGTTCTATCTGGTTGGGCTGGTCTGGCTTGGCAAGGTCAATCCTGGAACAACATACAGAGGAAAACTTTATAAACACCTTTATTAAGTAAAATTCACTTATCTTAGATACCAATACGGTATACAATCTTATGTGAAAACACACACAGCTATTTCAGAAGATATTTTAAAGTTGTGCAACAACACATTAAATATTCATCATTACACCAATCCAAAAATATACATCATCACCCTGAACGACTGACATGGTCAACTCTTAATCCATCATTTGGCTTTTAATCCCATCATTTAGCAATCACGTCAAGATACAAACTGCACCACTCACACATTCTGCTCGTCTTACACAGAGAGGCATGGACAGGCATGGGTGACAGGGCTATTCACAAGACCCTGATAACGCTGGATCACTAGGGGGGTGTTGCAGATAAAAGTGTCCCCTACCTCAGAAGAGTGTCCTTCCCTAAACTCATGCATAGCTGATTGTTGCAGACAGCGAAGTGGTTGATTTTCTCTGGGGGTGAGAAATCAATCCTCTGTTTGTTGAATATCGGCTTCTCCTCCTCCAGTCTCACATTCACGAACCCTACAACGAATCATGAATTACGTATGTCAATCATCATCGCCAACATAATCGAGTCCCGGTAGCAAGCTAACTAAACATTATATAGATAATGATTCTATTGGCTATATATGAAAGCAATGTGGTGCGCAGATTCAACCATATAGATGGTCCCAACTAGCCTTATCATAAACAAAACCCAATTGAGAGGCCCGTAGCTTTCCCCAGTACCGGAGTGTGTTATGCCGATGTTGGCAGCAGACAGGCGGCTACTGTGTTGCACAGGGTGTCTGCTGTTCTGCGAGTCCTCGTATTCATCCAGGATAGAAGACATTGCAAAACGTCTAAAGCAGAGAAAACCTAGCTAATAGCTAACTTCTACAATTTCAGATCATGCGATGGCATGACTGTGCTAGCTAGCTATTTAGAGTCTGCAAAAAACAGATTCGGTTGCCTGCGTGTCGTGAGAAATGTTTCAGAATAGAAGAGTAGCCCACAAGAAAGAAAACGGTATAATCTCATCCATTTAAAAACAGTCAAAACATGCTAATTTGGTGAAGCTTCCTGAAAATATACAAACGCACAACAAGGGAGGGCCAGTTTAGTCAGGTGATCCACGGATGTCATCATGTGATCAGGACACTGTTGTAGTTCTAATGTCTGACACGAGGACACGCACTTTGTCCAATATTCAAAAAGGGCTGCCATCTATTTATAATGATTATACATTGAATTCACTGCAAAATCATATAAGAAAAAATATATACATTATTGTACTTTAACCCAATCCTCAACCGGCTGGTAGAGCATGTTTTGACAATAGATTTAGAAGTAGATATGAAAAAATCTTCACTTGTACTTCATTGGTCAACTCCCCCAGCCCTCCTGCATCAATTTACATTATTTGTGTCCTTTTAGGTTGCTGCAGTTCAGTGTTGTGGCCCACTTAGAGGGCTGTAAGAAAACTCACAATCAGTCACCAAACGTATGGGATTAAAGGCAGGAATTCAGTTTGTGAGGGATTCATATCGCACCATTCCTGTTAGTAGAGACGTTGAAGAGTAGGAATATGAAAATAAATAGTTAAAATGTAAAAAGGCTGAAAAGCAAGAATTTTGTAAAACTGTGCTCAACCAGGCGGTTGAAATGTCAGGAAAAAGTATGGTGGACTCCCTATGTAATTTGTATTTATTTTCTAATACGTATTTTTGCAGAAAAATATGATTTAATTGTTGACACTAGGCAACATAAATTGGTTAAACCACATTCCATGACCCATTGGGTCCATTAATCAATATGAATCAATAAAAAGCCATTGAAGCAGACCTAAAGTACTTTTTGTAATATCGTCGAAATGAGTAAAAATGCTATGCAAACTGCCATTCTAATATGGTATGACCTCTTTTGACTTCTCAACCGCTTGGTAGAGCTCTGTTATCAAGTTAAAACAAATGGAAGTTTTTTTTTAAAAGTTGTTAGCAATAGGAATTTAAGGTGAAATCATTTTCCCAACATGTTTTTCAAGAAGAGACAGTTAAATGGATAACAATAGTACGTTGTCAAAATACACAACTGCAAATCAATTATTGCACTTTCGATTCGTTGCAAAATAGATTTCTCTGTAAACTTTATTCTTGTAATTTCCTTATCTTTGCATTTTTACCTTAATTCTTTCAAAACACATATCACAGCAAATATTTGTGAAGTAGCCTATTATCTCAAAATAGCACCCAATATAACAACTTAACCAACCATCTAAGGTTCTTTGTCAGACGGTATATATCAGGGATGGGCAACTTTGATGGGGGTGGGGGCCACAAAAAAATAATATATATTCTTTGGCAACCATATCACAACTTCCAAGGAACCAAATGTGCTAGCATGGGAATAGATTGTCATTGTTTCATTATCACTTAGGTGTCAGACCACACCTTTTCTTGATCTGCGTTCAGCGGGGGCGGGGCTATGCAAATCACAACCTGTCTGAGCAGAAAAGTTCCCTCAAAACCAAGTCGCCTCACACCGTCATTCACTAACCATCAACGTGGTGCTTGAGGAGAAACATAAACTATTCTAGAGAATCGCACATCGAAATAAGACCGATCTCTTCTGCACTGCAAAGGTACTATTCTTCCATTTTAATTGTTGGACATGCCACCTCAAATGGATTATTATTGTGAAGAATCCCGCGTCCCCTCTTCTTGCGGACTGATGAGCCAAGAGGCCAGGTTGGAGAGGGAGCCAGCGGCCATCAGCTGTATGCTGGTGGGGGACGGGGCTGTGGGGAAGACGAGCATGATAGTCAGTTACACCACAAATGGATACCCCACGGACTACAAACAGACAGGCTTTGACGTCTTTTCTGGTGAGTACCTTTAAATTACTCAAAAACATAAAATAAAATAAACCTTGTAGCCTAAGTTTATAACCTTATAATAGCCTAATTTATAAGAATTTAATAACTGAATGTATTGTTTTCTACTAGGTTAATTCATTGTAAATGATCATTGTTTATGGAAATATGGCCTATGATTTACAAACCCAGACTATGTACAAACTTGAGTTGTAAAATAATTGTATTCTTCTGTTTTCTTCAACAGGTCAAGTCGAAGTAGAGGGAGCCCCAGTCAGAATACAACTACTGGACACAGCTGGACAGGTAAGAATATCAGCCTGAATAGGTTATTCTTGAATCTCATTAGTCCAATTTAACGACAACCGTTTGAAACGTGTTGGAGTGGAACATCCGTGTGCTTTGTAGAATCAGTCACAAATGTGACAAACAGATTTAGTGACAGGAAACGATCAGTCTTTCACATGTAGCAGCAGTAGATTAGTTCTAAAGGCTACCACATGTCATACTGTGTGAGACATCGTCTCTCTCTCTCTCTATCACGGCGTCCATTGTTGTTGTTCAGACCCCCAAGACAGCATTCACACGCTCTGCTGAATCAGCTAACCCGACCCCTCTCTCCGCTCTCTCTCTCTCTACCTTGACATTTCCAGGAGGTGTTTGATGATTTCCGCTCCCTCTCCTACTCCCACACGGACGTCTTCCTGCTCTGCTTCAGTGTGGTCAACCCCGCCTCCTTCCACAATGTCACCAACAAGTGGATCCCCGAGATCCGAGCCTGCAACCCCTCAGCTCCCATCATCCTTGTGGGCACCCAGTCCGACCTCCTGCTGGACGTCAACGTCCTGATCAACCTGGACCACTGCGGGGTCAAACCGGTGCTGACCCCTCGGGCACAGAGCATGGCAGATAAAATCAGAGCAGCGGCCTATGTGGAGTGTTCTTCGTTGACGCAGAAGAACTTAAAAGAGGCGTTCGACGCGGCCATCTTTGCTGCCATCAAACACAAGGCCAGGAAGGAGAAGAAGAGGCAGCTGTCGGACAGACGCACCAAGGCCTTCTCTAAATGCAGCTGGAAGAAGTTCTTCTGTT
The DNA here is from genome assembly GCF_020615455.1 of Coregonus clupeaformis. Lineage (NCBI taxonomy): Eukaryota > Metazoa > Chordata > Actinopteri > Salmoniformes > Salmonidae > Coregonus > Coregonus clupeaformis. The sequence continues at coordinate 4,651,294 of NC_059227.1, forward strand.
TTATCTGAGATACAGACCCCATTGGTCATGGACAGAAAGACGAGTATTTATTAACTTATGAAGACTTTGTAAAAGCGATGGAGCTTTGGAATCATCCCAGCAGTGGTGAATGGACTGAGCTCTATGGGCCTATGAAACTTGTTACTTCACTCCTGGTCTGAGGACAGTGGTATAGTAGTCCCGTGTAGCTCAGTTGGTAGAGCATGGCGCTTGCAACGGCAGGGTTGTGGGTTCGATTCCCACAGGGGACCAGTATGAAAGAAAAAACAATTTATGCACTGACTAACTGTAAGTGGCTCTGGATAAGAGCGTCTGCTAAATGACTAAAATGTAATAATAATGTAAATGCTTGGGATATTCTCACTTAGCCAAAAGGCTGTGGTTGTGTTTCTGGGCTGGTCTGAGCAGGCTCTCTTTCACTGTGGATGGAGCTGCTTTGATTAGTGATTACATTGATTACACCAAAACATGCGCACATTATCATGCCTGATTGCTCAGGTTGACAGATAGTCACTAACGAAAGTACAGTATCTGTCAAGTAGGCCTACACGGTTTAGGTAACCAAGTAAGAAGCGAAAGAATAGAGAGAATATTAAACCAAGTACATCACAAGCATCCTGCCGTCATGTAAATGTTATGAACTCATTTACATGGTCTGGATTGGTGCCCATTCCAACCTGAGACTTCACTGCACCTTCTCTGTGTGATAGTCCCATGTGGCTCAGTTGGTAGAGCATGGTGCTTGCAATGCCAGGGTTGTGGGTTTGATTCCCACGGGGGACCAGTATGAATATTTTTATGTATGCACTCACTAACTGTAAGTTGCTCTGGAGAAGAGCGTCTGCTAAAAGGTGGAGAGAGAGAGAGAGAGAGAGAGAGAGAGAAGGCTGGTTGTTGGTTGTTAGCCTTTTCTCCTTTGTGTTCAGTGCTGCCAAGTCAAACAGACCCAGACCTATTCATATGCAACAGTGTATGTAGGCTGAAGTCGCTAGGCTAGGTGCTAACGTCTTACCTGTGTGTGAACTGGGAATGGCTCCCAGGCCTATGTGTTGATTACTGTGTTAGGCTTTGATGTAATGAGCTGTCAGTATCAACTCCAGCCTGTGACAGGGTGTAGAGAGAGGAGGAGACCCCCAGCCTAGTCCCCCGCCCCGTCCCAGCCTGTGACGGGGTGTAGAGAGAGGAGGAGACCCCCCAGCCTAGTCCCCCGCCCCAGTCCCCAGCCCCTGTCCCCCGCCCCAGCCTGTGACGGGGTGTAGAGAGAGGAGGAGACCCCCAGCCTAGTCCCCCGCCCCAGTCCCCAGCCCCTGTCCCCCGCCCCAGCCTGTGACGGGGTGTAGAGAGAGGAGGAGACCCCCAGCCTAGTCCCCCCCGTCCCCAGCCCCTGTCCCCCGCCCCAGCCTGTGACGGGGTGTAGAGAGAGGAGGAGACCCCCGCAGCCCAGTCCCCCCGCCCCCTGTCCCCCGCCCCAGCCTGTGACGGGGTGTAGAGAGAGGAGGAGACCCCGCAGCCCAGTCCCCCGCCCCAGTCCCCAGCCCCTGTCCCCCGCCCCAGCCTGTGACGGGGTGTAGAGAGAGGAGGAGACCCCCAGCCTAGTCCCCCCGCCCCAGCCCCTGTCCCCCGCCCCAGCCTGTGACGGGGTGTAGAGAGAGGAGGAGACCCCCAGCCTAGTCCCCCCGCCCCAGTTCCCAGCCCAGCCACCCCAGGGAATGACACTCCTGTCACTGGGACCTCATTTGTTTATTTCTTTCTTTGTTTAGTGGGGAGTAGACACTAGACAGCCCAGCCACCCTCCAGTGAATGACACTCCTGTCCGTCTCTGATTCTCTGTTAGTTGACACTGACCACACTACTGTCTCCAGACGAATCAGCCTGCCCAATCTATAGGGTACAACGTGTACATTATAGGAGGCTAAATAGCACCTTCTTGAATGTTAACACTCACTTTAAATAGCTTGCGTGCACGTCTGGTTCTGTGTTGTTTTTGTACAGTGATGTTATTGCCCGACCGATGGTTGGTGACAGTCAGTCCTAGCTGGTTTATAGAGATGAGGGTTGGCACCCAGGCTAGATGAGGGTTGGCACCCAGGCTATATGCTTCTTGTGGAAGAGTGAATGTAAATTTGATATCTATTTCTGTTTGTTTTAAACAGTTCATTGAAAGTTTTTTTTGTCTGCAATTTTACAGATCTGTGAACAGTCTATTTTTGTCACTAATCTCAAACCAAACCCTCTGTCAGCATGCTTTTTCATACTGTGTTTGAACAAAGTGATGGAAATATATTCTGGGGGGAAAATCTAAAAAGTCTATTCTTTGTCACAATTTATCGCTGCTACATTTGAATAAAAAAAAACACGTGTATATTGACATTCCATTTTGTGATTCCAGAGACTTCTGTAACCAAGTCTAGCACCTCGAATGACTGTTGAAGCAAGTAAAAGGCCTGTTTAGGAAGAGCACACCTGGAGTCTGATGGGTGTTTAGCATTGTTCTCTATGGGGGTCCTGAGTATTCCGTAGAAACTCCCCAGGTGCCTTATATTGTATACCTGGACCATCACGTTACCTTGGGATGTGGTAATAAGTGAGTGAAGGGGGTGAGAGGGTAAATGCTGGGTGGAATCCACATGGGGAGTTTACATTGTAACTCAGCTATGCCATGCTGGGAGCAGCTATGCCACGCTGGGAGCAGCTATGCCACGCTGGGAGCAGCTATGCCACGCTGGGAGTGGTTATTGAGGGAGCGGTAAGAGAAGAATCAGCGTGTTTATAGTGATAAACGTTTGACCAAGTGCAGTTACGTAACAAATAAATAAAGAATGAGTCCCAAATGGCGCCCTGTTCCCTACATAGTGCACTACCTTTGACCAGAGTCCTATGGGTCCTAGTCTAAAGTAATGCGCTTCATAGGGAATAGGGTGCCATTTGGGACTCAACCAGTGTAATCTGATTTGATTGTGATGATAATGTTGACACTTCATGTATAAATTAGGAGAACATCCTGTGCCAGTTTTCACACTGAGAGATAGGATGGGATGGAGGGGTTTGATGGATGGATGGAGGGATGATGGATGGATGGATGGCCATGAACACTGCTGTGTATTTCCTGTCCAGAGAGGTAAGCATGTGTATTCAAAGGGGTAGGGTAGTGAAATGTCAGGTGTGTGTGGTTGGGTGCGTGTGCGTGCGTGTGTGTGTGTGTGTGTGTGTTCATCTTGATGTGACAGACCTTGTGTAAGGTTCAAGGACTGTTGGGATGAGTCATACAACAGGAGAAGAAAACTCACCCACCTCTCATACATTATCACTGCAATCTGGCTATCATCACTGTCTCTCTGTGTACGATCCATCTTGCACAACAGGCGTTAATGTGTCACAGTTTTGTTTAAAGGATAGTTGTAGCCTGGGTGCCAGTCTATTTCTGGTCTCTTGCCAACTCAGAAACAGACTGGGATCCAGGCTAAGTTATCAATGGGGAAAAGCAGACCTTTCCACTTCCTCTGACCGCTGATGACCTGAGGATAGCCAACAGAGAGATATCGCAGCCAATAGATAGCCAATCGAGAGATGTCAGGGGTCAAAGGTCAGGGGTTATAGACCATATCACTGTGTCACTCTACACCTCTGACACAAGTGAACACATGTTGCACTGGGTTTGACCCTAGGCTAGAGGTCAAATCAGTTGTTGACAGATAGCATAGCTATGACCTGACCATCCTAAAGCAGACCACCTGTCACGACTTCCGCCGAGGCTGCCTCTCCTCCTTGTTCGGGCAGGTTTCGGCGTTCGTCGTCACCGGCTTACTAACCACTGCCGCTCCATATATCATCATTCCATTTGTCTTGTCTTGTCAATTACACACACCTGGTTCATATCCCCTCATTAGTCTGTGTATAAGTGTTCCCTCTGCCCCCTTGTCCTTGTGGGTGATTGTTTTATGTGAAGATGAGTGTAGCTCGGTTGAGCTACCCATACTTCGTATTGCCGGGGTTATTTCTCCCCGTGTGCCTGTACTGTGTTCCAGTGCGCCTGTATTACGCCCTGTGCTGTTGACGCTATCCAGCGTAACTGTGTACTACGGAATAAACTCTGTGTTCGGTGATTTACCCTCCTGCGCCTGACTCCTTCAAATCACACTCTCACACCACCCTATAACAGACCACCCTAAAGCAGACCACCCTAAAACAGACCACCACTAGTAGGACTCTTCAAGTTTGAATCAAACATATGTAGGAATGCCATTCTCTCACTATGGTTTATATCAACATGTTTCATTTAGAAAGGCAAATGCCCTCAGTATTTGATTGACAATATAAAATGCTGTTTGATATGACCATTATAAACACCTGGAGCTGTAGGCTACAGAGAGGGCAGGTCAGAGGGAGTTCATAACCCCTCTAAAGGTTCTTAACCTCTCTAAAGGTTCTTAACCCCTCTAAAGGTTCTTAACCTCTCTAAAGGTTCTTAACCCCTCTAAAGGTTCTTAACCTCTCTAAAGGTTCTTAACCTCTCTAAAGGTTCTTAACCCCTCTAAAAGTTTTTAACCCCTCTAATGGTTCTTAACCCTGGCTCACAGAGGCCATGAGAGAGTGGACCACACCTGGAAGTCCCAGCTAATACATGACACACTTCCACAAGTAGGCAAAGGCTCAAATACACACACATACATCATTATCCTAACATACGTTAACAGTTTTCCCATGAAGATATGGCCACTAATAATGACAATAATAATGTGATTTCATATTGACAGCCACGACACCATTATTCCCACACACACAAACTCGCATTGAGCAATCAAGGCCAAGTCGGACAGGTTTTAGGTTCCCATGAGCTCTCTCTCTCTCTCTCTCTCTCTCTCTCTCTCTCTCTCTCTCTCTGTTTCTCTCTCTCTGTTTCTCTCTCTCTCTCTCTCTCTCTCTCTCTGTCTCTCTCTCTCTCTCTCTCTCTCTCTCTCTCACTCTCTCTCTCACTCTCTCTCTCACTCTCTCTCTCTCTCTGTTAGTCATCCCTTTGTTCTTCTCCTCTCCCACAAGGAGGGCCACCCCTCTCCCTCCTCCCCCCTCTCTTTCTTTTTCCCAGGGCTCCTCTCCCCAAGCAACTCCTCTGGCTATGCGCCAGTTTCACTTGTGTGTGTGTGTGTATGAGTGTGTGTGTGTGCGCGTACGTGCGTGCGTTTGTGTGTGTGATACTCCAGTTTCACTCCAGTCATCCTCTAGACAACAGGTGTAACAAGAGGTATATCTAGCAATGGCTCCAGACGATTGGCTAATACCTATTACTTACCCACTACCTGGTCATTCAAATCCACTGTTACAGTTATACCCCAAGGCACCGTTATGACTGGACTTGGCACTGACGTCACCTTCTTATACACAGAGAGACATTTTTTATTTGTTTATTTTATTTAACTTTTATTTAACTAGGCAAGTCAGTTAAGAACAAATTCTTATTTACAATGACGGCCTACACCGGGCCAAACCCGGACGACGCCGGGCCAACTGTGCACCGCCCCTATGGGACTCCCAATCACAGCCGGTTGTGATACAGCCTGGAATCAAACCACATTGAACCAACAGATGCTGTGATGTTCTAATGGAGTCATGTGACAGTGGGAATATGAGGCTAGTTTGTTTCTTTATGAGAGGGGAGGGTGGTGGTGTAAGGAAGGTGGTTGGTTCACTGCTAATTTGGCTGGAGAGTTTACCTGCCCAGATGAAGAGATACATTTAAGGGAATCTTATGCAACCGTCTTTTACCTTTTATGGGGATCGGTAAGAAATTTGCCAATAAATTTAAAAAAGTCCTCTGAAATTCCCTGCTGTACTCATATTTGCATAAGAGTTTTGTTTCAGGGAAACCAATGAAAGAAGCCACACAACAAAAAAACAAGCTGTCAGTCATATCTACTGTCCTGGTTGGAATCACAATCAACCCTGTCATATCTACTGTCCTGGTTGGAATCACAATCAACCCTGTCATATCTACTGTCCTGGTTGGAATCACAATCAACCCTGTCATATCTACTGTCCTGGTTGGAATCACAATCAACCCTGTCATATCTACTGTCCTGGTTGGAATCACAATCAACCCTGTCATATCTACTGTGCTGGTTGGAATCACAATCAACCCTGTCATATCTACTGTCCTGGTTGGAATCACAATCAACCCTGTCATATCTACTGTCCTGGTTGGAATCACAATCAACCCTGTCATATCTACTGTCCTGGTTGGAATCACAATCAACCCTGTCATATCTACTGTGCTGGTTGGAATCACAATCAACCCTGTCATATCTACTGTCCTGGTTGGAATCACAATCAACCCTGTCATATCTACTGTCCTGGTTGGAATCACAATCAACCCTGTCATATCTACTGTCCTGGTTGGAATAACAATCAACCCAGTCATATCTACTGTCCTGGTTGGAATCACAATCAACCCTGTCATATCTATTGTCCTGGTTGGAATCACAATCAACCCTGTCATATCTACTGTCCTGGTTGGAATCACAATCAACCCTGTCATATCTACTGTCCTGGTTGGAATCACAATCAACCCTGTCATATCTACTGTCCTGGTTGGAATCACAATCAACCCTGTCATATCTACTGTCCTGGTTGGAATCACAATCAACCCAGTCATATCTACTGTCCTGGTTGGAATCACAATCAACCCAGTCATATCTACTGTCCTGGTTGGAATCACAATCAACCCTGTCATATCTACTGTCCTGGTTGGAATCACAATCAACCCTGTCATATCTACTGTCCTGGTTGGAATCACAATCAACCCTGTCATATCTACTGTCCTGGTTGGAATCACAATCAACCCAGTCATATCTACTGTCCTGGTTGGAATCACAATCAACCCTGTCATATCTACTGTCCTGGTTGGAATCACAATCAACCCTGTCATATCTACTGTCCTGGTTGGAATCACAATCAACCCTGTCATATCTACTGTCCTGGTTGGAATCACAATCAACCCAGTCATATCTACTGTCCTGGTTGGAATCACAATCAACCCTGTCATATCTACTGTCCTGGTTGGAATCACAATCAACCCTGTTTTAAACACTGTCAGTTTCTTCTCTCTGCCTTACAGCCCATGGGAAGTTTCACTGTGACTAGAGGCAATAACATTCATTAGTGTCCCACTCTCCCACTCCCTCTCCCTCTCCCTCCCTCTCTCTCCCACTCTCTCCCCCACTCTCCCACTCCCTCTCTCCCACTCCCTCTCCCTCTCCCTCTCTCTCCCACTCCCCCACTCCCTCTCTCTCTCTCCCTCTCTCCCACTTCCTCTCCCTCTCTCCCTCTCCCTCTCTCCCTCTCCCTCTCCCTCTCTCCCACTTCCTCTCCTACTCCCTCTCTCCCTCTCCCTCTCTCCCTCTCCCTCTCTCCCACTTCCTCTCCTACTCCCTCTCTCTCTAACTCTGAAGGATAGAAACCCCAGTTTTGACACAGGGTGATGTGGTAACTGTCATCTTTTTAAGTGGTGTCTTTGAGTTGATACATGGGAACAGTTTTTATGTGTGATTAATGGGAATAAAACAATCAATGAAGAGTAATATCAATCTAACATTAATTTAGTGATATGACATATTCATGACATGACCCATCGATGACGAACACAGTAACTCTGGATAGGTGGTACACAAGGTTAGGAACATGATTTGTATCACAATAGGAAATAGTCAAGCATGAATTGTAGTGTTTTTTTCTCTGTTTCAACCGTCATCCAATACATGAATAGTGAAAGAAACAGAACCACTTGAAAAACCACTTGGAAATGACCATCAAGCACACTATCCATCAAACTGCCCATCAAGCACACTATCCATCAAACTGACCATCAAGCTGCCCATCAACATCGTGGTAGAGTGCTATACTGTAATACGCAACAGGCTATATACAGTCGTGGTCAAAAGTTTTGAGAATGACACAAGTATTGGTCTTCACAAAGTTTGCTGCTTCAGTATTTTTAGATATTTTTGTCAGATGTTACTATGGTATACTGAAGTGTAATTACAAGCATTCCATAAGTGTCAAAGGCTTTTTATTGACAATTAAGTTTATGCAAACAGTCAATATTTGCAGTGTTGACCCTTCTTTTTCAAGACCTCTGCAATCCGCCCTGGCATGCTGTCAATTAACTTCTGGGCCACATCCTGACTGATGGCAGCCCATTCTTGCATAATCAATGCTTGGAGTTTGTCAGAATTTGTGGGTTTTTGTTTGTCCACCCGCCTCTTGAGGATTGACCACAAGTTCTCAATGGGATTAAGGTCTGGGGAGTTTCCTGGCCATGGACCCAAAATGTCGATGTTTTGTTCCCCGAGCCACTTAGGTATCACTTTTGCCTTATGGCAAGGTGCTCCATCATGCTGGAAAAGGCATTGTTCGTCACCAAACTGTTCTTGAATGGTTGGGAGAAGTTGCTCTCAGAGGATGTGTTGGTACCATTCTTTATTCACGGCTGTGTTCTTAGGCAAAATTGTGAGTGAGCCCACTCCCTTGGCTGAGAAGCAACCCCACACATGAATGATCTCAGGATGCTTTACTGTTGGCATGACACAGGACTGATGGTAGCGCTCACCTTGTCTTCTCCGGACAAGGTGTTTTCCGGATGCCCCAAACAATCGGAAAGGGGATTCATCAGAGAAAATGACTTTACCCCAGTCCTCAGCAGTCCAATCCCTGTATCTTTTGCAGAGTATCAGTCTGTCCCTGATGTTTTTCCTGGAGAGAAGTGGCTTCCTCGCTGCCCTTCTTGACACCAGGCCATCCTCCAAAAGTCTTCGCCTCACTGTGCGTGCAGATGCACTCACACCTGCCTCCTGCCATTCCTGAGCAAGCTCTGCACTGGTGGTGCCCCGATCCCGCAGCTGAATCAACTTTAGGTGACGGTCCTGGCGCTTTAGGAGACGGTCCTGGACTTTCATGGGCGCCCTGAAGGCTTCTTCACAACAATTGAACCTCTCTCCTTGAAGTTCTTGATGATCCGATAAATGGTTGATTTAGGTGCAATCTTACTAGCAGCAATATCCTTGCCTGTGATGCCCTTTTTGTGCAAAGCAATGATGACGGCACGTGTTTCCTTGCTGGTAACCATAGTTAACAGAGGAAGAACAATGATTTCAAGCACCACCCTCCTTTTAAAGCTTCCAGTCTGTTATTCTAACTCAATCAGCATGACAGAGTGATCTCCAGCCTTGTCCTCGTCAACACTCTCACCTGTGTTAACGAGAGAATCACTGACATGATGTCAGCTGGTCCTTTTGTGGCAGGGCTGAAATGCAGTGGAAATTGTTTTGGGGGGGATTAAGTTCATTTTCATGGCAAAGAGGGACTTTGCAATTAATTGCAATTCATCTGATCACTCTTCATAACATTCTGGAGTATATGCAAATTGCCTTCATAAAAACTGAGGCAGCAGACTTTGTGAAAATTAATATTTGTGTCATTCTCAAAACTTTTGACCACGACTGCCATTTAATTGCCATTTAACAGAGTGGTGCTATAAGTATGCCACCCAGGCTGTAGATGGCTACTTGACATTTAACACTCAGATACCGATGAGCTGATTACCACTTCAAACAACCAATCAGATGCTGACCACTGACGACCCTGAACGACCCCCAGACTCAGCAGCACTTCACGACTGATCACACACACAGCATGAATCATCACGACCATCAGACAGGTTGCTGTGAAAGGCATCGTTCAGGGAAGGAAGGAAGAAAGAAAGAAAGAAAGAAAGAAAGAAAGAAAGAAAGAAAGAAAGAAAGAAAGAAAGAAAGAAAGAAAGAAAGAAAGAAAGAAAGAAAGAAAGAAAGAAAGAAAGAAAGAAAGAAAGAAAGAAAGAAAGAAAGAAAGAAAGAAAGAAAGAAAGAAAGAAAGAAAGAAAGAAAGAAAGAAAGAAAGAAATACACATTTGAGGTTTTGGAATGGCCTAGTCAAAGTCCAGACCTAATCCCAATTGAGATGTTGTGGCAGGACTTGAAATGAGCAGTTCATGCTTGAAAACCCACACATATCGCTGAGTTAAAGCAGTTCTGCATGGAAGAGTGGGCAAAAATTCCTCCACAGCGACGTGAGAGACTGATCAACAACTACAGGAAGCGTTTGGTTGGAGTCATTGCAGCTAAAGGTGGCACAACCAGTTATTGAGTGTAAGGGGGCAATTACTTTTTCACACAGGGGCATTGAGTGTTGCATAACTTTGTTTATGAAATAAATGAAATAATTATGTAATTGTTGTGTTATTTGTTCACTCATGTTCCCTTTATCTAATATTAGGTTTCGGTTGAAGATCTAATAACATTCAGTTTAAAAATTATTCAATAGTAGAGAAAATTTGAGAGGGGGCAAATACTTTTTTATAGCACTGTATATGCTGCTACCACGTGTTGTGATCAATAAACCTGCACCACAATACACAGACAAGGTCTCAGCTGCTGTAGCCCTCATCAGAACATACTGTAAAGAAAGTTACAGACGCACAAATATCATACTCTCCAAAAAAATGCTAACCTCCCCTGCTATTGTAATGGTGAGAGGTTAGCATGTCTTGGGGGTATGACATTTGTGCGTCTGTAACTTTCTCACTCATCATTATTCATGATTAATTCAGGACTATCCATAATCATGGTAGCATCCACATTAAATGTAGAAGTGTTTAGAAACATATTCTATTCTTATTTACAATAAAAGTGACTCCAAAATGACACAGTACATTATTTACCGTTAATTTCTATTGGGCACAAAAATAGTCTGAAACAACCATCAGACAAGCAGCAAATGCATCCAACAAGTTTGTAGAGTCACATGTTTGATGTAATCATTACGTATTAGGAATATGGGACCAAATACAAAACATTTTACTACTTTAATACACATTAATTTGTCCCAATACTACTCACTGAGAATACATGTTATTTAGTTGTGTCTCTGGATGCCAAGGACATCCTCTGGACATCCCAAGGACATCTCTGGACATCCCAAGGACATCTCTGGACATCCCAAGGACATCTCTGGACATCCCAAGGACATCTCTGGACATCCCAAGGACATCTCTGGACATCCCAAGGACATCTCTTGACATCCCAAGGACATCACTGGACATCCCAAGGACATCTCTGGACATCCCAAGGACGTCTCAAGAACATCTCAGGACATCTCACTGACATCTCTGGACATCCCAAGGACATCTCTGGAAATCCCAAGGACATTTTTACATTTTTTTTAGTCATTTAGCAGACGCTCTTATCCAGAGCGACTTACAGGAGCAATTAGGGTTAAGTGCCTTGCTCAAGGGCACACATCCCAAGGACATCCCAAGGACATCCCAAGGACATCTCAAGGACATATAAAGGACATTGAACACATTAACAGACCCAATGTGAAAAGCTGAAAACAGAACACGAATAACAAGGCAAGCGTGATTCTGAATGACTGGGATTATTTTTTGGAGGGCACATGTTCTTACATGGTTGTATTATTGTGTATTATGAACCAATCACAAGGTTAATCATACAATGTTTTCCTAAAAACATTCTCACCCAGTTTTCCCTCATCTATGGTATTTTACTGTTAGCCCCCCAACCCCCATACACCCCCCTCCAATCCATAACCCTTACCCCCAACCTAGCTTTCATAACCCCCAACACCAACGAATAACCATGGTTTGAGTGAAACACTGTCCACTTTCAATGGCAGCACAATCTTATCAGCAGACACTGAGTACCTCAATCCAAAAGGACAAATCTAACCACTCAACATCTTTAAATCAGATAACTTGCTCATTAATCAGTGATTGTTCAGATTGTTCAGTAACTATGCTCAGCTTAAACTCTGACCCTGACACCTTGGCTCCTGAACAGTGACAGTTTGATCAGAGAGAAAGAGATGGAACTGACACTTGGGACCTGAAGAGTGTTTGAATGTAAATACTTGTATGGAGTCCTTGTCCTGACCCAGCTAGCACACAACGTTCTGAGAACCATACGTTTCTTAGTGCTTGGTGAAAGCGTGGTTGTCCTATGGTTATTTTGCATACAATCTTCCCACAACATTCTGGGAATGGTGCAGGATAGATACTTGGCTTTGGAACATTCTCAGCACATTTAAAAATGCACTATGCAGAAATTGCTCTGACATTTCCTGGTTGCTAAAATTGTAATAGTTAGCTAAATGTCAGTTTATGTGACAAAACAAGCAAGTATTGTGTAGAGAATCATTGTACCATCTAACCCGCTGAGAAATATATTTTCCATAACCAAAGATATTGTGTTTTCAGCTGTTTGAAGCTGGTGTACAAAACCAAAAGTAAAATATGCAAAACCGAAACATAAGAATGGGAAGCATAGAAACAGCACACATAGAATATACTGTATCTACCACTTCAATGAGAATGACAGATCTATAACACATATTTCTATGTGAATTTGGTCAGGTCGCCCAAAAAGTTACATATTGCAGCTTTAAGGAACTTTACGATATATAATATTTTCATGGTATTGCATTACATTAACAGAACCTTTCCTAAAAGTTCAAACATGGTTACATTTAATGACATTTTTTGGTAATTGTCTCCAACTGGTTTGGCATTAGGAATGTTCTCAAATAGTTCAGAGAACGTTGAGAAACAACGTTCTTCTGTGGGAATTTCAGTACTTCAGCATAATGTTTCCTACAGGTTTCCTCATGGTTCTATTTAAACTCATGTTCTTAGAACATTAAGAAAACTTTCCATAAAAACCACAAGAAAACATTAGTAACATTCAAAGAATGTTCTAAGAATGTTATTTAAAAACATATACATTCCATTCTCAGCGTCAACAAAACTCTATCCTCTATCTTGTGAAGTGTGTTTAGGCGTGTTGGCCGCGCCCAATAATTGGCCACACCTGATCTTAATGAATGCTTGTTTCCTTTGAAATGGGGTCTGTTAGAATAGACTAAATTGAACAACTTTGTATGAGTAAAAAAAAAAAAACATGGCATGCTCCATGCTGGTGGGCAGTGGACAAATTCCATATATAGAGAACAGAAGATCATAGGTTCGAAGCTCACTGATGCCGTGCCACAATAGAATTTCCACGTGTCCTCTCTGCACTTGGAGTTCAAAACAGTTAACCTTAAGCTAGCAGTGTTAGTCTTACTGAAACATACAGTGAACGTTTTAAGGAAGTTATTCAAAAACTTCAAAATAACCTATAATTTTCATTCTCAAAATGTTAGTAAAACCTCCCAGGAAAACTTTCAGGGAACCATAGTAAAACGTTCTCAGAACAGGCTATATTTTCACTTCCCTTCTCAGAACAAAACTTTTTACCGCTCAGGAAACGTATGGCTTCGTTCCCAGAACCAATAGGAAACCAAAAAACGTACATTCCCACAACTTCCAAGGAACCAAATGTGCTAGCTGGGGAGTTAGATTGTCATTGTTTCATCATCACCTAGGTGTCAGAAAGTGGAGGCTGCTGAGGGGAGGACGGCTCATAATAATGGCTAGAATGGAGTCAATGGAATGGTATCAAACACATCAAATACATGGTTTCCATGTGGTTGATGCCATTCCAATGACTCCATTCCAGCCATTATTATGAGCCGTCCTCCCCTCAGCAGCCTCCACTTTCTGACACCTAGGTGATGATGAAACAATGACAATCTAACTCCCCAGCTAGCACATTTGGTTCCTTGGAAGTTGTGGGAATGTACGTTTTTGGTTTCCTATTGGTTCTGGGAACGAAGTCAGATACACACCGGTTGTTGTTGATTAGGAGAAAGACTCCTCCTACTGTAATATCAGCCATTATTCTCCTAAAATACAGAGATAATAATAATAGAGATGTCCTCTTTCCTTTATCTTTGCTCTTCCGTGACCAACTGCTAGGTCAATGACACGCTTTTACATCAGGGTTTTCTACTTCAACCATCGGGTCCATTTAGACCAGAGGTGTTGAGGAGACGAGGACAGGAAGCTGTTGGGACATGAAGCTCTGTGTCTGGTCGTGAAGGAAAGGTGGTGAGGAGACGAGGATAGGAAGCTGTTGGGACATGAAGCTCTGTGTCTGGTCGTGAAGGAAAGGTGGTGAGGAGACGAGGACAGGATGCTGTTGGGACATGAAGCTCTGTGTCTGGTCGTGAAGGAAAGGTGGTGAGGAGACGAGGACAGGAAGCTGTTGGGACATGAAGCTCTGTGTCTGGTCGTGAAGGAAAGGTGGTGAGGAGACGAGGATAGGAAGCTGTTGGGACATGAAGCTCTGTGTCTGGTCGTGAAGGAAAGGTGGTGAGGAGACGAGGCCAGGAAGCTGTTGGGACATGAAGCTCTGTGTCTGGTCGTGAAGGAAAGGTGGTGAGGAGACGAGGACAGGAAGCTGTTGGGACATGAAGCTCTGTGTCTGGTCATGAAGGAAAGGTGGTGAGGAGACGAGGATAGGAAGCTGTTGGGACATGAAGCTCTGTGTCTGGTCGTGAAGGAAAGGTGGTGAGGAGACGAGGACAGGAAGCTGTTGGGACATGAAGCTCTGTGTCTGGTCATGAAGGAAAGGTGGTGAGGAGACGAGGATAGGAAGCTGTTGGGACATGAAGCTCTGTGTCTGGTCGTGAAGGAAAGGTGGTGAGGAGACGAGGACAGGAAGCTGTTGGGACATGAAGCTCTGTGTCTGGTCGTGAAGGAAAGGTGGTGAGGAGACGAGGGCTAGGAAGCTGTTGGGACATGAAGCTTTGTGTCTGTTGGATCCTTGGGTCTTGAAAAATGACAGTTATGCATGTTTATTTGTGAATATATAATGAGACATTTGCATTCTGGGACGTGATTGGCTGGGAGATCCCAGATTGGACGTGTCCTTGTCTGGGAATCAGGTGGGGGTGATGTTCTCACACTGGGGGATGAGGTGTGGGTGTGTGTGTGTGTGTGTTGTGAGATAAACTCGGGACACACGTTAGCTAAGTGGCACAGCAGCAAGTAAGGACATGATGCCACCACGACCGAAACAACCGGCATCCTAGAGAGGACACACCCCACTTCCACATAAAGACATGTTATGACATGTTGTGACTGACTGGTTGAGTGAACATTACTCATACAACATCATATTCCTCTGGTTGATTCATGTCTTTCCCTCTCTGTCTCTGCATTGTGTCATCTGTCATGATTAGTGATGTGACAAAATCTACAGCCTCTTACGTTTACATTTGAGTCATTTAGCAGTCGCTCTTATCCAGAGCTTATAGACTTACAGTATAATAAGATATTGATTGTCTCTCACTAGATGATCAGCAGGCAGGCAATTAAAATACAATACAGAACATCTGAATAGAATAGACTAGATCTCTTTTCACTCTCATAGAGGTAACTCTAACATAAGCACACATGTTTTATGATTTTTATGGGATCCCCATTAGCTATTGAAGAAGCAGCAGCTATTCTTCCTGAGGTCCACACAAAACAGAGAACTTCACAAAATACACTAATGGACAAGAACGGCAACACAAATTCAAACGAAGAACACAGCGACCAAAAAACAACACGATTGCTTTCAACAAATAACATAATGTAGCCTACAGTAGCTTACAGTCAGTTATACAGTCAGTTATAGAAGAGAACAGAACATAGCATCGAGGAAATAAAGCCAGGTAAATAATGTTGGCGTGTGTCATGTAAACACTGACACACATCAACATAGTGCACTACTTTTGACCAGAGCCATTTGGGCCCTAGTTAAAAGTAGTGCACTATAAAGGGAATAGGGTGCCATTTGGGACGCATCGCAGTCTCCAATGTTAAAGGAGTCCCCTCATATGGCCTCGGGCGTAGTGAGCGAGAGAGCCTACGGGGTCAAAGCTGGGATGCTGCAGCGACTAGACATATCAGGGGACTCCTTTTACCAGCGCACAATGTCTATACTACTGTCAACATCAGTGAGAGAGACAGCAGGCCCAACAGACTGGGGACAGGAACAGAGAGAGAGAGACAGGAGCAGAGAGAGAGACAGGAGCAGAGAGACAGGCGCAGAGAGAGAGAGAGGAGCAGAGAGAGAGAGACAGGAGCAGAGAGAGAGAGACAGGCGCAGAGAGAGAGAGAGGAGCAGAGAGAGAGAGACAGGAGCAGAGAGAGAGAGACAGGAGCAGAGAGAGAGACAGGAGCAGAGAGACAGGAGCAGAGAGAGAGACAGGAGCAGAGAGAGAGACAGGAGCAGAGAGAGAGACAGGAGCAGAGAGAGAGGAGCAGAGAGAGAGACAGGAGCAGAGAGAGAGACAGGAGCAGAGAGAGAGACAGGCGCAGAGAGACAGGAGCAGAGAGAGAGACAGGAGCAGAGAGAGAGACAGGAGCAGAGAGAGAGACAGGAGCAGAGAGAGAGACAGGAGCAGAGAGACAGGAGCAGAGAGAGAGACAGGAGCAGAGAGAGAGAGAGAGAGACAGGAGCAGAGAGAGAGGAGCAGAGAGAGAGACAGGAGCAGAGAGACAGGAGCAGAGAGAGAGACAGGAGCAGAGAGAGAGACAGGAGCAGAGAGAGAGACAGGAGCAGAGAGAGACAGGAGCAGAGAGAGAGACAGGCGCAGAGAGAGAGACAGGAGCAGAGAGAGAGACAGGAGCAGAGAGAGAGACAGGAGCAGAGAGAGAGACAGGAGCAGAGAGACAGGAGCAGAGAGAGAGACAGGAGCAGAGAGAGAGGAGCAGAGAGAGAGAGGAGCAGAGAGAGAGACAGGAGCAGAGAGAGACAGGAGCAGAGAGAGAGACAGGAGCAGAGAGAGAGATAGGAGCAGAGAGAGAGATAGGAGCAGAGAGAGAGACAGGAGCAGAGAGAGAGACAGGAGCAGAGAGAGACAGGAGCAGAGAGAGAGACAGGAGCAGACAGAGAGACAGGAGCAGAGAGAGAGACAGGAGCAGAGAGACAGGAGCAGAGAGACAGGAGCAGAGAGAGAGACAGGAGCAGAGAGAGACAGGAGCAGAGAGAGAGACAGGAGCAGAGAGAGAGACAGGAGCAGAGAGAGAGGAGCAGAGAGAGAGACAGGAGCAGAGAGAGACAGGAGCAGACAGAGAGACAGGAGCAGAGAGAGAGACAGGAGCAGAGAGAGAGACAGGAGCAGAGAGAGAGACAGGAGCAGAGAGAGACAGGAGCAGAGAGAGAGACAGGAGCAGAGAGAGTGACAGGAGCAGAGAGACAGGAGCAGATAGAGAGACAGGAGCAGAGAGAGAGACAGGAGCAGAGAGAGAGACAGGAGCAGACAGAGACAGGAGCAGACAGAGAGACAGGAGCAGAGAGAGAGACAGGAGCAGAGAGAGAGACAGGATCAGAGAGAGAGACAGGAGCAGAGAGAGAGACAGGAGCAGAGAGACAGGAGCAGAGAGAGACAGGAGCAGAGAGAGAGACAGGAGCAGAGAGAGAGACAGGAGCAGAGAGAGAGACAGGAGCAGAGAGAGAGACAGGAGCAGAGAGACAGGAGCAGAGAGAGAGACAGGAGCAGAGAGAGAGACAGGAGCAGAGAGAGAGGAGCAGAGAGAGACAGGAGCAGAGAGAGAGACAGGAGCAGAGAGAGAGACAGGAGCAGAGAGAGAGACAGGAGCAGAGAGAGCGACAGGAGCAGAGAGAGAGGAGCAGAGAGAGAGACAGGAGCAGAGAGAGAGACAGGAGCAGAGAGAGAGACAGGAGCAGAGAGAGAGACAGGAGCAGAGAGAGAGACAGGAGCAGAGAGAGAGACAGGAGCAGAGAGAGAGACAGGAGCAGAGAGAGAGACAGGAGCAGAGAGAGAGACAGGAGCAGAGAGAGACAGGAGCAGAGAGAGAGACAGGAGCAGAGAGAGAGACAGGAGCAGAGAGAGACAGGAGCAGAGAGAGACAGGAGCAGAGAGAGAGAGAGACAGGAGCAGAGAGAGAGACAGGAGCAGAGAGAGAGACAGGAGCAGAGAGAGAGACAGGAGCAGAGAGACAGGAGCAGAGAGAGAGAGAGAGAGAGACAGGAGCAGAGAGAGAGACAGGAGCAGAGAGAGAGACCGGAGCAGAGAGAGAGAGACAGGAGCAGAGAGAGAGACAGGAGCAGAGAGAGAGACAGGAGCAGAGAGAGAGACAGGAGCAGAGAGAGAGAGAGGAGCAGAGAGAGACAGGAGCAGAGAGAGAGACAGGAGCAGAGAGAGACAGGAGCAGAGAGAGAGACAGGAGCAGAGAGAGAGACAGGAGCAGAGAGAGAGACAGGAGCAGAGAGACAGGAGCAGAGAGAGAGACAGGAGCAGAGAGAGACAGGAGCAGAGAGAGAGACAGGAGCAGAGAGAGAGAGAGGAGCAGAGAGAGACAGGAGCAGAGAGAGAGACAGGAGCAGAGAGAGAGACAGAAGCAGAGAGAGAGACAGGAGCAGAGAGAGAGACAGGAGCAGAGAGAGAGACAGGAGCAGAGAGAGAGACAGGAGCAGAGAGAGAGACAGGAGCAGAGAGAGAGACAGGAGAAGAGAGAGAGACAGGAGAAGAGAGAGAGACAGGAGCAGAGAGAGAGACAGGAGCAGAGAGAGAGACAGGAGCAGAGAGAGACAGGAGCAGAGAGAGACAGGAGCAGAGAGAGAGACAGGAGCAGAGAGAGAGACAGGAGCAGAGAGAGAGACAGGAGCAGAGAGAGAGACAGGAGCAGAGAGACAGGAGCAGAGAAGAGACAGGAGCAGAGAGAGAGACAGGAGCAGAGAGAGAGACAGGAGCAGAGAGAGAGACAGGAGCAGAGAGAGACAGGAGCAGAGAGAGACAGGAGCAGAGAGAGAGAGGAGCAGAGAGAGAGACAGGAGCAGAGAGAGAGACAGGAGCAGAGAGAGAGACAGGAGCAGAGAGAGATGCTGAAGGCCTAACAGACTGTGGCGGCAGTCACTTGACTTCCATAACAGTCTCAATGAACCAGGGACTTCTATAACAGTCTCAATGAACCAGGGACTTCCTTAACAGTCTCAATGAACCAGGGACTTCCTTAACAGTCTCAATGAACCAGGGACTTCCTTAACAGTCTCAATGAACCAGGGACTTCCTTAACAGTCTCAATGAACCAGGGACTTCCTTAACAGTCTCAATGAACCAGGGACTTCCTTAACAGTTTCAATGAACCAGGGACTTCTATAACAGTCTCAATGAACCAGGGACTTCCTTAACAGTCTCAATGAACCAGGGACTTCTATAACAGTCTCAATGAACCAGCTCCACAACACATGTGTACTGAAATACCCCTATAGCTCCACAACACACCTGTACTGAAATACCCCTATAGCTCCACAACACACGTGTACTGAAATACCCCTATAGCTCCACAACACACCTGTACTGAAATACCCCTATAGCTCCACAACACACGTGTACTGAAATACCCCTATAGCTCCACAACACACCTGTACTGAAATACCCCTGTAGCTCCACAACACACCTGTACTGAAATACCCCTATAGCTCCACAACACACCTGTACTGAAATACCCCTATAGCTCCACAACACACCTGTACTGAAATACCCCTATAGCTCCACAACACACCTGTACTGAAATACTCCTATAGCTCCACAACACACCTGTACTGAAATACCCCTATAGCTCCACAACACACCTGTACTGAAATACCCCTATAGCTCCACAACACACGTGTACTGAAATACCCCTATAGCTCCACAACACACCTGTACTGAAATACCCCTATAGCTCCACAACACACGTGTACTGAAATACCCCTATAGCTCCACAACACACCTGTACTGAAATACCCCTATAGCTCCACAACACACCTGTACTGAAATACCCCTATAGCTCCACAACACACCTGTACTGAAATACCCCTATAGCTCCACAACACACCTGTACTGAAATACCCCTATAGCTCCACAACACACCTGTACTGAAATACCCCTATAGCTCCACAACACACCTGTACTGAAATACCCCTATAGCTCCACAACACACCTGTACTGAAATACCCCTATAGCTCCACAACACACCTGTACTGAAATACCCCTATAGCTCCACAACACACCTGTACTGAAATACCCCTATAGCTCCACAACACACCTGTACTGAAATACCCCTATAGCTCCACAACACACCTGTACTGAAATACCCCTATAGCTCCACAACACACCTGTACTGAAATACCCCTATAGCTCCACAACACACCTGTACTGAAATACCCCTATAGCTCCACAACACACCTGTACTGAAATACCCCAATAGCTCCACAACACACCTGAGGTACACACAAATGGAGGCTGCTGAGGGGAGGACGGCTCATAATAACGTCTGGAACGGAGCAAATGGAATGGCATCAGACACCTGGAAACCATGTGTTTGATGTATTTGATACCATTCAAACTCATTCCGCTCCAGCCATTACCACGAGCCCGTCCTCCCTAATTAAGGTGCCACCAACCCCCTGTGGTACACACCTGTGTTCTAAGTCATCGATCATGGTTTCACCTTAAGTCAATGATGTCATTGATGTCAAGTCATTCTTGGCAGTCCTTGGCGGTGGTTATCTCAAGGCAAAGTATGCATCCCACTCCCTACTTCAGGGGTACTCAACTCTGACCCTTACGAGGTCCGGAGCCTGCTGGTTTTCTGTTCTACCTGATAATTAACAGCACACACCTGGTGTCCCAGGTCTAAATCAGTCCCTGATTAGAGGGGGACAATGAAAAAATGCAGCGGAACTGGTCGAGGTCCAGAGTTGAGTTTGAGGGCCCTATGTAGTGCATTACTTTTGACCAGAGCCTTACGGGGAACAGGATGTCATTTGGGACGTAAACAAAGACTGACAGCACCACTGACGTTATCCTATGCTGTAACAGAATGCAGTGATCTGACCAGGCTTTACACGTGGCAGTACTTCCTCACCAGAGTGACCTGGGAGGGTTTTGTATGGCTCTCAGTCACTGCTCTACACCTATAGTCCCTGCACAGGTGGGCAGGCCTACGACTCCAAATAAGGAGCTTGTCAATAATGTGACTGTCTGGGGAAGACGGAGTGCCTAAGGAGTTCTGTATCACACACGTGTTCTACACTTCAGCTGGCATAGCGTTAGCATTAGCCTCTTGCCATAGATACTAATGGAGAATGAGGCTAATCTCTATGGCCCCTCGTTGCTGCACACTCCTCTCTCCAGCTCACCAAACTGGATGGGCAGGTTGAGTGGTATCATCCATCCACAGCCGGCAGAACAGAGACTCACAGAGGTAACCCAGCCCGTCTGACAGGTATAGCTCACAGAGAGAGGAGGGAGGGAGGGAGGGAGGGAAGGAAGAGGTGGGGAGAGAGGAACAGGTTATTTGAGAAGGGTTTCATTTCAACTTAATTTACATTCCAATTGAGGCAGTTACACTGACATTAGACAAAGGGTTCCTGACTGTACATAGGCAGGGTTTAAAACTGTTGCAGTGAGCACGAAGACCTACACAAGGACAACCTGACAACATAGTCCCCTACCGTATCTCATCACAATAACTTTCTGTCACACACTTCTTAATGAATGGTATACTTTGGACATCAGGACACTGTGGGTGGAGCAGGCTGAGCCTGTGAGGTTTGAACAGAGAACCCTGGGTAAATACAGTATGTCAATATCCGCATTGACCAACACTGAGACTGACAGCGGGCCACTAGGCTTTCCTGTCCTTTCCAAGTGAAGGGAACCCATCTCTGGGTAAACATAGGCCAAATCCCTCTGTCAACCCATTAATCACCCAGGACTAAAACCACCCTGGTTTAAAACCAATACAAGGGTATTAAGGCTATTGTACTGCTAAAGTAAACTAGGCCATAGGCGTTGGGGTTGCTGTGGCTCATAGATATACAGAAGCCCTATATATATATATATATACACCTATGCTCTCTGAAAACAATGAATCTACTAAGACTCATCTCTCAATCCCTGACAGAACATTGCCTATGGCTCAATGTGACACACTGGGATTTAACCCAGGTCTACTGTTGTACCACAAGCCTAATATTGTAGCTGATGAACCATATTGTCTGTATGTAGCGTACCGTCTGCGAACAATGATGTCATCACACTCACACGTTAATAAAAAATAAAAAAATTTAAACATCAGCTGTCTCCTCTAAAGTTCATATTGTCAATGTTGATGCACCAGACCAAAGTGGAGGTTCAGTGATCTTGTATGAACACGCCCTGATCTGGTACTGGGACGTCGGACAGCAGTTGCATCATTTGAATAAGAGAGGATGTGGAGGAGAGTTGGGTGTTGAGACAGACGGGTGATGAAGACTTCGCAGGGTGCTCAATGAGCCTCTCTGTCACAATGGACTAGAGAGCCCTGACAGACATACCTATTCACCAACAATGGAGGTGAAGAAAGAGACAAGGAAGGAGGAAGGAGAGAAAGAGAGACATGGAGGGATTATTAGAATCAGGAAGCAAATGTATTTTGAGAAAGAGAGAACAAACAAACCAAGAATAGTTGTATTGTCACAACACCGGACAGGAGCAGTGACGTGTTGTTTTACAGTCAGCCATAGCAGTACAGCGCCCCTGGAGCAGATTAGGGTTAAGTGCCACATTCTGACAGCTTTTTCACCTTGTCAGCTCTTTCGGTTACTGGCCCAACGCTCTAACCGCTGGGCTACCAGCCAAACATAATAGAACACAATAGATGACAGTGATGGCAGTTAGAAAAGTGGAAGTGAAACAGTATTTGAATCCCCAAGGCAAGCTCAGGTGAATACAGAGAGAGAGAGAATAAGAAAGAGAGAGGGGGAGGGAGAGAAGGGGAGAGGGGGAGGGAGAGAAAGGGAGAGGGGGAGGGAGAGAAAGGGAGAGGGGGAGGGAGAGAAAGGGAGAGGGGGAGGGAGAGAAAGGGAGAGGGGGAGGGAGAGAAAGGGAGAGAGGGAAGGAGAGAAACACACACCCAACACACAGAAAGAGAGACGGTAACCTGTGCACAATAGCTTACTCTCACATTCAGTGAAACAAGGAGTTCAGTTTAGAGATGCACAAATCCCTGAGCCAAATATCAACTGGATATTCAGCTACACCTGCCATAGGGAGGAGGAGGGGGGAGATGGGAGTTTCAGTTTACAGGATTTGGAGTGTAAACACATCCTCAATTCAAATCAGGAGACGAACAGAACGACTTGAATGGAGTGACTCATTTGAAACAATACCATGTGTCATCATAAGTTAAGACTACAGTCACCACATGATCATGGGACACCATTAAAAGAATGAGCCAATCAGGGAATTGATTTATACAAGTTTAATAGACATCATAGACTGGAAACATAGTGAGAGATAAACACAGAGAGAGAGGAAGAGAGAGAGAGAAAGAGAAAGAGAGAGAGAGAGAGAGAGAAAGAGAAGAGAGAGAGAGAGAGAGAGACTGAGAGAGAGGAGAGAGAGAGAGAGAGAGAGACAGAGGGAGGGGGCTCAGGGAGAGAGACAACACTGGTTTCAATAATAATAATAATAATATGCCATTTAGCAGACGCTTTTATCCAAAGCGTTCTATCACTCTCTAACTAAGCAAAACAATGTCAAATCAAATCAAATCAAATTTTATTGGTCACATGCGCCGAATACAACAGGTGCAGACATTACAGTCAAATGCTTACTTACAGCCCTTAACCAACAGTGCATTTATTTTTTAAAATAAAACAACAACAACAAAAAGTGTTGAGAAAAAAAAGAGCAGAAGTAAAATAAAATAACAGTAAGGAGGCTATATATACAGGGGGGTACCGGTGCAGAGTCAATGTGCGGGGGCACCGGCTAGTTGAGATAGTTGAAGTAATATGTACATGTGGGCAGAGTTAAAGTGACTATGCATAAATAATTAACAGAGTAGCAGCAGCGTAAAAAGGATGGGGTGGGGGGGCAGTGCAAATAGTCCGGGTAGCCATGATTAGCTGTTCAGGAATCTGTTCAGGAATCTGTTCAGGAATCTGTTCAGGAATCTGTTCAGGAATCTGTTCAGGAGTCTGTTCAGGAATCTGTTCAGGAATCTGTTCAGGAGTCTGTTCAGGAGGCTTGTCGCAGGACTGTGACCTTTTCCTGCACCTCGTAAAGTGACAGCAGAGTGGATACAAGAGTTCATACCATGTTCATACCCAAGAGTTCATACCATGTTCATACCCTGTCACCACTGCGTTGCTACTCTGTTGCTCTGCCTAACTCAAAGCCTGCAAATGTCACACAGAGAGGGGGTGCCCATAGAGTGTGATGTGTGTGTGTGTGTGTGTGGTGGGGGGTCAGGGATGTGTGTGCAGTAGAAAGTAGGGGGAATCTCCCCAGCCCAGCTGGGTACTAAGCCTACCGAGTCACACTCCACTCCAACCCTGGGGCGCTCACTGTTCCAGCCCACCACCTACCCACCTACAGTGAGGGGAAAAAAGTATTTGATCCCCTGCTGATTTTGTACGTTTGCCCACTGACAAAGAAATGATCAGTCTATAATTTTAATGGTAGGTTTATTTGAACACTGAGAGACAGAATAACAACAAAACAATCCAGATAAACTTATGTCAAAAATGTTATTAATTGATTTGCATTTTAATGAAGGAAATAAGTATTTGACCCCCTCTCAATCAGAAAGATTTCTGGCTCCCAGGTGTCTTTTATACAAGTAACGAGCTGAGATTAGGAGCACACTCTTAAAGGGAGTGCTCCTAATCTCAGCTTGTTACCTGTATAAAAGACACCTGTGTCCACAGAAGCAATCAATCAATCAGATTCCAAACTCTCCACCATGGCCAAGACCAAAGAGCTCTCCAAGGATGTCAGGGACAAGATTGTAGACCTACACAAGGCTGGAATGTGCTACAAGACCATCGCCAAGCAGCTTGGTGAGAAGGTGACAACAGTTGGTGCGATTATTCGCAAATGGAAGAAACACAAAAGAACTGTCAATCTCCCTCGGCCTGGGGCTCCATGCAAGATCTCACCTCGTGGAGTTGCAATGATCATGAGAACGGTGAGGAATCAGCCCAGAACTACACGGGAGGATCTTGTCAATGATCTCAAGGCAGCTGGGACCATAGTCACCAAGAAAACAATTGGTAACACACTACGCCGTGAAGGACTGAAATCCTGCAGCGCCCGCAAGGTCCCCCTGCTCAAGAAAGCACATATACAGGTCCGTCTGAAGTTTGCCATTGAACATCTGAATGATTCAGAGGAGAACTGGGTGAAAGTGTTCAGATGAGACCAAAATCGAGCTCTTTGGCATCAACTCAACTCGCTGTGTTTGGAGCAGGAGGAATGCTGCCTATGACCCCAAGAACACCATCCCCACCGTCAAACATGGAGGTGGAAACATTATGCTTTGGGGGTGTTTTTCTGCTAAGGGGACAGGACAACTTCACCGCATCAAAGGGACAATGGACGGGGCCATGTACCGTCAAATCTTGGGTGAGAACCTCCTTCCCTCTGCCAGGGCATTGAAAATGGGTTGTGGATGGGTATTCCAGCATGACAAGGACCCAAAACACACGGCCAAGGCAACACAGGAGTGGCTCAAGAAGAGGCACATTAAGGTCCTGGAGTGGCCTAGCCAGTCTCCAGACCTTAATCCCATAGAAAATATGTGTAGGGAGCTGAAGGTTCGAATTTCCAAACGTCAGCCTCGAAACCTTAATGACTTGGAGAAGATCTGCAAAGAGGAGTGGAACAAAATCCCGCCTGAGATGTGTGCAAACCTGGTGGCCAACTACAAGAAACGTCTGACCTCTGTGATTGCCAACAAGGGTTTTGCCACCAAGTACTAAGTCATGTTTTGCAGAGGGGTCAAATACTTATTATAATGCAAATCAATTGATAAAAAAAATTGACATGCGTTTTTTTCTGGATTTTTTGTTGTTATTCTGTCTCTCACTGTTAAAATAAACATACCATTAAAATTATAGACTGATCATGTCTTTGTCAGTAGGCAAACGTACAAAATCAGCAGGGGATCAAATACTTTTTTTCCCTCACTGTATCTGCCTGCCAGTCAGAGCAGTAAAGAAGGGACTCCATGGTAAAACAAATAGTAACTCCTATGGAAGAATGCCAAAACCCTTCAGGCATTGAGTGGCACTGAGAGGAGAAGGCGGATTGGATGTGACACCACAGATGTTCTTCTCTGTACGATGAAAGTTGAGATGTCATATCACTATCAATCTGAACAATTCCTAAATAAACAACAACACCTTGATAATATGTATTCTTGGGTTACAGCGCGGATACCTCATGTGACACTATTTCTTCAATTGAAGAGTCATTGCATAATTTGAACCTAGCTTTTCAGGCCATCAAAGCGAACAGAAAGGTGTGAGTTGACGAGGCGCTGTGTGTGTGTGTGTGTGTGTGTGTGTGTGTGTGTGTGTGTTCACGCTGCTGAGAGGAGGTTGGGGTGGTGTGTTACGCTGCTGAGAGGTCTCTGACAGGATAATGGGCTCTACTGGAGAGAAGGAGAGGGGAGGGGGGTGGAGAGGTGGGGGAAGAGGAAGGGGGGGAGAGGAGAGATGGGGGAAGAGGAGAGGTAGAGAAGAGGAGAGGTGGGAGAAGAGGAGAGGTGGGGAGAGGAGAGAGGTGGGGAGAGGTGGGAAAGAGGAGAGGTGGGGGGAGAGGAGAGGTGGGGGAGAGGAGAGAGGTGGGGAGAGGAGAGGTGGGGAGAGGAGAGGTGGGGAGAGGAGAGGTGGGGGAAGAGGAGAGCTGGGGAAGAGGAGAGGTGGGGAAGAGGAGAGGAGAGGTAGGGGGAAGAGGCGAGGTGGGGGGAGAGGAGAGGTGGGGAAGGGGAGAGGTGGGAAGGGGAGAGGTGGGGGAGAGGAAAGGTGGGGGAAGAGAGGTGGGGAGAGGTGGGAAAGAGGAGAGGTGGGGGAGGGAGGGGGGGAAGAGGAGAGGTGGGGAGGGGAGATGTGGGGGAAGAGGAGAGGTGGGGGAGAGGAGAGGTGGGGAGAGGAGAGGTGGGGAGGGAGAGGTGGGGGAGAGGAGAGGTGGGGGAAGAGGAGAGGAGAGGTAGGGGAAGAGGTGGGGGAGAGGAGAGGTGGGGAAGAGGAGAGGTGGGGGGAGAGGAGAGGTGGGGGGAGAGGAGAGGTGGGGAGAGGAGAGGTGGGGGGAGAGGAGAGGTGGGGGAAGAGGAGAGCTGGGGAAGAGGAGAGGAGAGGTAGGGGAAGAGGTGGGGAAGAGGAGAGGTGGGGGAGAGGAGAGGTGGGGGAGAGGAGAGGTGGGGGAGAGGAGAGGTGGGGAAGAGGAGAGGTGGGGAAGAGGAGAGAAGGGGGGGAGGAGAGGTGGGGAGAGGGGATGTGGGGGAGAGGAGAGGTGGGGGAAAGAGGTGTGAAGCAGTCAGGAACCAGAGGCACAGGGACAGAGGGGACAACCTGGGAGTGACCGAGCAACACCTCAGGCCCTCTGAACAGGCACTGTAAACTACAGACACCCCCTGGATCTAAACCAGGACCAATAGGGGGTTAGGGCTGGTAGAGAGGCTGGGAGGGCAGAGGAAAGGGGCTGTGGCTTTCCCAAGCAGGGGGCAGATTAGACCTGAACTGATATCAACTCACACCCTTCTGCTTGTTTTGACGCCCTTAGAGCAGGGCTGTAGCTCAGGTGAGAAAGAAAGGGTCACGGTTCACAGGGCTGGAGCAGGGGGGAACACAGGGGAAGGAATAGGGAGGCAGGTGGAGTCTGGGATCACAGGCCTGGGGGGCATCAGATGGTCTCCAGGAAGGAGGGAAAAAGAGGGAATGGTGGAGCTGCCAGGGGAGGGAAAGCCCCTGTTGAGAAAGTTAATGAGGTTTGTGAACTTTGACCTACAGGCTAAGTGGTGTTATGGTATCAGGTCTATTCCTGCTCTGATGTGCTACAGGGGATGTTGTTATGGTTCATACCAGTTCTGTTGGAGAAGTTCCCTTAAAAACTACAGGTATCTTTCCAAACAATATTATCCTATGAAGCAGAGATAGAGCTCTGATAAAAACACATTTGAATGAAGAGACAGACATGACTAACAACCTCAGCAGCTTGGCAGAAAATAATAATAATAATAATAATAATAATATCATTTTCAGTCACGCGCAACTGACTCTGAAAACATTAAATGGCACAGAGCTGTTCTTCAGCCTGCCGCTTCTCTACAGACTGCCGCTTCTCCACAGACTGCCGCTTCTCCACAGACTGCCGCTTCTCTACAGACTTCCGCTTCTCTACAGACTGCCGCTTCTCCACAGACTGCCGCTTCTCCACAGACTGCCGCTTCTCCACAGACTGCCGCTTCTCCACAGACTGCCGCTTCTCCACAGACTGCCGCTTCTCCACAGACTGCCGCTTCTCCACAGACTGCCGCTTCACCACAGACTGCCGCTTCTCCACAGACTGCCGCTTCTCCACAGACTGCCGCTTCTCCACAGACTTCCGCTTCTCTACAGACTGCCGCTTCTCCACAGACTGCCGCTTCTCCACAGACTGCCGCTTCTCCACAGACTGCCGCTTCTCCACAGACTTCCGCTTCTCCACAGACTGCCGCTTCTCCACAGACTGCCGCTTCACCACAGACTGCCGCTTCACCACAGACTGCCGCTTCTCCACAGACTGCCGCTTCTCCACAGACTGCCGCTTCTCCATAGACTGCCGCTTCTCCACAGACTGCCGCTTCTCCACAGACTGCCGCTTCTCCACAGTCATTATCAGACAGCCTCCTGTGACGGTAGAGCTCAAAATAAAGTAGGCCCACATGGCCATAGGGTGCTTCCCAAATCACATCCTATTCCGTTTAGTGCACAACTTTAGTAGTACACTATATAGGGAATAGGGTCCTATTTGGGACACACAAAAAGAGAACTGTTATGATACACGCATCAGTGTAGCTTTGTCCCAACTGTATATTTATTCATTTAGAAATAAATGGTAAAAGGCTAGATTAAATTACAAAGGCTAGATTAAATTACAAAGGCTAGATTAAATTACAAAGGCTAGATTAAATTACAAAGGCTGGATTAAATTACAAAGGCTGGATTAAATTACAAAGGCTAGATTAAATTACAAAGGCTATATTAAATTAGTATGAAAACAGTCATGTGTATAATAGACACATACACACCTCCACAAGTTCTATCACCAAACTAGCTAATCATTCACTCATTAAATCTTTGTTAATTGAGCGTTCCAACCTCTCTGACCCTCTTTAAGTCCTTATCAGTTTCTGTTGTGTTAAATACCAACAGTAGGCTAACATATCTAAAGCTAACAGCCACAGGGATGCTAATAGCGCTGCTGTTATGTCAATGAAGCAGGTTGGTTTTGCCTACAGAACAGAGCCAGAGGTGATCAGTGTTATGAAAGTTCATGCGTCCCAAATGGCACCCTATTCCCTATATAGTGCTGCAGAAGAGTAGTGCACTATGTAGGTAATAGGGTGCCATTTGGGACTAAGCATGTGCCTCTGGATACCCTGGGGGAGATAAGCTCAGTACTGTTGCTATGCAAACTAACACACTGAGAGGACAGTTTGGACAGAAAATATATTGTGTAATTTTAAAAAATGTAAGGGCTGCACTGACTGTCCCAACTAGTGGTTCCCAATCAGACACAGTGTCCATCTGGATCAGCTGGCTATCTGGATCATTAACACAGTGTCCATCTGGATCAGCTGGCTATCTGGATCATTAACACAGTGTCCATCTGGATCAGCTGGCTATCTGGATCATTAACACAGTGTCCATCTGGATCAGCTGGCTATCTAGATCATTAACACGGTGTCTATCTGGATCAGCTGGCTATCTAGATCATTAACACAGTGTCTATCTGGATCAGCTGGCTATCTAGATCATTAACACGGTGTCTATCTGGATCAGCTGGCTATCTAGATCATTAACACAGTGTCCATCTGGATCAGCTGGCTATCTAGATCATTAACACAGTGTCCATCTGGATCAGCTTATCCTTTTGTATTTTCCTTTTCTAAACCATCTGCATGCTGTGGCTGTAGGTCCAGGTTCCACTATGTGGCCAAGATGCAAAGTCAAAATTGGCTTTATTGTAAAAATATATAATGGAAACCAAAAATAGCCTTTCGGTCTTAATTTAAGGTTAGGGTTAGGCATAAGGTAAGCAACTTGGTTAAGGTTAGGGTTAGGCATAAGGTAGGCAATTTGGTTAAGGTTAGGGTTAGGCATAAGGTAAGCAACTTGGTTAAGGTTAGGGTTAGGCATAAGGTAAGCAACTTGGTTAATGTTAGGGTTAGGCATAAGGTAAGCAACTTGGTTAAGGTTAGGCATAAGGTAAGCAACTTGGTTAAGGTTAGGGTTAGGCATAAGGTAAGCAACTTGGTTAAGGTTAGGGTTAGGCATAAGGTAAGCAACTTGGTTAAGGTTAGGGTTAGGCATAAGGTAAGCAATTTGGTTAAGGTTAGGGTTAGGCATAAGGTAAACAATTTGGTTAAGGTTAGGCATAAGGTAAGCAATTTGGTTAAGGTTAGGGTTCAGTTTAAAATCAGATTTTCAGAAATAAAAAAAGTGTAGAACTTCCAGCTTTGCAGCTTGGCCAAATAATGACAACCATAGGCCTATGTGTGAGGTGGAAGTGGTTCTGAGGTGGAAGTGGTTCTGCTTGAGTCAAAGATGGTAGGTCCTGTCCTCTAATGGCGATCGAAAGAACAGCAGCTAGTGATGGTAACAATTTATTACATGATAATAAACACTATTAACTCTTCAAATGGAATACAATATTATTTGTAAATATACAATAATATAAAAAAGAGCATCTAAGGCATACAAAAAACTATTTCTAAATAGATTGTTTCAATAAGAAATCCTTAAAGTTATCAAGTAAGGACATGGTTACAGGAAACACTTTGTTCAAGTAGATGGATTATAAATACTAAGGCATCTGAGTAAAAAATAACATTAGGTAACACTAAGTAAGGACTTACATTCATAAACTATTCTCTTACGAGACTCGTATTTTAGTGGGATGACCGACCTAAAGGTTTTTTCTTTTACTGAAACCTGGCATGCGGAAAATTATCTTAAAATATTTCAAGAGAGAAATGTAGAGAAAACAATCAGTTGATGACGACAGGTGTATCATCAGTTTCTTTCCATTGAGAATTGATAACATAACCAAATAAATATTCTAAACATGTTGCATGACTTGGTATGAAATGAAGTCAGTGGTTTGAAGCATTGGTATGCAGTGAAGTCAGTGGTTTGAAGCATTGGTATGCAGTGAAGTCAGTGACAGTGCTTTCCCAGCATGACGTCAGTGTGCTTTACCCAGATGGTTTACCAAATGACCAGGATGTTGTCATCACCATCAGCACTTTGCTAGAATATCCTGGCAGCTCTTGTACACTTTGACAAGGCAGCTCAGTCTTGGCTTTGAGCTCTGAAAGTATAACAATAGGTAGGTTATAATTAAACAGGTAGAATAGGGTGAGGATTCAACAGGGGAAAAAGTACCTCAATTCAAAAGGTGAAAGTAGTCATTTTCATTCAACTTTAAATCAACAGCAAGAACACTTGTGTTGTTTACTCTACACACATAAATGCATCGTAAACAGTATCTTATAGGTCAGTAATGACCCTGAAGTTCACCTGAAACAGCGGGACCACGCAAGACACGGCATCAGAATCTGTGGGGTCCTTCAGCAGGATGCACAGGTAGTAGACGACTGTTTGCTGGAACAAATTAGGTTAACATTGTTGACTGCCCTGCCAATCATCACCCCTTAAGACACGTTATAGCAGGATCCACCTAGCTTCACCTGAACGAGACGCAGTCAATGACTTTTGTGATGATCAAATCAACTGTGGACATGTAGCTTGGCAGGGAAAAAACTAATATCTCCTCACCATGTGAATAGCTTCATTGATTACTATGTCTTTGATCTTGCCCATCTCTATGAAGTCTGTCGACTCCCTGCCGGAGGCGTAGCTAGACGACACCTGGACACCCAGGGAACCAATGATGAGCAGCGTCTCGTGGTCCACCTTCACAAAGTGGATGTGAACCATCATACCGACCAGGGTGATGATTATGGCACTGGAGAGAACGGCTGTGTTCTGAAATGAAGTAGAGACATTTGTGTTGAATTGATTGAACCGTACAAGGACATACCAGTAAGGGACATTTAGGCATATAGCATGTGTTATATGCTCTCTATGCATAGGTCTGAGTCACCTAGTTTAGTGGTCACCAACTGTGGCTCTGCTGGTGTTGTGGGCTTTTGCTCTAGTCCAGCACTTACACACCTGATTCAACTCCACAACATCTGATGCAGTTGGTTTAAACAGATTGTTAGTGTCGGGCAGGAACAAAAGCCTGCACTCCCAGTAGCTCTCCAGGACCAGGATTGTTGACCACTGATCCATTTCGCTACACCCGCTATAACATTAACACATGAATGTGACAAATAAAATTTGATTTGATTTGATGCACGTGCCAGTAGGTATCTAGTGGAAGTCCCAAATGGCACCCTATTCCCTATACAGTCCAGTACTTTCAAAAGTAGTACACTGTATAGGTTCAAAAGTAGTACACTGTATAGGGAATAGGGTGCCATTTGGGATTTATAAGCCCTAGTGTCCTTACCTCAGTAAAGAAGAATATGGTGTAGGCAGATAGCCAGACAGCGCTAGTGTACACCATCACTCTGCCTATGGACACTTTAGCGGAGCTGACTGTGAACTCCCTGCAAAAACCCGAGTGACTTTGACACTCCAGAGAGATGGCCTTGCCGTCGATGTCGGTGTACGTTTCATCTTCCATAATGAATTGCTGATTCCCGTTCTGCATAAGATCTCGCTTGTTGGATATCAATTACGGCTGGAGTGATACCTAGCTATTTCCAAACTACTGTAGGCTAGCTGTAACGTCTTCAGCTAGCAGTGAGTTAACGTTACTAGCTAGCTAGCTAACGATGTGGAGACAGAAAAAGCTCAAATAAAATGAACAAATAACGAACATATTTTTATACGCTGCTCATTTACTTCAAAGCTGACAAAAAGATGGATCCGGAATGGCATGCACTTCCTTTAACTAAGTATTGATTATTGCACAAAACTAGGACAAAATCGATTAGAAAACCTATTTGACCTACCTAGCCAGCTAGCGTGCTACAAACGTTGAGTTGCATAGTGGGGAATGTAGTCATCTTATTGATCAATTAAAACGATTCAAAGGAACAACTCTACTAGTATTACTACATTTCCCAGAATGCTGTGCGCGTTGTAACTTTTAACCTCTGGATCAAAACAAGCTGATCAGCTGATGAAACTGGGAACAACATCTTTATGAAATATAGCTGTCGGGCAGTGAAATTATTTTAACAAGCTATCAAAAAGAACGGCTTCTTTGTGCTGAATAATCATGCCATGTTTGTCTATTAAAAGATTATTGCGTATTTCTCTGTAGAAGCAACGGTTTTAGGTTACGAAACAGCCATCGTCCGCGGGGAAAACTATCTAGCTGCTCGTTCTAGGCTACAAGGTCCATCTTTTTGGCTTGACGGAGAATTTTGTTGATGGGTTGGTGCTTGACAAATTGGTCGTTTGAGTTGATGTAGAGTAACTTGAAAAATACGCAAGTGTCATCTTTTGTTATAAGCGGATTTGTTGATGTCTTTACACAGTCACCATTGCCTATTTCTGGTGTCAAATTGGCTTAGCCAACAACAACAACAGCAGCTAACCATACAGTTGTCTAACTAGCAAGATAATTACAATGTTATTGCTGATTGACAGCTAACGATTATAATAATAATATGCCATTTAGCAGACGCTTTTATCCAAAGCGACTTACAGTCATTACTTGCAGGTGGGGCTTGTAAGCTAACTGCATGTCTGGACATGTATGTAGGAAGTCGTTGTTGTGATTGTTTTGCTGACAGACAGGCAGATATGTAGAGTACTTTGATGACATATGGCTATGTCAAAGTGACCTATCACAGTTCATATTAAATATCGATCTGCTAAGTGCTTTGGGGAGTATAGAAGAGAGACACCACTAACAGAAAAAAACACAAGGCGCTAGAGAAGAATACATTTAAATCTTTAACACTGTAGAAACATATCTCCCAACAGTCTGGTTTCGCAATCCTAGTGCAGTTTTATACTCTTCAGACACAGCTCCTCAGGCACAGGTTATCGGCAGAAAGGTGCACTTGTTAGCAGTAGCACACTGAAGTGATCATTATGAGTGGTCAAGGTCCGTCAGTAGATAAGGGGATAAACACCATCCTGGTGTGTCAGGAGAGCTACGCCTGCGGTGGATCGGACGAGGCCGCCTTCGAATGCGACGAGTGCGGCAGCCTGCAGTGCGTCCGCTGCGAGCTCGAACTCCATCGTCAGGAACGCATGAGGAACCATGACCGTGTCCGCATCGCCCCCGGACACGTTCCATTCTGTGATTCCTGTAAAGGCGACAGCAGCGGTTGTGGGGTGAACGGGGGCAGGCTGAGGGCGGTGGTGCGCTGCCAGGGCTGTAAGATCAACCTGTGTCTGGACTGCCAGAAGCGGACCCATAGTGGGGTAAACAAGAGGAAGCACCCCGTGACCCCCTACCCTCCTCCGGGGCAAGTCCAGGATAGTAGCCTGGAGGCTGGGGATGGAGGGGAGATGGAGGCCCTCAAGGCCAAACTGGAGAAGGTGTGCAGCTTCTTACTGGTGGATGAGAAGGAGGAGATGCAGGTGAGTGATTTCCTTATGACCAGGGTGACATCCCAAATGGCACCCTATTCCCTATATAGGGCACTACTTTGGACCTGGGCCCACTGTAGGGAATAGGGTGCCATTTTGGACGTTGACTTATTATGATCCAGGTCTTGAAACAACACCCATAGAAACCACTTATCCGTAGCCACTAACCCCTAGGGGCATTTTAGATCTGAAAGCCAGTCTGTATGAGCCAGTCTACAATGGACAGGCTGAGTGTACGAAAGGCCAAGGAGAAATATCAGAAATATTGGTCCTTCAACCCGGACTGCAGGCAGTCTAAACAAATACAGGTAAAAAAAATACCTAGACTGCATCCCAAATAGCACCATATTCCCTATAAAGTGCACTACTTTTGACCAGAGCCCTATGGTATGACTACTGGTCAAAAGTAGTGCACCTAAATCGGGAATAGGGCACCATTTGGGGCGCTGTGCTCTACTACTATCAAACTAGCTCAGCTCAGGCTCTGTTGTCTTTCCCCTGTAGTTGAAGGATGAGGAAGACTTTGTGATCCGGCTGGACTGTAGGCCCGAGGAACTCCTCAAGGTCGTGTCTATCTTTGGGAACACAGGGGAGGGGAAGTCCCACACCCTGAACCATACCTTCTTCCTGGGGCGGGAGGTGTTCCAGACGTCCCCCACCCAGGAGTCATGCACCGTGGGAGTCTGGGCTGCCATGGACCCCATCCACAGGGTGGTGGTGATCGACACAGAGGGACTGCTGGGGGCAGGTGAGGTGGAGAGAGGGGCACAGGAGCTGGACAGAGAAAAGCAATGACAGGAATGTTGCTAAATGTCAGCTGCTATGACATTTTTATTGAAGCTATTGACACAATAGCCGATTTAATCAAAGAGCTGCTATCATATCAAATAAAGATCACGTTGGGAGCAGTAACCAGTCAGCAGACATCTACTAACACTTCCTCTTCCTCTCTATTGGCCACCCAGGATCCAATCAGGGCCAGCGCACCCGGCTGCTCCTCAAAGTCCTGGCTGTCTCCGACCTCGTCATCTACCGTACCCACGCCGACCGTCTCCACGACGACCTGTTCAAGTTCCTAGGCGACGCGTCGGACGCCTATCTGAAGCACTTCACCAGGGAGCTGAAGGCCACCACGGCCCGGTGTGGCCTGGACGTCCCTCTGTCCACTCTGGGACCAGCTGTTATTATCTTCCATGAGACCGTCCACACCAAGCTACTGGGCTCAGGTACTGGGTTGGCATTACCACGTTATAATTATCAAGCTGTTAAAGTTCTAGTGGATGTAAACCTATCCCTTGGCTCTGTGGACATAGTTCAGTATAGCCTATTAGAACATTCACCCACTTACACGGGACCATCCACACCAAACTACTGGAGTCAGGTAGGTGGTTCTGGTTGGCATTTAGCCTGAGTGCCAATCTGTTTGTACTATCATGCCAATTCCTTGTCACTAATTTTCATGCCAATGATGGCAATGGAGTTGTCAAGAGCACAAACAGATCTGGGACCAGGCTAGTCGGGAAATATCAGTTATCAGGTGAAGTTAGAATGGACAAGAGCCATCTGGAGATACACAACATGCTGGGATCAGGTGTAGGTAGCCCTGCATTGGTTACCTGTTCGTTTTACAATTGATTAAACAATTGTTTTATTGATTTTAAAGCAGTACGTGTCTGGCTTTAAAGATATGTGCCCGGTCGGTCCGTCAGATCCTCTGGCACTGGCCTTTTTTACTGAACAAAAAATATAAATGCAACAATTTCAAAGATTTTTCTGAGTTACAGTTCATGTAAGGTAATCAGTCAATTGAAATAAATTCATTAGGCTCTAATCTATGGATTTCACATGACTGGGAATACAGATATGCATCTGTTGGTCACAGATACCTTTAAAAAAAAAAAGTAGGGGCGTGGATCAGAAAGCCAGTCAGTGTCTGGTGTGACCACCATTTGCCTCATGCAGCGCGACACATCTCCTTCGCATAGAGTTGATCAGGCTGTTGATTGTGTCCTGTGGAATGTTGTCCCACTCCTCTTCAATGGCTGTGTGAAGTTGCTGGATATTGGTGGGAACTAGAACACGTCGTACACATTGATCCAGAGCATCGTACACATCGATCCAGAGCATCCCAAACATGCTCAATGGGTAATAATAATAATAATAATAATAATAATAATAATAATAAATAATAATAATAATAATAATAATAATAAATAATAATATAAATAATAATAATAATAATAATAATATGCCACTTAGCAGACGCTTTTATCCAAAGCGACTTACAGTCATGCGTGCATACAATTTTTTGTGTATGGGTGGTCCCGGGGATCGAACCCACTACCTTGGCGTTACAAGCGCCGTGCTCTACCCGCTGAGCTACGGAGGACCAATGGGTGACATGTCTGGTGAGTATGCAGCCATTGGAAGAACTGGGACAGTTTCAGCTTCCAGGAATTGTGTACAGATCGACATGGGGCCATGCAGAAACATGAGGTGATGGCGGCGGATGAATGGCATGACAATGGGCCTCAGGATCTCGTCACAGTATCTCTGTGCACTCAAATTGCCATTGATAAAATGCAATTGTGTTCATTGTCCATAGCTTATGCCTGCCCATATCATAACCCCACCGCCACCATGAGGTACTCTCTTCACAACGTTGACATCAGCAAACACGACGCCATACACATGGTCTACAGTTGTGAGGCCGGTTGGATGTACTGCCAAATTCTCTAAAACGACGTTGGAGGCGGCTTATGGTAGAAAAATTAACATTCAATTCTCTGGCAACAGCTTTGGTCGACATTCCTGCAGCCAGCATGCCAATTGCACGCTCCCTCAAAACTTGAGACATCTGTGGCATTGTGTTGTGTGACAAAACTGCACATTTTAGTGGCTTTTTATTGTTCCCAGCACAAGGTGCACCTGTGTAATGATAATGCTGTTTAATTAGCTTTTTGATATGCCACAGGTGTCAGGTGGATGTATTATCTTGGCAAAGGAGAAATGCTCACTGACAGGGATGTAAATAAATGTGTGCACAAAATCTGAGAAATAAGCTTTTATGTGCGTATGAAACATTTCTGGGATGTTTTATTTCAGCTCATGAAATTTGGGACCAACACTTTACATGTTGCGTTTTTATTTTTTGGGGGTTAGGAGTTTGTTGTTCCATCGGTCAGAACCAAAACATTTGGTGAGGCTGCCTTCAGACACTACGGTCCTGGCCTTTGGAATAGCCTGCTGGAGGACCTGAGGGCCAGAAACTGTAGACATTTTGAATAGAAAGCTCTTAAGACACCCTTTTAGCCATGCTTTTACTTAGGGTGATTTGAATCATACTATCTATTCTATCTAGGATCTATTTGATCCATCTCTTGATACCTTATTTATTTGAATGCAATAGTCTCTCAGGTTGTTATTGTTGTCTTACTATTTTATTCTGTCATTTAGAAAAGGTTTTGTTGTATCTTTCTCATCTTGTGTTATGTTATTAGTTAAGCACTTTGAAATGTATCCCCTGTAAGAAATGTGCTGGATTCAAAACTTAGAATTTTTCAATTTAAGTTATTATATAAAATTCTTGCTACCAATAGAATGTTATTTATATGGGGGATACAATCTTCCCAGCTCTGCAGATTTTGCTGCGAAGAGACAGAATCATTAGATCATTTGTTTTGGTACTGTCCATTTGTAGCTTGTTTTTTGGTCACAGGTCCAGGAATGGCTAAAGGATTGCAATATTTACCTGGAACTAACCTTGCAGATAGCATTACTGGGTGATCTGAAAAGTCATAGTCAATCGATCAATAATATAATAATACCTTTAGCAAAAATGTTTATTTTCAATTTACGATCTGTAGAAACAATGAGAATAGAAAGGTTCAGAACTTTTGTAAAACATCACAGTACAGTTGAAAAATATATGGCAAATAGAAATCCTATATGGATGGTGTTAAGAGATAGATGGGAGGTGTTGAATGGAACTGAAGGATGGGACTAACAACATCAACTAATAACAACAAGATAACTCATGTAAAGCATACTGTGTCCATAATAAGTGTATAGGTTATATGTTGAGAGCTTTTGTGAAAGAGCACAGTTAGAAAAATATGGCATATAGAAGCAAACCAGATGGACATCATGAAAATGATCAGAGGAAGCTCAGGGGTAAAAACAAACAAAATATAATTATTGTAGAATTTGACTGTGTCCATAAAATGTATATAGTATGTATGGGCTGGAAGTAGAGGCCTAAGTGTTGTTGTTCACTAGTTTACTCCAATTGGGGAAGGGGTGGTGGGGTTGGAAAGTAATGAAGGGAAATATAATTTAAAAAAGGATATGTGTGTGTGTGTGTGTGTGTATGGATGTATGTATATATGTATGTATTGTGACGTCACGAGAGGCTACACAGCTTTCAGCGGGATTGCTCAAGTAGTGCAAGGAGACAAGGTTCAAACAAAACAAGGATTTTATTATAGGTCTTGGGAAATTAACGAAAATATAACAAAATTATGTTCTCTTGTGGCTCTTTAAGGGTTAACAGTTCAGGGATGTCTCTTCCACATCCAAAATCATAATTCTCACTCGCTCAGATAACTTTTCCCGGCCTTACTGTAGTCCACGTTGCAGCTAGTGGCCAACCCAGCAAAAAGTCCTTCCAAATGTCTCTCACGTATTTCCACAGGTGCATATATCCAAAGGTGAGTATTTCCCAAAGGTAAGTATCTCCAAATCCTTATATTCCTCATGGAAGTGGACGTGCAGCACTCTTGTCCTCCAGAGAGCCCAGCTTGGAGACTGTGTCTCTTCCCTTCCCAAACCTTCAGCTCATCAGCTCCTCATTTGTCTCAGCTGCGTGGGAAGATTGGCCATAGAGGGGTGGAGTTCCCGACCATACCAGCAGATGGAGCCATAGCTGTCTGGGTTTGCAGCCATCTCAGGGGATGTAACGTCCCTCCAGGACACAGCCTCTCGTGACATCACACATCCCCCTCCTCGGGACCGACGTCCTCGTCGGGTAAAGGCAGCAGAAGGCATCACGCCGGGAGAGGGCGTCCGCATTGCCGTGGTGCTTGCCAGACTGCTCTCTCTTCAACTCCTCCAACTCTAGGACCAGGGACTCAGCCTCCTGTTGTCTCTCCTTGAGTTTCTTACTGAACGCATCAGCCTTGGTTTTAGCAGAGTTTAGCTTCTGTTGAGCAGCTTTCAGTTCCTTCTCTCTCTCTGCCTCCGCATTCTTCATCTTGTTCTCCAACACCTTGTACTTCTCCTCTGCCTTCTTCTGGACCTCCTTACTACTGGCAGGGTCTCCTCACACTCCTCGATGGTCCTGCGCAGCCTCTCCAGCTCCTCCTGTTGCTTAGGAAGGAGCTCTGTTGGAGGTTTAGCCTGGAGGATATCTAACTCTTCTGTCTTCATGTCTAACTGTTGCTTTAACAAAGCGATACCTCTCAGCGGTCCCCTTCAGACCAGACAGTTCTTTGTCCAGATTCTGTAGCTCCGTCTCTGTGTCGGTCTGGGCACCTGCCATCCCTATCAGAGCCCGGGCGGGGAGTGAGTAACTCGGAGGATTGCACCGGAGCCTTCCCAGAATGAGTCTTGCCTCTCCGTTTCCGAGGTACTCGGGTTATCCTCTCCTGAGACTCTCTCCAGAGTGGGTAAAAGGCTGGGCAGTCTCGTCCAATTAGGACAGGGACCGGGGAGGGAATCAACCACCCCCGCCGTCGTGTGTATGGTTCCCCGTGTGCTGGTCATTGTAAGTTCAGTAATGGGGTATTCTCTGGTGTCCCCATGGACACAGGAAACTGGGAGGACTTTCCCCGGGGTCAGACACGTTAGGCCCACCAAATCCTTACGCACCAGGGTGGCCCGGCTACCAGAATCCAGTAAGGCTTCCACATCATGGTGATTCACAGTTACCGGGCAGGTGGGGGGTCGATCTGGGCCGCCATCTGACTCCCAAGAGCGAGGCAAAGCGGTGTGTGGGTGCTGAGCTGGAGGACTCCGCAGTGGGCATAGGTTCTCGGCTGGTTTCCCACACTGCCAGGAGATATGTCCCATCTCCCCACACACGGTAACACTGTCGAGTTTCCCCCTCCTGGTGGTACTCTTCTTGGACCCGCCTGGTTTCTGGCTCCCCCTGGAGCAGGGATAAGTCCTGACGTGGCTGGGTTCGAGACCTGGGGTCCTTTGGACGGGTTCTTCCCATTTGTGGTGGGGCCGCACTCCTGGGGTCTTTTCGGGGAAGCATTCAGCATCTCCGCTGTGGCCTGGTACTTTTCCACAGCTTCCACGGTCAGATCAGCCGTGGTCAAGGCCTGTTGACTGATGAACCGTTTTGCCTCATAAGGCAGGGCGCGTGGGTAACGATCCACCACTCGGCCTCCACCACCGCCGCTGCTGTATTCCTCTGCGGATCCAGCCATTTCCTTGCGGTCGGACAAGTTCATGCATCTGCGCCCGAGGAGGTTGGTCTGGTTGGAAGGTCCAGCTGTGAAAGCGCTGGGCCATACCAAACTTTGTGAGTCCATATCTGCTGAGGATCTCAGACTTCAGGGCATCATAGTCAGTAACCTGGTCAGGGCCCAGGTCCCCGGACAGCATTCAGCGATTCCCGGTTAGAAAGGGGGCTAACAGACCAACCCACTGTTGCTTGGGCCAGGCTTCCCTAGTGGCCGTGGCCTCAAATGCATGCAGGTATGCCTCAATGTCATCGGTAGCTCCCATCTTAGATATAAAGTCACTTGCCTTTATTGGGCGGGTATTTTGGACCACCCTCTGTCTCTGCAACTGCAATTCCTCTGCCTTCAGAAGGTTGGCTTTCTTTTGCTCCTCCAAGAGAGCCACGTTTGCTTGCATCTGGGCTTGCTGGCCAGCAACAAGGGCTTTCAATATGTCCTCCATTTCAGTCGGTGGGGAGCCTACGGCCAACTTGAAAACTGGGTGATCAAACCTTCGGTATCCTCCTCTGACATGCACTATTAACGCTTGAGCGTGCCCGTATTCTCCACCATCTGTGACGTCACGAGAGGCTACACAGCTTTCAGCGGGATTGCTCAAGTAGTGCAAGGAGACAAGGTTCAAACAAAACAAGGATTTTATTATAGGTCTTGGGGAAATTAACGAAAATATAACAAAATTATGTTCTCTTGTGGCTCTTTAAGGGTTAACAGTTCAGGGATGTCTCTTCCACATCCAAAATCATAATTCTCACTCGCTCAGATAACTTTTCCCCGGCCTTACTGTAGTCCACGTTGCAGCTAGTGGCCAACCCAGCAAAAAGTCCTTCCAAATGTCTCTCACGTATTTCCACAGGTGCATATATCCAAAGGTGAGTATTTCCCAAAGGTAAGTATCTCCAAATCCTTATATTCCTCATGGAAGTGGACGTGCAGCACTCTTGTCCTCCAGAGAGCCCAGCTTGGAGACTGTGCCTCTTCCCTTCCCAAACCTTCAGCTCATCAGCTCCTCATTTGTCTCAGCTGCGTGGGAAGATTGGCCATAGAGGGGTGGAGTTCCCGACCATACCAGCAGATGGAGCCATAGCTGTCTGGGTTTGCAGCCATCTCAGGGGGATGTAACGTCCCTCCAGGACACAGCCTCTCGTGACATCACAGTATATATATA
The DNA here is from genome assembly GCF_020615455.1 of Coregonus clupeaformis. NCBI lineage: Eukaryota > Metazoa > Chordata > Actinopteri > Salmoniformes > Salmonidae > Coregonus > Coregonus clupeaformis. The sequence goes on from NC_059227.1 coordinate 4,693,572, forward strand.
TATATATATATATATGTGTGTGTGTATGTACAGTGGGGAAAAAAAGTATTTAGTCAGCCACCAATTGTGCAAGTTCTCCCACTTAAAAAGATGAGAGAGGCCTGTAATTTTCATCATAGGTACACGTCAACTATGACAGACAAAATGAGATTTAAAAAAAAAAGAAAATCACATTGTAGGATTTTTTATGAATTTATTTGCAAATTAAGGTGGAAAATAAGTATTTGGTCAATAACAAAAGTTTCTCAATACTTTGTTATATACCATTTGTTGGCAAAGACACAGGTCAAACATTTTATGTAAGTCTTCACAAGGTTTTCACACACTGTTGCTGGTATTTTGGCCCATTCCTCAATGCAGATCTCTAGAGCAGTGATGTTTTTGGGCTGTCATTGGGCAACACGGACTTTCAACTCCCTCCAAAGATTTTCTATGGGGTTGAGATCTGGAGACTGGCTAGGCCACTCCAGGACCTTGAAATGCTTCTTACGAAGCCACTCCTTAGTTGCCGGGCGGTGTGTTTGGGATCATTGTCATGTTGAAAGACCCAGCCACGTTTCATCTTCAATGCCCTTGCTGATGGGAAAGAGGTTTTCACTCAAAATCTGCGATACATGGCCCCATTCATTCTTTCCTTTACACGGATCAGTCGTCCTGGTCCCTTTGCAGAAAAAACAGCCCCAAAGCATGATGTTTCCACCCCCATGCTTCACAGTAGGTATGGTGTTCTTTGGATGCAACTCAGCATTTTTTTGTCCTCCAAACACGACGAGTTGAGTTTTTAACAAAAAGTTATATTTTGGTTTCATCTGGCCATATGACATTCTCCCAATCCTCCTCTGGATCATCCAAATGCACTCTGGCAAACTTCAGACGGGCCTGGACATGTACTGGCACTGCAGGATTTGAGTCGCTGGCGGCGTAGTGTGTTACTGATGGTAGGCTTTGTTACTTTGGTCCCAGCTCTCTGCAGGTATTCTAGGTCCCCGTGTGGTTCTGGGATTTTTGCTCACCGTTCTTGTGATCATTTTGACCCCACGGGGGTGAGATCTTGCGTGGAGCCCCAGATCGAGGAGATTATCAGGGTCTTGTATGTCTTCCATTTCCTAATAATTGCTCCCACAGTTGATTTCTTCAAACCAAGCTAACCTATTGCAGATTCAGTCTTCCCAGCCTGGTGCAGGTCTACAATTTTGTTTCTGGTGTCCTTTGACAGCTCTTTGGTCTTGGCCATAGTGGAGTTTGGAGTGTGACTGTTTGAGGTTGTGGACAGGTGTCTTTTATACTGATAACAAGTTCAAACAGGTGCCATTAATACAGTAACGAGTGGAGGACAGAGGAGCCTCTTAAAGAAGAAGTTACAGGTCTGTGAGAGCCAGAAATCTTGCTTGTTTGTAGGGGACCAAATACTTATTTTCCACCATAATTTGCAAATAAATTCATTAAAAATCCTACAATGTGATTTTCTGGATTTTTTCTCCTCAATTTGTCTGTCATAGTTGACGTGTACCTATGATGAAAATTACCAGGCCTCTCTCATCTTTTAAGTGGGAGAACTTGCACAATTGGTGGCTGACTAATACTTTTTTTCCCCACTGTATGTATATATGTATACGAGAAAAAAAACATATGGGGGATTGGAAGTGATGCAGACAATTGATGGAAGTTACAATCTATCTGCAATATTAAAGCTGATCTACCCCCTAAAAGAAAAAAAATGAAATGTGCTCTATAAATGAAGTTTGATTTGATTTGGGGACAGGGTCAGGGGCTGACACAGATATATGGGCCGTAGCAGGGTTGGCCTCAATTCAGTTTTCATTTTAGAAAGTAGAAATAACTTGTCAAACTGGTAGTCACCTGTACCTAGTGTCTTTCCCTCTTCTCTCTCCCTCCTCCACCCCTCTCTCCCTCTCCTCTATATCTATCTCCCTCCTCCACCCCCTCTCTCCCTCTCCTCCTATATCTCTCTCCCTCCTCCACCCCCTCTCTCCTCTCTCCTCTATATCTCTTTCCCTCCTCCACCCTCTCTCCCTCTCCTCTATATCTCTCTCCCTCCTCCACCCCTCTCTCCCTCTCCTCTATATCTCTCTCCCTCCTCCACCCCTCTCTCCCTCTCCTCTATATCTCTCTCCCTCCTCCACCCCTCTCTCCCTCTCCTCTATATCTCTCTCCCTCCTCCACCCTCGCTCCCTCTCCTCTCTCTCTCTCTCTCTCTCTCTCTCTCTCTCTCTCTCTCTCTCTCTCTCTCTCTCTCCCTCCCTCTATATCTCTCTCCCCCTCTCTCTCTCTCTCTCTCTCTCTCTCTTCTCTTTCTCTCCCTCTCTCCCTCTCTCCCTCTCTCTATATCTCTCTCTATCTCTCTTCCCCCTCTCTCCAGACAAGCCGTCAGAGTCTGCAGAGCGCCTGCTCCAGGAGCGGTTCAGGAAGCTGGGTCTTTTCCCGAGGCCTTCAGCTCAATCCAGTACAGTGGGACTCGAACCTACAACCCCCGACAGATTTCAGTGGTCTGCTGCGGAGTCTGGAGCAACAGCTAGACAACAACACCACCCGCTCACCACGCTCCGCCAGCGTCATATACAGGGCCTTACAGGTTGGTGTCAGCGTTATATACAGGGCCTTGCAGGTTGATGTCATGTGTTATATCAGGGCCTTGCGGGTTGTTGTCAGCGTTATATACAGGGCCTTGCAGGTTGGTGTCAGCGTTATATACAGGGCCTTGCAGGTTGGTGTCAGCGTTATATACAGGGCCTTGCAGGTTGATGTCAGTGTTATATACAGGGCCTTGCAGGTTGGTGTCAGCGTTATATACAGGGCCTTGCAGGTTGGTGTCAGCGTTATATACAGGGCCTTACAGGTTGGTGTCAGCGTCATATACAGGGCCTTGCAGGTTGGTGTCAGCGTTATATACAGGGCCTTGCAGGTTGATGTCAGTGTTATATACAGGGCCTTGCAGGTTGATGTCAGTGTTATATACAGGGCCTTGCAGGTTGGTGTCAGCGTATACATGGGCCTTACAGGTTGGTGTCAGCGTCATATACAGGGCCTTGCAGGTTGTGTCAGCGTTATATACAGGGCCTTGCAGGTTGATGTCAGTGTTTATACAGGGCCTTGCAGGTTGATGTCAGTGTTATATACAGGGCCTTGCAGGTTGGTGTCAGCGTTATATACAGGGCCTTGCAGGTTGGTGTCAGCGTTATATACAGGGCCTTGCAGGTTGGTGTCAGCGTTATATACAGGGCCTTGCAGGTTGGTGTCGGGCGTTATATGAAGGGCCTTGCAGGTTGGTGTCAGGCGTCATATACAGGGCCTTCAGGTTGGTGTCAGCGTCATATACAGGGCCTTGCAGGTTGGTGTCAGGCGTATACATGGGCCTTGCAGGTTGGTGTCAGCGTTATATACAGGGCGTTGCAGGTTGGTGCGTGTGTGTTTGTCCCACCTAGCTATCTTAAGATGAGTCGCTCTGGATAAGAGCATCTGCTAAATGACTAAAATGTAATGTAAGTGTGTGTGTGCACAGGTGGCAGGTTGATGTTTATTGTCATGAATCTTGCCCCTGGAGGGCAGCACTGAGCGATTTTCCACTAGATGGACCAGCTGCAAAGTCAAAATTGGCTATATTCAAAAAATTCATGAAAACAAAAAATGTGCTTTTTTTGTCTTAATTTAGGGTTGACATTAGGGCAGGGTGTCCCAAACTTGATCCTTTGGACCCCCAAAGGGAATGCGTTTTGGTTTTGCCTAGCACTACAGCTGATTCAAATAATCAACTAATCATCCAGCTTTGATGATGTGAATCAGCTGTGTAGTGGGGGAACTAAAAGCGTGACCTCTTGGGTCCCGAGGACCGAGTTTGGGAAATGCTCCATTAGGTTTATCAGTGTGGTTAAGTTTAAAATCTGATTTTATGACTTTGTGGCTGTACCCAGCTGGTGACCACTCTGCTGAGCTGCCTCCAGGGCAAGATTCATGACAATAAATGCCAACCTGTGTGCAGTTGTGTGTGTGTGTGTGTGTGTGTGTGTGTGTGTACAAGTGTGTGTGTCAGCAGCTGTTTTAAACCAACACCTGTGACGAAGCTCTCTCTCCCCCGCTCTCTCTCTCTCTCTCTCTCTCTCTCTCGTCTGTCTGTCTGTCTGTCTGTCTGTCTGTCTGTCTGTCTGTCTGTCTGTCTGTCTATCTATCTATAGGCCCTGAGTGAGCGTTTCAGCGGAGATATCCCAGAAGAGCACCTGGCCAGTAACTCTTTCTTCCCTGATGAGTACTTCACCTGCTCCAGTATCTGTCTCAGCTGTGGGTGAGTCTCTCTGTCTCAGTGTTCAGTTATCCTTCAGCTGTAGGGAGGATTCTCTCTGTCTCAGTGTTCCAGTTATCCCTCAGCTGTAGGAAGGAGTCTCTCTCTGTCTCAGTGTTCAGTTATCCCTCAGCTGTGGAAGGAGTCTCTCTCTGTCTCAGTGTTCAGGTATCCTCAGCTGTAGGAAGGTGTCTCTCTCTCTGTCTCAGTTTTCAGGTATCCCTCAGCTGTAGGAAGGAGTCTCTCTCTGTCTCAGTGTTCAGTTATCCCTCAGCTGTGGGAAGGGTCTCTCTCTGTCTCAGTGTTCAGTTATCCTCAGCTGTAGGAAGGAGTCTCTCTCTCTGTCTCAGTGTTCAGTTATCCCTCAGCTGTAGGAAGGAGTCTCTATCTGTCTCAGTGTTCAGTTATCCTCAGCTGTAGGGAAGGAGTCTCTCTCTCTGTCTCAGTGTTCAGTTATCCCTCAGCTGTAGGAAGGAGTCTCTCTCTGTCTCAGTGTTCAGGTATCCCTCAGCTGTAGGAAGGAGTCTCTCTGTCTCAGTGTTCAGTTATCCCTCAGCTGTAGGAAGGAGTCTCTCTCTGTCTCAGTGTTCAGTTATCCCTCAGCTGTAGGAAGGAGTCTCTCTCTGTCTCAGTGTTCAGGTATCCCTCAGCTGTAGGAAGGAGTCTCTCTCTGTCTCAGTGTTCAGTTATCCCTCAGCTGTAGGAAGGAGTCTCTCTCTGTCTCAGTGTTCAGTTATCCTCAGCTGTAGGAAGGAGTCTCTCTCTCTGTCTCAGTGTTCAGGTATCCTTCAGCTGTAGGAAGGAGTCTCTCTCTGTCTCAGTGTTCAGGTATCCCTCAGCTGTAGGAAGGTGTCTCTCTCTGTCTCAGTGTTCAGTTATCCCTCAGCTGTAGGAAGGAGTCTCTCTCTCTGTCTCAGTGTTCAGGTATCCTCAGCTGTAGGAAGGTGTCTCTCTCTCTGTCTCAGTTTTCAGTTATCCCTCAGCTGTAGGAAGGTGTCTCTCTCTCTGTCTCAGTGTTCAGTGTATCCCTCAGCTGTAGGAAGGTGTTCTCTCTCTGTCTCAGTGTTCAGGTATCCTCAGCTGTAGGAAGGTCTCTCTCTCTGTCTCAGTGTTCAGTTATCCCTCAGCTGTAGGAAGGTGTCTCTCTCTGTCTCAGTGTTCAGTTATCCCTCAGCTGTAGGAAGGTGTCTCTCTCTCTCTGTCTCAGTGTTCAGGTATTCTCAGCTGTAGGAAGGAGTCTCTCTCTCTGTCTCAGTTTTCAGGTATCCTCAGCTGTAGGAAGGTGTCTCTCTCTCTGTCTCAGTTTTCAGGTATCCTCAGCTGTAGGAAGGTGTCTCTCTCTCTGTCTCAGTTTTCAGGTATCCTCAGCTGTAGGAAGGTGTCTCTCTCTCTGTCTCAGTGTTCAGGTATCCTCAGCTGTAGGAAGGTGTCTCTCTCTCTGTCTCAGTGTTCAGGTATCCTCAGCTGTAGGAAGGTGTCTCTCTCTCTGTCTCAGTGTTCAGTTATCCCTCAGCTGTAGGAAGGTGTCTCTCTCTCTGTCTCAGTGTTCAGGTATCCTCAGCTGTAGGAAGGTGTCTCTCTCTCTGTCTCAGTTTTCAGGTATCCTCAGCTGTAGGAAGGTGTCTCTCTCTCTGTCTCAGTGTTCAGGTATCCTCAGCTGTAGGAAGGTGTCTCTCTCTCTGTCTCAGTTTTCAGGTATCCTCAGCTGTAGGAAGGTGTCTCTCTCTCTGTCTCAGTGTTCAGGTATCCTCAGCTGTAGGAAGGTGTCTCTCTCTGTCTCAGTGTTCAGTTATCCCTCAGCTGTAGGAAGGTGTCTCTCTCTCTCTGTCTCAGTGTTCAGGTATTCTCAGCTGTAGGAAGGAGTCTCTCTCTCTGTCTCAGTTTTCAGGTATCCTCAGCTGTAGGAAGGTGTCTCTCTCTCTGTCTCAGTGTTCAGTTATCCCTCAGCTGTAGGAAGGTGTCTCTCTCTGTCTCAGTGTTCAGGTATCCCTCAGCTGTAGGAAGGAGTCTCTCTCTGTCTCAGTGTTCAGTTATCCCTCAGCTGTAGGAAGGTGTCTCTCTCTGTCATGCTGTGGAGGTGTTTCTTCTGTCTCAGTGTTCCAGTTATCCCTCAGCTGTAGGAAGGTGTCTCTCTCTCTGTCTCAGTTTTCAGGTATCCTCAGCTGTCTGCTCAGTTTACAGGAATGCTTTCTATTACCATACGATGTTTACCTGGTATTTCGTTATTACATGGTCAATTAATATATAATTGGAGTTGCTACATACCGGTAGTAATGACCTGATAATTATACTGGCAATTACCACCAGGAAATGTAAATACAAGGAATAAATTAGCTAATTCAAACAGGACTGGACAATAAAACATATCCCACCAGTTTTCAGTCCTGCTAACATCATCTATGTTCTGTCAGGTCTGGCTGTAAGAACAGCACAGTGGTAACATAGCAATTAACCACTGTGTACCAACCCACTTCCTGTCAGGTCTGGCTGTAAGAACAGCACAGTGGGAACATAGTAATTAACCACTGTGTACCAACCCACTTCCTGTCAGGTCTGGCTGTAAGAACAGCACAGTGGTAACATAGTAATTAACCACTGTGTACCAACCCACTCCCTGTCAGGTCTGGCTGTAAGAACAGCACAGTGGTAACATAGTCATTAACCACTGTGTACCAACCCTCTCCCTGTCAGGTCTGGCTGTAAGAACAGCACAGTGGTAACATAGTAATTAACCACTGTGTACCAACCCACTTCCTGTCAGGTCTGGCTGTAAGAACAGCACAGTGGTAACATAGTAATTAACCACTGTGTACCAACCCACTTCCTGTCAGGTCTGGCTGTAAGAACAGTATGAACCATCTGAAGGAGGAAGTGGACCACGAGGCTAAACACCGCTGTCGCTACGCTGCTCAATACGACAACCGCATCTACACCTGTAAAGTAGGAACACACACACACACACACTCACACACACACACACACACATACACTCACACTCACACATACACTCACACTCACTCACACACTCACACACACTCACTCACACACTCACACATTCACACACACACACACACACACACACACACTCACACACACTCACCTTCACTCACACACTCACACTCACACTCACTCACACACTCACACACACACACACTCGCACTCACACTCACACACTCACACTCACACTCACACACTCACACTCACTCACACTCACACACTCACACACTCACATATACACTCACATACACTCACACACACACACACACACACACTCACACTCACACATACACATACACTCACTCTCACACACACACACACACACACACACACACACACACACACACACACACACACACTCACACATACACTCACACACACTCACACACTCAAGACATTCACTCACACACACACACACACACACACACACACACTCACATTCACTCACACACTCACACACTCACACATACACTCACTCACACACTCACTCACAGGGCTCTGTCTGGGCGTGTGTGCTCTGCTCCTCAGGCGTGCTATGAGGGAGGGAAGGAGGTGATTGTGATTCCCAAGACGTCGGCCTCCTCTGACTCTCCCTGGTTTGGTCTGGCCACCTACGCCTGGTCTGGGTGAGTGCTGGACACGTAGAAATCCTGACGATAATATCCTGTATCCTTAAAGAATAGAATCCTATATTCTTATATCACTGTAAGTCACTACCTCAAATGGAAAGTCATTTGCTGATCACTTCTGATCTCTGATAGTAAAACTGAGAGAGTATGTTAGCTGAACTGAAGTAGTGTTGTTGTTGTTTACAGGTATGTGATAGAGTGAACTGAAGTAGTATTATTGTTGTTGTTTACAGGTATGTGATAGAGTGAACTGAAGTAGTATTATTGTTGTTGTTTACAGGTATGTGATAGAGTGAACTGAAGTAGTATTATTGTTGTTTACAGGTATGTGATAGAGTGAACTGAAGTAGTATTATTGTTGTTGTTTACAGGTATGTGATAGAGTGAACTGAAGTAGTATTATTGTTGTTGTTTACAGGTATGTGATAGAGTGAACTGAAGTAGTATTATTGTTGTTGTTTACAGGTATGTGATAGAGTGAACTGAGTAGTATTATTGTTGTTGTTTACAGGTATGTGATAGAGTGAACTGAAGTAGTATTATTGTTGTTGTTTACAGGTATGTGATAGAGTGAACTGAAGTAGTATTATTGTTGTTGTTTACAGGTATGTGATAGAGTGAACTGAAGTAGTATTATTGTTGTTGTTTACAGGTATGTGATAGAGTGAACTGAAGTAGTATTGTTGTTGTTTACAGGTATGTGATAGAATGAACTGAAGTAGTATTATTGTTGTTTACAGGTATGTGATAGAGTGAACTGAAGTAGTATTATTGTTGTTGTTTACAGGTATGTGATAGAGTGAACTGAAGTAGTATTATTGTTGTTGTTTACAGGTATGTGATAGAGTGAACTGAAGTAGTATTATTGTTGTTGTTTACAGGTATGTGATAGAGTGAACTGAAGTAGTATTATTGTTGTTGTTTACAGGTATGTGATAGAGTGAACTGAAGTAGTATTATTGTTGTTGTTTACAGGTATGTGATAGAGTGAACTGAAGTAGTATTATTGTTGTTTACAGGTATGTGATAGAGTGAACTGAAGTAGTATTGTTGTTGTTGTTTACAGGTATGTGATAGAGTGAACTGAAGTAGTATTATTGTTGTTGTTTACAGGTATGTGATAGAGTGAACTGAAGTAGTATTGTTGTTGTTTACAGGTATGTGATAGAGTGAACTGAAGTAGTATTATTGTTGTTTACAGGTATGTGATAGAGTGAACTGAAGTAGTATTATTGTTGTTGTTTACAGGTATGTGATAGAGTGAACTGAAGTAGTATTATTGTTGTTGTTGTTTACAGGTATGTGATAGAGTGAACTGAAGTAGTATTATTGTTGTTGTTTACAGGTATGTGATAGAGTGAACTGAAGTAGTATTATTGTTGTTGTTTACAGGTATGTGATAGAGTGAACTGAAGTAGTATTATTGTTGTTTACAGGTATGTGATAGAGTGAACTGAAGTAGTATTGTTGTTGTTGTTTACAGGTATGTGATAGAGTGAACTGAAGTAGTATTGTTGTTGTTGTTTACAGGTATGTGATAGAGTGTCCCAACTGTGGGGTGATCTACAGAAGCAGGCAGTACTGGTACGGGAACCAGGACCCGGTGGACACGGTGGTCAGAACTGAAATAGAACACATCTGGCCTGGGGTAAGAACAGGAGGGGAGGGGAGGGGAGGGGAGGGGACCAGGACCCAGTGGACACAGTGGTGAGGACTGAAATGCAACACATCTGGCCTGGGGTAAGAACAATAGAGGGCTCCCGTATTCATCAGACCCCCCTCGTCCATGTAATCATAATCATTGGATCTAACAGGCAAAACGGATCATTTATCAGCACTGTTCTGACTTCATTCTGTTTTAGAAGTTCTACACAGTGTTCTTCTTTAGAGGAAGTCAGACACATACCAGAGTAGTCTTATTGTTTCAGTTTGGCAATGAAGCCTTTGTTTTAGCAAATTGACTAGAATGTACCACAATAAGCTATACATAATGACTGACCTCCCCGTCACTCCTACGACTGCCCCTTTCTCTCTCTGGCTCTCGCTGGTGCTTTTGGGCCAGTTGCTCTAAAGAGTCACTCTGGGTTGGGGTGTTTGTATAAGAAAGACTTGTGAGGATAATATTCTGGATCCCATGATTGTTTTTGTCCCACAAATTATTCTGCCATTATAGAAGGATTGGAATTATTTTCAGAGTCAAATAGTTTAAGCCAAATTGTAATTGGTGGGTCTTTCTACACTAAACAAAAATATAAACGCAGCATGTTGGTCCCATGCTTCATGACCTGAAATAAAACATCCCTGAAATTTTCCATACGCACAAAAGGTGTATTTCTCTCAAAATGTGTGCACAAATTTGTTTACATCCCTGTTAGTGAGCATTTCTCATTTGCCAAGATAATCCATCCACCTGACAGGTGTGGCATATCAAGAAGCTAATTAAACAGCATTATCATTACACAGGTGCACCTTGTGCTGGGGACAATAAAAGGCCACTCTAAAATGTGCAGTTTTGTCACACAACACAGTGCCACAGATGTCTCAAGTTTTGAGGAATCGTGCAATTGGCATGCTGGCTGCAGTAATGTCCACCAGAGCTGTTGCCAGAGAATTGAATGTTAATTTCTCTACCATAAGCCGCCTCAAATGTTGTTTAGAGAATTTGGCAGTACGTCCAACTTTCCTCACAACCGCAGACCACGTGTAACCACGCCAGCCCAGGACCTCCACATTCGGCTTCTTCACATGCGGGATCGTCTGAAACCAGCCAACCAGACAGCTGATGAAACTGTGGGTTTGCACAACCGAAGGATTTCTGCACAAGCTGTCAGAAACCGTCTCAGGGAAGCTCATCTGCGTGCTCGTCGTCCTCACCAGGGTCTTGACCTGACTGCAGTTCGGCGTCGTAACTGACTTCAGTGAGCAAATGCTCATCTTCGATGGCCACTGGCACGCTGGAGAAGTGTGCTCTTCACAGATGAATCCTGGTTTCAACTGTACCGGGCAGATGGCAGACAGCGTGTATGGCGTTGTGTGGGTGAGCGGTTTGCTGATGTCAACGTTGTGAACAGAGTGCCCCATGGTGGCGGTGAGGTTATGGTATGGGGAAGGCATAAGCTACGGACAACGAACACAATTGCATTTGATCAATGGCAATTTGAATGCACAGAGATACCGTGACGAGATCCTGAGGCCCATTGTCAAGCCATTCATCCGCCGCCATCACCTCATGTTTCAGCATGATAATGCACGGCCCCATGTCGCAAGGATCTGTACACAATTCCTGGAAGCTGAAAATGTCCCAGTTCTTCCATGGCCTGCATACTCACCAGACATGTCACCCGTTTAGCATGTTTGGGATGCTCTGGATCGACGTGTACGACAGCGTGTTCCAGTTCCCGCCAATATCCAGCAACTTCACACAGCCATTGGAGAGGAGTGGGACAACATTCCACAGGTCACAATCAACAGCCTGTCAACTCTATGCAAAGGAGATGTGTCGCGCTGCATGAGGCAAATGGTGGTCACACCAGATACTGACTGGTTTTCTGATCCACACTCCTACTTTTTTTTAAAGGTATCTTGATCTGTGCGTATCTCTATTCCCAGTCATGTGAAATCCATAGATTAGGGCCTAATTTATTTAAATTGACTGATTTCATTATATGAACTGTAACTCAGTAAAATCGTAGAAATTGTTGCATGTTGCGTTTATATTATGGTCAGTGTAATTATTTTCATTGTTATATTTCTGATGTTTGGGTGGAGTTAAATGATTTTCTTTGGAATTTTGAGGTTTTTAAAATGCTTTTTCCAGATATTCCCATCTTTAAATGGGAGGTCTTTCTTTTTAACAGTGCTTTCTAATTTCCTCTATAATTCCCAAAATGAATTTTAATTGATTGCCTCTATTTTGTCAAGCTCATAGGTCATATAGAGGGATTAGGGTCTGTTGGCATATGAGACCTGTCTGCTGATTTACAGGGTCTTGCAGTTGAACATTCTTTGTCAAACTATTTTTTCTTTGGTAGTGCTTTCTTTTTTAGATTACATGTTTTAACCAGTTTGATTAATATACAGTGGGGAGAACAAGTATTTGATACACTGCCGATTTTGCAGGTTTTCCTACTTACAAAGCATGTAGAGGTCTGTAATTTTTATCATAGGTACACTTCAACTGTGAGAGACGGAATCTAAAACAAAAATCCAGAAAATCACATTGTATGATTTTTAAGTAATTAATTTGCATTTTATCGCATGACAAGTATTTGATACATCAGAAAATCAGAACTTAATATTTGGTACAGAAACCTTTGTTTGCAATTACATAGATCATACGTTTCCTGTAGGTCTTGACCAGGTTTGCACACACTGCAGCAGGGATTTTGGCCCACTCCTCCATACAGACCTTCTCCAGATCCTTCAGGTTTCGGGGCTGTCGCTGGGCAATACGGACTATCAGCTCCCTCCAAAGATTTTCTATTGGGTTCAGGTCTGGAGACTGGCTAGGCCACTCCAGGACCTTGAGATGCTTCTTACAGAGCCACTCCTTAGTTGCCCTGGCTGTGTGTTTCGGGTCGTTGTCATGCTGGAAGACCCAGCCACGACCCCATCTTCAATGCTCTTACTGAGGGAAGGAGGTTGTTGGCCAAGATCTCGCGATACATGGCCCCATCCATCCTCCCCTCAATACGGTGCAGTCGTCCTGTCCCCTTTGCAGAAAAGCATCCCCAAAGAATGATGTTTCAACCTCCATGCTTCACGGTTGGGATGGTGTTCTTGGGGTTGTACTCATCCTTCTTCTTCCTCCAAACACGGCGAGTGGAGTTTAGACCAAAAAGCTCTATTTTTGTCTCATCAGACCACATGACCTTCTCCCATTCCTCCTCTGGATCATCCAGATGGTCATTGGCAAACTTCAGACGGGCCTGGACATGCGCTGGCTTGAGCAGGGGGACCTTGCGTGCGCTGCAGGATTTTAATCCATGACGGCGTAGTGTGTTACTAATGGTTTTCTTTGAGACTGTGGTCCCAGCTCTCTTCAGGTCATTGACCAGGTCCTGCCATGTAGTTCTGGGCTGATCCCTCACCTTCCTCATGATCATTGATGCCCCATGAGGTGAGATCTTTGCATGGAGCCCCAGACCGAGGGGTGATTGACCGTCATCTTGAACTTCTTCCATTTTTTAATAATTGCGCCAACAGTTGTTGCCTTCTCACCAAGCTGCTTGCCTATTGTCCTGTAGCCCATCCCAGCCTTGTGCAGGTCTACAATTTTATCCCTGATGTCCTTACACAGCTCTCTGGTCTTGGCCATTGTGGAGAGGTTGGAGTCTGTTTGATTGAGTGTGTGGACAGGTGTCTTTTATACAGGTAACGAGTTCAAACAGGTGCAGTTAATACAGGTAATGAGTGGAGAACAGGAGGGCTTCTTAAAGAAAAACTAACAGGTCTGTGAGAGCCGGAATTCTTACTGGTTGGTAGGTGATCAAATACTTATGTCATGCAATAAAATGCAAATTAATTATTTAAAAATCATACAATGTGATTTTCTGGATTTTTGTTTTAGATTCCGTCTCTCACAGTTGAAGTGTACCTATGATAAAAATGACAGACCTCTACATGCTTTGTAAGTAGGAAAACCCGCAAAATCGGCAGTGTATCAAATACTTGTTCTCCCCACTGTATCTACATTTATTACTGTCTAAATTAATGCCACTTTTGTCATCTTTAAATTTGGTAAAATTGGGGCCTGTGTAGCTCAGTTGGTAGAGCATGGCGCTTGCTACGCCAGGGTTGTGGGTTCGATTACACGGGGGCCAGTATGAAAAGAGAAAATGTATGCACTCACTAACTGTAAGTCGCTCTGGATAAGAGCGTCTGCTAAATGACTAAAATGTAAAAATGTAAATGTAAAAAGAACTGTAAATCAAGTTTTCAATTTCCATGCTATTTAACGCTGCCTCATTCAACATGGCTCATTTTGGTCCACTTGTATGTGGGCCGGAGGGAGTAGAGGTTTAGGTACTGGTCCACTTGTACAGTATGTGGGCCGGAGGGAGTAGAGTTTAGGTACTGGTCCACTTGTACAGTATGTGGGCCGGAGGGGGTAGAGTTTAGGTACTGGTCCACTTGTACAGTATGTGGGCCGGAGGGGGTAGAGTTTAGGTACTGGTCCACTTGTACAGTATGTGGGCCGGAGGGGGTAGAGTTTAGGTACTGGTCCACTTGTACAGTATGTGGGCCGGAGGGAGTAGAGTTTAGGTACTGGTCCACTTGTACAGTATGTGGGCCGGAGGGAGTAGAGTTTAGGTACTGGTCCACTTGTACAGTATGTGGGCCGGAGGGAGTAGAGTTTAGGTACTGGTCCACTTGTACAGTATGTGGGCCGGAGGGGGTAGAGTTTAGGTTCTGGTCCACTTGTACAGTATGTGGGCCGAAGGGGGTAGAGTTTAGGTTCTGGTCCACTTGTACAGTATGTGGGCCGAAGGGGGTAGAGTTTAGGTACTGGTCCACTTGTACAGTATGTGGGCCGAAGGGGGTAGAGTTTAGGTTCTGGTCCACTTGTATGAGGACGGGAGGGAGTAGAGTTTAGGTTCTGGTCCACTTGTACAGTATGTGGGCCGGAGGGGGTAGAGTTTAGGTTCTGGTCCACTTGTATGAGGACGGGAGGGCATGACCATAAAGGCATTGATTTTTTTCTCGCTCCATATCTGTTATGGCATAGTCGACTGCACTGTTTCCTAGTGCCGAGCAATAAGTAAACCTACCCAGAGTCACCCTTCGCCCTGCCATTAACGATGTCCCCCACTCCCCCCCTCCCCCCCGCCCTCTGTCTCTTTCCCTCTTCCTCTCTCTCTCTCCTTCTACCTCCGCCTCTCTCTCTCTCTCTCTCTCTCTCTCCCTCTCTCATTCTCCCTCTCTCACCCTCTCTCTCTCTCTCTCTCTCTCTCCTCTCCTCTCTCTCCCTCTTCTCTCTCTCTCCTCCTCCCTCTTCTCTCTCTCTCTCTCACCCTCTCTGCCTTTTCTCGCTCGCCGCCTCTCCTCTCCTCTCTCCAGTCGGATGGTTTTCTGAAGGACAACAACAATGCAGCCCAGAGACTGTTGGACGGTGTGAACTACATCTCCCAGAGTGTGTCAGAGCTCAGTGTGAAACCTGCCAAAGCTGTCACTTCCTGGCTCACCGACCAGATTGCCCCGGCCTACTGGAAACCCAACTCCCTCATCCTGGTACGTGGTCCTCACAGCCATCTGGACATACAGGTTTAGACACAGCATGGATCCAAAATGGCTGACATATGCATCTTCAGAACCAACATGGAAGTGCAGTGACATACTGGTAATGAAGGTTCTGGGAGGGTTGTAGTGCAGAGGATTTAAAGTATTTCTCTTTCTCTTTCTCTTTCTCTCTCTCCCTCTTTCTCTCTCTCTCTCTCTCTCTCTCTCTCTCTCTCTCTCTCTCTCTCTCTCTCTCTCTCTCTCTCTCTCTCTCTCTCTTTCTCTTTCTCTTTCTCTTTCTCTTTCTCTTTCTCTCTCTTTCTCTCTCTCTCTTTCCGTCTTTCTTTCTCTATTTTATTAAGAGGTATGTAGGGCAGTCAGATGTACTGCATTCCTAGCCAGTGATTCCCTAAGTTGAGTTCTCATGCCTCAGCTGTGCAGTGAAAATGTTTAGACATGTCCATGTTGTCTTGGATTATTGTTTATGACTGTGTAAAGACTATCCATTGATCTTATGACTGTGTAAAGACTATCCATTGCTCCTATGATTGTGTAAAGACTATCCATTGATCCTATGACTGTGTAAAGACTATCCATTGCTCCTATGACTGTGTAAAGACTATCCATTGCTCCTATGACTGTGTAAAGACTATCCATTGCTCCTATGACTGTGTAAAGACTATCCATTGCTCCTATGACTGTGTAAAGACTATCCATTGCTCCTATGACTGTGTAAAGACTATCCATTGCTCCTATGACTGTGTAAAGACTACCATTGCTCCTATGACTGTGTAAAGACTACCATTGCTCCTATGACTGTGTAAAGACTATCCATTGCTCCTATGACTGTGTAAAGACTATCCATTGCTCCTATGACTGTGTAAAGACTATCCATTGCTCCTATGACTGTGTAAAGACTATCCATTGCTCCTATGACTGTGTAAAGACTATCCATTGCTCTTATGACTGTGTAAAGACTATCCATTGCTCTTATGACTGTGTAAAGACTATCCATTGCTCCTATGACTGTGTAAAGACTATCCATTGATCTTATGACTGTGTAAAGACTATCCATTGCTCCTATGACTGTGTAAAGACTATCCATTGCTCCTATGACTGTGTAAAGACTATCCATTGATCTTATGACTGTGTAAAGACTATCCATTGCTCCTATGACTGTGTAAAGACTATCCATTGCTCCTATGACTGTGTAAAGACTATCCATTGCTCCTATGACTGTGTAAAGACTATCCATTGATCTTATGACTGTGTAAAGACTATCCATTGCTCCTATAACTGTGTAAAGACTATCCATTGATCTTATGACTGTGTAAAGACTATCCATTGCTCCTATGACTGTGTAAAGACTATCCATTGATCTTATGACTGTGTAAAGACTATCCATTGCTCCTATGACTGTGTAAAGACTATCCATTGCTCCTATGACTGTGTAAAGACTATCCATTGCTCCTATGACTGTGTAAAGACTATCCATTGCTCCTATGTGTGATTGTGTTTTGAGCCTGTGATATAATCTGTCTCCTGTGCTCTCTGTGTCTCTGTAACAGAAATGTGCTAAGTGCAGTGAGGTGTTCCAGGACAACGATACTAAGCACCACTGCCGTGCCTGCGGAGAGGGTTTCTGTGACGGCTGCTCCTCCATGAACCGCCCTGTTCCAGAGAGGGGCTGGGGGCTCGCCCCCGTACGGGTCTGTGACGCCTGCTTCCATAACCGGGGCATCTCAGAAGGTAAGGACATGTTGTATATCAAACATGATGTCTCAACAGTTATCCTATGATGTCCCAATAGGTCTTTAAAGAATACTCTTTAGATAAACCTGGATGCCACATGAACATTGGGGCGGCAGGTAGCTTAGTGGTTAAGAGCGTTGTGCCAGTAACCGAAAGGTTGCTGGTTCTAATCCTCGAGCCAACTAGGTGAAAAAACTGTCGATGTGCCCTTGAGCAAGGCACTTAATCCTAATTGCTCCTGTAAGTCTAAATCGTGTAACCAGGGTAACAGACAATTTCCCTCTTTACTTTTGATTTCCTACTCTTATTTTCTGGCTTACACATATCTTAGGAATAATATGTTCATCATAAATCAGTGGTTGTTTTCTACTGTTTCTCTCTGTGTGTGTTGTAGAGCTGCTGGATGCAGCGTTGGAGGAGGAGGAGGGAGGGACACTCAGTAGGAGAGTAGGAGAGGCTGTTCAGAATACACTAGGAGCTGTGGTCACCGCTACATACATCCCTCTGGGTGAGTACTGTAGTCTAGACTACTCTGTGGTCACCGCTACATACATCCCTCTGTGTGATTACTGTAGTCTAGACTACTCTGTGGTCACCGCTACATACATCCCTCTGGGTGAGTACTGTAGTCTAGACTACTCTGTGGTCACTGCTACATACATCCCTCTGGGTGAGTACTGTAGTCTAGACGACTCTGTGGTCACCGCTACATACATCCCTCTGGGTGAGTACTGTAGTCTAGACTACTCTGTGGTCACCGCTACATACATCCCTCTGGGTGAGTACTGTAGTCTAGACTACTCTGTGGTCACTGCTACATACATCCCTCTGGGTGAGTACTGTAGTCTAGACTACTCTGTTATCACTGCTACATACATCCCTCTGGGTGAGTACTGGTTATTCTAAAATTGATTAAATTGTTTTTTCTCCTCATCAATCTACACACAATACCCCATAATGACAAAGCAAAAACAGGTGTTTAGAAATGTTGTATTAAAACAAAAAAACTGATATCACATTTACATAAATATTCAGACCCTTTACTCAGTACTTTGTTGAAGCACCTTTGGCAGCGATTACAGCCTCAAGTCTTCTTGGGTATGATGCTACAAGCTTGGCACACCTGTATTTGGGGAGTTTCTCCCATTCTTCTCTACAGATCCTCTCAAGCTCTGTCAGGTTGGATGGGGAGCGTTGCTGCACAGCTATTTTCAGGTCTCTCCAGAGATGTTAGATCGGGTTCAAGTCCGGGCTCTGGCTGGGCCACTCAAGGACATTCATAGACTTGTCCCGCAGCCACTCCTGCGTTTGTCTTGGCTGTGTGATTAGGGTCGTTGTCCTGTTGGAAGGTGAACCTTCACCCCAGTCTGAGGTCCTGAGCGCTCTGGAGCAGGTTTTCATCAAGGATCTCTCTGTACTTTGCTCCATTCATCTTTCCCTCGATCCTGACTAGTCTCCCAGTCCCTGCCGCTGAAAAATATCCCCACAGCATGATGCTGCCACCACCATGCTTCACCGTAGGGATGGTGCCAGGTTTCCTCCAGATGTGATGCTTGGCATTCAGGCCAAAGAATTCAATCTTGGTTTCATCAGACCAGAGAATCTTGTTTCTCATTGTCTGAGAGTCCTTTAGGTGCCTTTTGGCAAACTCCAAGCGGGCTGTCATGTGCCTTTTACTGAGGAGTGGCTTCTGTCTGGCCACTCTACCATAAAGGCCTGATTGGTGGGATCTGCAGAGAAGGTTGTCCTTCTGGAAGGTTCTCCCATCTCCACAGAGGAACTCTGGAGGTCTGTCAGAGTGACCAGAGTCACCTCCCTGACCAAGGCCCTTCTCCCCCGATTGCTCAGTTTGGCCGGGCGGCCAGCTCTAGGATGAGTCTTGGTGGTTCAAAACTTCTTCCATTTAAGAATGATGGAGGCCACTGTGTTCTTGGGGACCTTCAATGCTGCAGAAATGTTTTGGTACCCTTCCCCAGATCTGTGCCTTGGAGCTCTACGGACAATTCCTTTTACCTCATGGCTTGGTTTTTGCTCTGACATGCACTGTCAACTGTGGGACCTTTATATAGACAGGTGTGTGCCTTTCCAAAACATGTTAAATCAATTGAATTTACCACAGGTGGACTCCAATCAGGTTGTAGAAACATCTCAAGGATGATCAATAGAAACAGGATGCATCTCAGCTCAATTTCGAGTCTCATAGCAAAGAATCTGAATACTAATGTAAATAAGATATTTGCAAAAATTTCTAAAAACCTGTTTTTGCTTTGTCATTATGGGGTATTTTCTGTAGATTGATGAAGAAGAAAAATAATTTAATCAATTTTAGAAAAGGCTGTAACGTAACAAAATGTGGAAAAAGTGGTCTGAATACTTTCCGAATTCACTGTATAGCAAGCCACGGCCACGTGACTCACTGTCTGTAGGAGCGAATCATTTTCGTGAACGGAGGAGGTGTACCTAATAAACTGGCCACTGAGTGTCAATAAGAGATATAAGGTTTAAAATATTTAAAAGGCTTATAGGTGCAATATGCAGAAATCACTCAGCCATTTCCTGGTTGCTAAAATTCTAATAGTTTGCATAAGTTCAGTGTATGTGACAAAACAAGCAGTCATTGTGTAGAAAATCATTGTACCATCTAAAAATATATTTTCCATAACCCAAAAGATTGTATTTTCAGAGGTTTGAAGCTGGTGTAGAAAACCAAAAGTAAAAGACGCAAAAAACGAAACTTAAGAACGTGAAGCATAGAAATAGCGCACATAGAACAGATCTACCGCTTCTTAGACTTGGTTTCAATGAGAATGACAGATCTATAACTCACATTTCTATGTGAATTTGGTCGGGTCACCCAAAAAGTTCCATATTGCAGCTTTAATAGAGGCTTACGACAGAGAACTGTGATGGATGGGTCACTTTGACATAGCCATGTCCTCCCAAAACTGACGTGTCTGCCTGCGTCGTCTCATTTTTTACATTATTTTACATTTTAGTCATTTAGCAGACGCTCTTACCCAGAGCCACGTACAGTTAGTGAGTGCATAAATTTTTCATAGCGGCCCTCCCGTGGGAAACGAACCCACAACCCTGGCGTTGCAAGCGCCATGCTCTACCAACTGAGCTACACGGGGCCAGTATGAAAACGCCTCTCCCCTTCTCTCGTCCTCTCCGCTCCCCCTCTCTGGTCCTCTCCGCTCCCCCTCTCTGGTCCTCTCCGCTCCCCCTCTCTGGTCCTCTCCGCTCCCCCTCTCTGGTCCTCTCCGCTCCCCCTCTCTGGTCCTCTCCGCTCCCCCTCTCTGGTCCTCTCCCCTCCCCCTCTCTGGGCCTCTCCGCTCCCCCTCTCTGGTCCTCCTCCCCCTCTCTGGTCCTCTCCCTCCCCTCTCTGGTCCTCTCCGCTCCCCCTCTCTGGTCCTCTCCGCTCCCCCTCTCTGGTCCTCTCCGCTCTCCCCTTCTCTCTGGTCCTCTCCGCTCCCCCTCTCTGGTCCTCTCCGCTCCCCCTCTCTGGTCCTCTCCGCTCCCCCTCTCCGGTCCTCTCCGCTCCCCCTCTCCGCTCCCCCTCTCTCGTCCTCTCCGATCCCCCTCTCTGGTCCTCTCCGATCCCCCTCTCTGGTCCTCTCCGCTCCCCCTCTCTGGTCCTCTCCGCTCCCCCTCTCTGGTCCTCTCACCTCCCCCTCTCTGGTCCTCTCTGGTCCTCTCCGCTCCCCCTCTCCGCTCCCCCTCTCTGGTCCTCTCCGCTCCCCCTCTCTCGTCCTCTCTCCCTTCTCCGCTCCCTCTCGGTCCTCTCCCTCCCCCTCTCTGGTCCTCTCCCTCCCCCTCTCTGGTCCTCTCCGCTCCCCCCTCTCTGGTCCTCTCCCCTCCCCCTCTCTGGTCCTCTCCGCTCCCCCTCTCTGGTCCTCTCCGCTCCCCCTCTCTGGTCCTCTCCCTCCCCTCTCTGGTCCTCTCCCTCCCCTCTCTGGTCCTCTCCGTCCCCCTCTCTGGTCCTCTCCGCTCCCCCTCTCTGGTCCTCTCCCCTCCCCCTCTCTGGTCCTCTCCGCTCCCCCTCTCTGGTCCTCTCCCCTCCCCCTCTCTGGTCCTCTCCCCTCCCCCTCTCTGGTCCTCTCCGCTCCCCCTCTCTGGTCCTCTCCGCTCCCCCTCTCCGGTCCTCTCCGCTCCCCTTCTCTCCAGGCCTGGTGAAGGATGCAGCTCGTCCAGCCTACTGGGTTCCTGACCAGGACATCCGGTGCTGCTGTGAGTGTCAGAGAGACTTCTCCGCCCCGCGTCTCTCCATCCACCACTGCAGGGCCTGCGGCCAGGGCGTGTGTGACGACTGCTCCCCTGAACGCAGAGCGGTGCCCTCTAGGGGTTGGGACCACCCGGTGCGCGTCTGCAACACCTGCCACCAGAAACCTGGGGACCTCTAGTAGGAGACAGGAGAGTGAGGGAACACATTGGCACCCTATTCCCCATAGGGCCCTGGTCAAAAGTAGTGCACTATATAGGGAATAGGGTGCCATTTGGGATGCGACCAGAGACAGTCAAGGGTTGTGTTCAGTAGGCTCGAAATGGAAGAAAATTCTCCAAAACAGGGAGGGACTCTCTGTAATTGTCCAATAAGAAAGTCGATTTTGTTTTCCGCTTTGAAACGTTTTTTTTTTGCTACGGTGTGCCCTAATGAACACGGTTCTACCTAACACTGCGGAACCGGAACACTCCCCTCTCTGTGGCTCAGGGCCAGTTTTTAAGGGAGTTCTTGTTATTGATTGTGATGTCATCAGTCTCAAGGCTTGGACGTCACGTCGGATCGGATGTCCTCACTTTATCCTTTGACGAGAGCGAGAGAGATGTATGTTCCATGGCTCGAAGAAGAGGAATCGCAGCACAGGTTCATTCCATGTTTTAAAGATGATTAGCCTAAATAACTACCAACCTGTATAATAATCTTGGACGCTAAGTGGTTGTATATGTGCTTTTAAGCGGGCGGACAGACAATAATAGAATAGGTTTAACAATTCACTCCTAATCGACTGTATTTATTTTATATATATATATATATGGGAAGTTTACTATAGTGGGGGAAATAAGTGATTTGTTTTGTATAACATGGCCTGTTTTTGTTTTTAAACAGTCTACAATAGTACTATCTCAAGCCCCGTTTATACCTGGTGCTAACATGGGTCCTTTGTCGTGATCTTGACCACATTCTGATTGTGTCCACATTTCTAGAAATGTGTAACATTGTGACCAAATTTCCTGGTCCCTTCCTTTTTATGCAAATTATTTCACAGCTATTCTTTCTATATAATATTTATTTATTGTAAGACACATATTGATGTAATCAGTCAATGGTGCCACCTGTCAATGATGTTAAAGGGTAGAATAATGATGATTGAAATGGTGTCTCTGTCCAGATCTGCCTACACTTGTGAGATATCCAGACACAATGTGTCTTGACTACCTCCGGAGGTGGGCAGGATGATCTGATCACAATGTATTTTTTTGATTGTCTACACCCGTCTAAGAATGTGGTCACAATCAGAATGTGGACAAGTTCAGGACAAATGATGCAAGTTAGAACCAAGTATAAATGGGGCTATTGAGTGACAGACTGACTGTAAAATAGATTGCTAAGTGGGAACCATAGAATTAGAATGATCAGAATTACAACCATTCTAGTGCTATGGTGGGAGTTGCTTTCAAATAGTGAATGGCTCACAGTGCATAATAGCTAGTATGAAAGGATATCAACACTATTTGGGGCTGGACCCTGAAACATTATACATTCAGTTCATAGTATATACTATCACATATAAACCATTACACCATCACCCGAGGCTGTGTAGTAGCTAGCTGCAATTATCTAGCCTGGTCCCAGATCCGTTTGTGCTGTCTTGCCGACTCCTATATGGACAATGACAATAGGAGTCGGCAAAACAGCACAAACAGATTTAGGACCCAGGCTGAAAAGTATGGGGTAGGCGCAGAGTAACTGACTGGAACCGTGGAATCAGCTTGTAGACAAACTGGAACAGTTTTAAGTTCTAGAATCTTGAACAGGGATCATGATTCATCTCGTATAGAACAGTGCTTAAGGAAACCAGGAGAGAATACTGAAGATCAATACCATTACTATGTTTACTGTAACATGTATGCTTATTTAATAAACTTCACAACCTCAAAGTGTGTGGTCATAGAACAAGCAGACCCTCAGTGTGTGTGTCATCATAGAAAAAGCAGATTGGTTATGTGGAGGTCTGCTGACAATCCATCCCTTTAACCATGGCATTTCTTTATAATTCCAAGACACCAATTCAATCACCATGGATAAAATACATTGTTTGAATTATATAAACTTTACATCATTATTATCAAATCTGTTTAGGATTAATCATTATTATTATTATAAAGACAAAAAAAAGACACTTCTCAAAAAGAAACTCACTGGCCAGTTCATGAATTGCAGTTTCTGTGGACATAATTCAGGGTTCACTGGCAGAGACTAGACAAATAGAGTAGTTGACAGCAAAGAGTCCTGGATCCATGTTCCAGCAGTCCATCTTCGCAGGTCTACGGTCAGACCCAACTCTCCACTTGAAGCTCCAAGCTGGTAACTTTAGGCAGTAAGAGTCTCCTTTATTCCAGATACTTTGCAAAGAAAGGTTTTCCTTGTCCATTTTCCTTCTCCTCTTCCAATTATTTCAGACCAATGGTCAACAGGAACAGAAGAGTAGTGAGGCCTTTTAACCAAGGTCCAGTCAAGCCCTCCCCTAGCAGGCTGCCTCAGTCAAGCCCTCCCCTAGCAGGCTGCCTCAGTCAAGCCCTCCCCTAGCAGGCTGCCTCAGTCAAGCCCTCCCCTAGCAGGCTGCCTCAGTCAAGCCCTCCCCTAGCAGGCTGCCTCAGTCAAGCCCTCCCCTAGCAGGCTGCCTCAGTCAAGCCCTCCCCTAGCAGGCTGCCTCAGTCAAGCCTTCCCCCTAGCAGGCTGCCTCAGTCAAGCCCTCCCCTAGCAGGCTGCCTCAGTCAAGCCCTCCCCTAGCAGGCTGCCTCAGTCAAGCCCTCCCCTAGCAGGCTGCCTCAGTCAAGCCCTCCCCTAGCAGGCTGCCTCTGCTACAACCCCTCCTCCCTCCTGGTAGTCACTGTTATAAGGGAAGTAGTACAGATCGTGCCTAACAGCCATGAGGAGACCAGGCAGGCCTCTGCTGCCTCCTAGCTGGGAGGAGAAGACCACGCTGGGGATCAGGTCCTTCCCTGCAGGGTGGGGAGATGGGATGGTCCTCAGGAGCTTGCCGTCCCCCAGAGACCACAGACGGGTGTAGCAGTCCTGACCCACTGGAGAAGACATAAATGAAGAGGGTAAGATATTGTCTGGATACTTTCTTTCCTCCTTTCATGGACATTTTAGTCATTTAGCAGACACTTTTTAAAAATGTTTATTTGGATCCTCGTTAGCTTTTGCAGAAGCATCAGCTACTCTTTCTGGAGTCCACAAATATAAAAAAAACATGACATGTAACAAAACATTGATAGACGAGGACAGTCACACACATTTAAAATACGATACACAAACAATACAACTAAAAACGAATGTGTGGTTCCCCTCACAGTCCCCGCTGTTCCACGAGATGTTGTTTAATCCGTTTTCTAAAAGGTCATTTTGCTGTTTGCTTGACTATTTGGAGATGGAAGGGAGTTTCATGGATCTGTATAATACTGTGCATTGCCGTGAAATCGTTTTGGACTTCGGGACTGTGAAGAGACCCCTGGTGGCATGTCTTGTGGGGAATGTATGGGTGTCTGAGCTGAATGTTATTTGATTATGCAGGCAATCTGGAATTTATCATCACCATAATATGTATCATAAAAACTAGAAGAGAAGCAGTTAATCTCTCGTCAGCCCTCAACCAGGAAAGACTGGCATGCATGTTGTTGAAGTTAGCTTTGTTTGTGGAGTTAAGGGCAAGGCGTGCTGCTCTGTTTTGAGCATGCTGCAGCTTTGCTAGGTCTTTCTTTGCTGCACTTGACCAAATACAATGCTTTTAGTTTTAGATGTATTTAAGACCAGTTTATTGTTAATCACCCATTATGATACTGACTAACTCCTTATTTATAATTTCAGTGAGCTAATTGGCTTTGGGTGTTGACATGTAGAGTGTGGAAACCTCCTCATACAGTCATTCTAGCGCCGTGTAAGACCAGTGGCAAATCATTTGTAAAAAAAAGAGAAGCGTAACGGCCCAAGGCTACTGCCCTGAGGGACACCGTTAGAGAAGCTTCCATTAAAGAACACTCTCTGGGTTCTATTGGATAAATAATAATATGCCATTTAGCAGACGCTTTTATCCAAAGCGACTTAAATAACTCTCCAACCATGTGATGGCAGGTGATGTAAAGCCATAGCAAGTGAGTTTCTTCATCAAAATGTATGATCAATAACATCAAAGGCTACACTTAAAATCTATCAATAGAGCTCCAACTATCAATTTATTATCCATTTCTTTTGACCAATCATCTGTCATCTGAGTCAGTGCAGTACAAGTTGAGTGGCCTTCTCTACACTTATCCAGAGAGACTTAAAGTGAGTGCATTCCCTTCCCTGGAATAATTACTGAGTTGAAGTGATCAAAAAGTAGTAACCTGAATTTTCATCCCTCTTGAAGAGAAGTTAAGCCCTGTAACCTACCAGCAGTCAGCAGTAAGGTCCTGTAACCTACCGGCCATCAGCAGTAAGGTCCTGTAACCTACCAGCCATCAGCAGTAAGGTCCTGTAACCTAACGGCCATCAGCAGTAAGGTCCTGTAACCTACTGGCCATCAGCAGTAAGGTCCTGTAACCTACCGGCCATCAGCAGTAAGGTCCTGTAACCTACCGGCCATCAGCAGTAAGGTCCTGTAACCTACCGGCCATCAGCAGTAAGGTCCTGTAACCTACCGGCCATCAGCAGTAAGGTCCTGTAACCTACCAGCCATCAGCAGTAAGGTCCTGTAACCTACCGGCCATCAGCAGTAAGGTCCTGTAACCTACTGGCCATCAGCAGTAAGGTCCTGTAACCTACCGGCCATCAGCAGTAAGGTCCTGTAACCTACCAGCCATCAGCAGTAAGGTCCTGTAACCTACCGGCCATCAGCAGTAAGGTCCTGTAACCTACCGGCCATCAGCAGTAAGGTCCTGTAACCTACCGGCCATCAGCAGTAAGGTCCTGTAACCTACCGGCCATCAGCAGTAAGGTCCTGTAACCTACCAGCCATCAGCAGTAAGGTCCTGTAACCTACCAGCCATCAGCAGTAAGGTCCTGTAACCTACCAGCCATCAGCAGTAAGGTCCTGTAACCTACCGGCCATCAGCAGTAAGGTCCTGTAACCTACCAGCCATCAGCAGTAAGGTCCTGTAACCTACCGGCCATCAGCAGTAAGGTCCTGTAACCTACCGGCCATCAGCAGTAAGGTCCTGTAACCTACCGGCCATCAGCAGTAAGGTCCTGTAACCTACCGGCCATCAGCAGTAAGGTCCTGTAACCTACCGGCCATCAGCAGTAAGGTCCTGTAACCTACCAGCCATCAGCAGTAAGGTCCTGTAACCTACCGGCCATCAGCAGTAAGGTCCTGTAACCTACCGGCCATCAGCAGTAAGGTCCTGTAACCTACCGGCCATCAGCAGTAAGGTCCTGTAACCTACCGGCCATCAGCAGTAAGGTCCTGTAACCTAAGCCATCAGCAGTAAGGTCCTGTAACCTACCGGCCATCAGCAGTAAGGTCCTGTAACCTACTGGCCATCAGCAGTAAGGTCCTGTAACCTACCAGCCATCAGCAGTAAGGTCCTGTAACCTACCGGCCATCAGCAGTAAGGTCCTGTAACCTACCAGCCATCAGCAGTAAGGTCCTGTAACCTACCGGCCATCAGCAGTAAGGTCCTGTAACCTACTGGCCATCAGCAGTAAGGTCCTGTAACCTACCAGCCATCAGCAGTAAGGTCCTGTAACCTACCAGCCATCAGCAGTAAGGTCCTGTAACCTACCAGCCATCAGCAGTAAGGTCCTGTAACCTACCGGCCATCAGCAGTAAGGTCCTGTAACCTACCAGCCATCAGCAGTAAGGTCCTGTAACCTACCAGCCATCAGCAGTAAGGTCCTGTAACCTACCGGCCATCAGCAGTAAGGTCATGTAACCTACCGGCCATCAGCAGTAAGGTCCTGTAACCTACCAGCCATCAGCAGTAAGGTCCTGTAACCTACCAGCCATCAGCAGTAAGGTCCTGTAACCTACTGGCCATCAGCAGTAAGGTCCTGTAACCTACCAGCCATCAGCAGTAAGGTCCTGTAACCTACCAGCCATCAGCAGTAAGGTCCTGTAACCTACCAGCCATCAGCAGTAAGGTCCTGTAACCTACCGGCCATCAGCAGTAAGGTCCTGTAACCTACCGGCCATCAGCAGTAAGGTCCTGTAACCTACCGGCCATCAGCAGTAAGGTCCTGTAACCTACCAGCCATCAGCAGTAAGGTCCTGTAACCTACCGGCCATCAGCAGTAAGGTCCTGTAACCTACCGGCCATCAGCAGTAAGGTCCTGTAACCTACCGGCCATCAGCAGTAAGGTCCTGTAACCTACCAGCCATCAGCAGTAAGGTCCTGTAACCTACCGGCCATCAGCAGTAAGGTCCTGTAACCTACCGGCCATCAGCAGTAAGGTCCTGTAACCTACCGGCCATCAGCAGTAAGGTCCTGTAACCTACCGGCCATCAGCAGTAAGGTCCTGTAACCTACCAGCCATCAGCAGTAAGGTCCTGTAACCTACCAGCCATCAGCAGTAAGGTCCTGTAACCTACCAGCCATCAGCAGTAAGGTCCTGTAACCTACCAGCCATCAGCAGTAAGGTCCTGTAACCTACCAGCCATCAGCAGTAAGGTCCTGTAACCTACCAGCCATCAGCAGTCCCTCAGGTTCATTGATGTGGAGGGGTAAGTAGGCGTGTTCATTATGATGGCCCTCGTACTTCTGCACTGGTTTTGTTACTCGAACATCCCACAGCTTGATCTGCAGTGAGACACATATCAACACACAGGTAAAACAGAGGCTTAACTTTACCACACTTGTGTGTGTGACCTGTCCCAGTGTATGTGTGTGTGACCTGTCCCAGTGTGTGTGTGTGTGTGACCTGTCCCTGTGTGTGTGTGTGTGTGTGTGTGTGACCTGTCCCAGTGTATGTGTGTGACCTATCCCTGTGTGTGACCTGTCCCAGTGTGTATGTGTGACCTGTCCCAGTGTGTATGTGACCTGTCCCAGTGTGTGTGACCTGTCCCAGTGTGTGTGTGTGTGTGACCTGTCTCAGTGTGTGTGACATGTCCCTGTGTGTATGTGTGTGTGTGTGTGTGTGTGTGTGACCTGTCCCAGTGTGTGTGACCTGTCCCAGTGTGTGTGACCTGTCCCAGTGTGTATGTGTGTGACCTGTCCCAGTGTGTGTGTGACCTGTCCCAGTGTGTGTGTGTGACCTGTCCCAGTGTGTGTGTGTGTGTGTGTGTGTGTGTGTGTGTGTGTGTGTGTGTGTGTGTGTGTGTGACCTGTCCCAGTGTGTGTGTGACCTGTCCCAGTGTGTGTGTCTGTCCCACCTCTCCCATCATGTCAGCAGCCAGTAGGTAGTTCTCATCCTGTAGTATTCGTACGGAGGTGATAGCAGAGTCCTGGTAGAACCTGCAGGCCTTCCAGCTGTGGTCCCGTCTGCCTCTCTGACGCAGGTCGATACTGAAGATCTCTCCTGACCTACAGCCATTAAACAGGACCGGAGCCTGGAGGGAGGGAGAGGGAGGGGAATGGAGGGGGGCGTGGGGGAGGAATGGGGAGGGAGGGATGGGGAGGGAGGAATGGGGGAGAGGGGGAGGGAGGAATGGGGAGGGGGGAGAGAGAGGGGGAGGTAGAAAAGGGCATGTTAAAAACTCTGAAGGTCAATAATAAAGAAGTTTGAGAAGCGCCCCTCAATCTGTTCATCTCTCTCACACACACACCCACGCACAGACACACACTTAAAAAATATCAGCTTCTCACCAGTTTTAGTTACAGTTTTTGTGACAATGAATCTAAAAGTGAATGCCATGTCTCTGTTGTGCCATGGCGCCACTAACTCACCCTGAGGGCAAACTGCTGTGCCAGCACATCACTGCCGATGCCATACGTCTGTCTCCTGCCCGTCACTGCGTCCGTCACTATCACCCTGCGAGACAGACCTGACGACAGACAGACAGACAGGGAAAAGACCACAGGAGACAGAACGGGAAACAGTCACTCAAATGGTGCTTTTCAAAATGGCCACCAGACCAGTGTATACAGTGCATTCGGAAAGTATTCAGACCCCTTGACTTTTCCCACATTTTGTTACGTTACAGCTACACACAATACCCCATAATGACAAAGCAAAAACAGGTTTTTAGAAATGTTTGCAAATTTATAAAAAATTAAAAACTGAAATATCACATTTACATAAGTATTCAGACCCTTTACTCAGTACTTTGTTGAAGCACCTTTGACAGCGATTACAGCCTCGAGTCTTCTTGGGTATGACGCTACAAGCTTGGCACACCTGTATTTGGGGAGTTTCTCCCATTCTTCTCTGCAGATCCTCTCAAGCTCTGTCAGGTTGAGTGGGGAGCGTCACTGCACAGCTGTTTTCAGGTCTCTCCAGAGATGTTCGATCGGGTTCAAGTCCGGGCTCTGGCTGGGCTACTCAAGGACATTCAGACACTTGTCTTGAAGCCACCCCTGCGTTGTCTTGGCTGTGTGCTTAGGGTCGTTGTCCTGTTGGAAGGTGAACCTTCGCCCCAGTCTGAGGTCCTGAGCACTCGGGAGCAGGTTTTCATCAATGATCTCTCTGTACTTTGCTCCGTTCATCTTTGCCTCGATCCTGACTAGTCTCCCAGTCCCTGCCGCTGGAAAACATCCCCACAGCAAGATGCTGCCAGCACCATGCTTCACCGTAGGGATGGTGCAAGGTTTCCTCCAGACGTGACGCTTGGTATTCAGAGGCCAAATAGTTCAATCTTGGTTTCATCAGACCAGAGAATCTTGTTTCTCATGGTCTGAGAGTCCTTTAGGTGCCTTTTGGCAAACTCCAAGCGGGCTGTCGTGCCTTTTACTGAGGAGTGGCTTCCGTCTGGCCATTCTACCATAAAGGCCTGATTGGTGGAGTGCTGCAGAGATGGTTGGGCTTCTGGAAGGTTCTATGGAGCTCTGTCAGGGTGACCATCGGGTTCTTGGTCACCTCCCTGACCAAGGCCCTTCTCCCCCGATTGTTCAGTTTGGCCGGACAGCCAGCTCTAGGAAGAGTCTTGGTGGTTCCAACCTTCTTCCATTTAAGAACGATGGAGGACACTGTGTTCTTGGGGACCTTCAATGCTGCAGAAATGTTTTGGTACCCTTCCCCAGATCTGTTCCTTGACACAAACCTGTCTCGGAGCTCTACAGACAATTCCTTCCATCTCATGGCTTGGTTTTTGCTCTGACATGCACTGTCAACTGTGGGTGTGTGCCTTACCAAATCATGTCCAAACAATTGAGTATAATACATGTGGACTCCAATCAAGTTGTAGAAACATCTCAAGGATGACCAATGGAAACAGGACGCACATGAGCTCAATTTCGAGTCTCATAGCAAAGGGTCTGAATACTTAATAAATTTGCAAAAATGTCTAAAACCTGTTTTCACTTTGTCATTATGGGGTATTATGTTTAGATTCATGATAATTATTATTTTTTAAATCCATTTTAGAATAAGGCTGTAATGTAACAAAATGTGGAGAAGGGGTCTGAATACTTTCCGAATGCACTGTAAGTTCTATGTAAAGAGAAAAGACATTTAACCTGTAACTACTGTTCTATACATGTGTATAAAAGGAACAGTAAGAAGAACAACAGAATGTCATCGTCATAAAATGATCTGTTGTTATTAATATTGAAACATGAACAGGCAAGTTTCAGTGAGATGTTTCATGTAGGAACATTGTATAAAATGGTCAACTGGAAGGTGTTGCTTGCTACAGTAGTACTAACATTACAGAGTGTAAAATGCTAATCAATTGGTAAAAGATTATGGTAGGCATCAAACTAACCAGTGCTGAAGGTTTTGTCAGCCTGAGGGTTGAGACACCAGGCACAGGACCAGGCTGTAGATATCTTAAAACTACACAGCATCCCCGGTTGGTCTGGAGAGGAGGTGGTGGAGGAGAGAGAAGGAGGATGGGGATGGGGAGGAGAGAGGAGGGGGGGGAGAGGGAGGAGAGAGGAGGGGGGAGAGGGAGGAGAGAGGAGGGGGGAAGAGGGTGGAGGAGAGAGAATGAGGAGGAGGGGGAGGAGAGAGAAGGAGGAGGAGGGGGAGGAGAGAGAAGGAGGAGGAGGGGGAGGAGAGAGAAGGAGGAGGAGGGGGAGGAGAGAGAAGGAGGAGGGGGATGGGGATGGGGAGAAGAGGAGGGGGGATGGGGGAGAAGAGGAGGGGGGGATGGGGAGAAGAGGAGGGGGGGATGGGGAGAAGAGGGAGGAGGGAGAGAGAAGGAGGATGGGGGATGGGGAGGAGAGAGGAGAGAGGAGGGGGAGATGAGAGGAGAGAGGAGGGGGGAAAAGGGAGGAGAGAGGAGGGGGGGAAGAGGGTGGAGGAGAGAGGAAGGGGAGGAGAGAGAATGAGGATGGGGAGAAGAGAAGAGGGAGGGGGAGAGGGGGGAGGAGGGAGAGAAGAGGGAGGGGGAGAGGGGGAGGGGGGAGGAGAGGGAAAAAATAAAAAATGTGCTCAACATTAAATATATGGGCATTATATTTTACAGT
Source organism: Coregonus clupeaformis (assembly GCF_020615455.1). NCBI lineage: Eukaryota > Metazoa > Chordata > Actinopteri > Salmoniformes > Salmonidae > Coregonus > Coregonus clupeaformis. The sequence continues at coordinate 4,725,231 of NC_059227.1, forward strand.
AAAATGTCATGGAAAAAGGAAAGCATGTTCTGAGAGAAGTATATGAAAACGGTTACCTGGGTTGGAGTTGCTGAAGAGAGAAGCTGGTAGTAAACTGACACAGCCAGGAGTCTCTGCCATGCCCACCAGACACAGGCTGAACACTGGAGTCAAGAAAACACTAACCCAACACCACTCTAAGCACAGGTACTGACAACGGTCTGAACACCAACATGCTGAGACCTTTGACCCCGTGGGACAAACTACAGTGACTAGACAGGGTCATTAACCCTAACGTAACAGGCGTAAAAAAATAAATGCCTGAGCGGAGTTCCCACGCCTGGTTTTCAGTGGAGAAGGAAGCTAGGTTGAATGAGCTGTATCTCCTGTAAACCGGATGCATCCGCTATGGGGTGCAGGGTCATAAAGCACATTGTGTAGCATCCCAGTCTTAACTGCATTGTGTATGAAGGATACAGGACGTGTGAGTCAGGGTGAGTGACGGAGGCCCAGCAGATAGAGTTCACCTGAAACACACAGAAAACATTCATATATATACACAGTACCGGTCAAAAGTTTGGACACACCTACTCATTCCAGGGTTTTTCTTTATTTTTACTATGTTTTACATTGTAGAATAAGAGTGAAGACAACAAAACTATTTAATAACACATATGGAATCATGTAGTAACCAAAAAAAGTGTTAAACAAATCAAAATATATGTTATATTCTTCAAAGTAGCCACCCTTTGCCTTGATGACCGCTTTGCACACTCTTGGCATTCTCTCAACCAGCTTTATGAGGTAGTCACCTGGAATGCATTTCAATTAACAGGTGTGCCTTGTTAAAAGTTAATTTATGGAATTTCTTTCCTTCTTAATGCGTTTGAGACAATCAGTTGTGTTGTGACAAAGTAGGGGGGATATACAGAAGATAGTCATATTTTGTAAAAGACCAAGTCCAAAAATACAGCTCAAATAAGCAAAGAGAAACGACAGTTCATCATTACTTTAAGACATGAAGGAAAGTCAATACGGAACATTTCAAGAACTTTGAAAGTTTCTTCAAGTGCAGTCGCAAAAACCATCAAGCGCTATATGATGAAACTGGCCCTCATGCGGACCACCACAGGAAAGGAAGACCCAGAGTTACCTCTGCTGCAGAGGATAAGTTAATTAGAGTTAACTGCACCTCAAATTGCAGCCCAAATAAATGCTTCATAGAGTTCAAGTAACAGACACATCTCACCATCAACTGTTCAGAGGAAAATGCGTGAATCAGGCCTTCATGGTTGAATTGCTGCAAAGAAACCACTACTAGAAGGACACCAATAATAAGAAGAGACCTGCTTGGGCCAAGAAACACGAGCAATGGACATTAGACTGGTGGAAATCTGTCCTTTGGTCTGATGAGTCCAAATTTGAGATTTTGGGTTCCAACCGCCGTGTCTTTGTAAGACGCAGAGTAGGTGAATGGATGATCTCCGCATGTGTGGTTCCCACCGTGAAGCATGGAGGAGGAGGTGTTAAGGTGTAACTATTATTCTACAATGAAGAAAATAGTACAAATAAAGAAAAACCCTTGAATGAGTAGGTGTTCTAAAACTTTTGACCGGTAGTGTGTGTGTGTGTGTGTGTATATACACTGCTCAAGAAAATAAAGGGAACACTTAAACAACACAATGTAACTCCAAGTCAATCACACTTCTGTGAAATCAAACTGTCCACTTAGGAAGCAACACTGATTGACAATACATTTCACATGCTGTTGTGCAAATGGAATAGACAACAGGTGGAAATTATAGGCAATTAGCAAGACACCCCCAATAAAGGACTGGTTTTGCAGGTGGTGACCACAGACCACTTCTCAGTTCCTATGCTTCCTGGCTGATGTTTTGGTCACTTTTGAATGCTGGCGGTGCTTTCACTCTAGTGGTAGCATGAGACGGAGTCTACAACCCACACAAGTGGCTTAGGTAGTGCAGCTCATCCAGGATGGCACATCAATGCGAGCTGTGGCAAGAAGGTTTGCTGTGTCTGTCAGCGTAGTGTCCAGAGCATGGAGGCGCTACCAGGAGACAGGCCAGTACATCAGGAGACGTGGAGGAGGCCGTAGGAGGGCAACAACCCAGCAGCAGGACTGCTACCTCCGCCTTTGTGCAAGGAGGAGCAGGAGGAGCACTGCCAGAGCCCTGCAAAATGACCTCCAGCAGGCCACAAATGTGCATGTGTCTGCTCAAACGGTCAGAAACAGACTCCATGAGGGTGGTATGAGGGCCCGACGTCCACAGGTGGGGGTTGTGCTTACAGCCCAACACCGTGCAGGACGTTTGGCATTTGCCAGAGAACACCAAGATTGGCAAATTCGCCACTGGCACCCTGTGCTCTTCACAGATGAAAGCAGGTTCACACTGAGCACGTGACAGACGTGACAGAGTCTGGAGACGCCCGTGGAGAACGTTCTGCTGCCTGCAACATCCTCCAGCATGACCGGTTTGGCGGTGGGTCAGTCATGGTGTGGGGTGGCATTTCTTTGGGGGGCCGCACAGCCCTCCATGTGCTCGCCAGAGGTAGCCTGACTGCCATTAGGTACCGAGATGAGATCCTCAGACCCCTTGTGAGACCATATGCTGGTGCGGTTGGCCCTGGGTTCCTCCTAATGCAAGACAATGCTAGACCTCATGTGGCTGGAGTGTGTCAGCAGTTCCTGCAAGGGGAAGGCATTGATGCTATGGACTGGCCCGCCCGTTCCCCAGACCTGAATCCAATTGAGCACATCTGGGACATCATGTCTCGCTCCATCCACCAACGCCACGTTGCACCACAGACTGTCCAGGAGTTGGCTTTAGTCCAGGTCTGGGAGGAGATCCCTCAGGAGACCATCCGCCACCTCATCAGGAGCATGCCCAGGCATTGTAGGGAGGTCATACAGGCACGTGGAGGCCACACACACTACTGAGCCTCATTTTGACTTGTTTTAAGGACATTACATCAAAGTTGGATCAGCCTGTAGTGTGGTTTTCCACTTTAATTTTGAGGGTGACTCCAAATCCAGACCTCCATGGGTTGATAAATTTGATTTCCATTGATAATTTTTGTGTGATTTTGTTGTCAGCACATTCAACTATGTAAAGAAAAAAGTATTTAATAAGATTATTTCATTCATTCAGATCTAGGATGTGTTATTTTAGTGTTCCCTTTATTTTTTGAGCAGTGTATATAACACAGGTACAGAACAGGTAGAAAACAGGGACAACATAGATTAGTGTCAGAATAGGTGTTCAAGTTGCCTGGGTAGATATTCATACCATCCAGCATGCTTCTAATGCCCAACTCCCAAACTAGCCTTCCTCCCCAGTCCTCTCTCCCCAGCCCCTAGCCTTCCTCCCCAGTCCTCTCTCCCCAGCCCCTAGCCTTCCTCCCCAGTCCTCTCTCCCCAGCCCCTAGCCTTCCTCCCCAGTCCTCTCTCCCCAGCCCCTAGCCTTCCTCCCCAGTCCTCTCTCCCCAGCCCCTAGCCTTCCTCCCCAGTCCTCTCTCCCCAGCCCCTAGCCTTCCTCCCCAGTCCTCTCTCCCCAGCCCCTAGCCTTCCTCCCCAGTCCTCTCTCCCCAGCCCCTAGCCTTCCTCCCCAGTCCTCTCTCCCCAGCCCTAGCCTTCCTCCCCAGTCCTCTCTCCCCAGCCCCTAGCCTTCCTCCCCAGTCCTCTCTCCCCAGCCCCTAGCCTTCCTCCCCAGTCCTCTCTCCCCAGCCCCTAGCCTTCCCTCTATCTCACCTTTCTGTTGGTAAAGTAGTGGTTTTCCTCAGCCCTATACCTTCCTTCCTTCCCTCACCTTTCTATTTGTAAAGTAGAGGTTGTCACACATCTCAACAGACAGGGAGCCCCTGCTGCAGCCTCTGAAGTTCATGATGCCATACTTGCAGCCTCCGTGAGACACGTCGTTAACCGTGAACACTCGCTCACACGCAGAGTCACCCTGAGAGAGAGGAGGAAGAAGAGAGGGTAGGAGGAAGAGAGGGTAGGAGGAAGAGAGGGTAGGAGGAAGAGAGGGTAGGAGGAAGTGAGGGGAGGAGGAAGTGAGGGGCGGAGGAAGTGAGGGGAGGAGGAAGAGAGGGGAGGAGGAAGAGAGGGTAGGAGGAAGAGAGGGGAGGAGGAAGAGAGGGGCGGAGGAAGTGAGGGGAGGAGGAAGAGAGGGGCGGAGGAAGTGAGGGGAGGAGGAAGAGAGGGGAGGAGGAAGAGAGGGGAGGAGGAAGAGAGGGGAGGAGGAAGAGAGGGGAGGAGGAAGAGAGGGGAGGAGGAAGAGAGGGGAGGAGGAAGAGAGGGGAGGAGGAAGAGAGGGTAGGAGGAAGAGAGGGGAGGAGGAGAGAGAGGCGGGGGGAAGTGAGGGGAGGAGGAAGAGAGGGGCGGAGGAAGTGAGGGGAGGAGGAAGAGAGGGGAGGAGGAAGAGAGGGGAGGAGGAAGAGAGGGGGAGGAGGAAGAGAGGGGGCGGAGGAAGTGAGGGGAGGAGGAAGAGAGGGGAGGAGGAAGAGAGGGGAGGAGGAAGAGAGGGTAGGAGGAAGAGAGGGGAGGAGGAAGAGAGGGGAGGAGGAAGAGAGGGTAGGAGGAAGTGAGGGGAGGAGGAAGAGAGGGGAGGAGGAAGAGAGGGGGGGGAGAGAAAGTGAGGAGAGGAGGAAGAGGGGAAAAAGAGGACAATTAGGAGGAAGTTTACACCAGTCTATCATTGCCAACGTTTTGCTTAAAAGTCACTAGAGAGCGTGTGTGTGTGTGTATGTGTGTGTGTGTGTGTGTGTGTAACTCACCACTATGAGTCTGAAGTTGTCTGTGTTGGGACTGCTGCTGCCAGAGCTCTGGACCTCCAGTCTGTGACGTCTCATCCCACTCACCTTCACCTCATGGATCCGCCTGGGCACACACACACACACACACACACACACACACACACAATCACATACACACACAGACAGACACACACAATCACACATACACACACAGACACACACAATCATAAGGTACACAATAGCGTATGTGTGTGTGTGTGTGTGTGTGTGTGTGTATGTATGTATGTGTGTGTGTGTGTGTGTCAGAGCATATGAGCGGAGTGGAGCGGTGAGAATCTCAGCTCCTCGCTCACGGAGCTGTTCACCCCTCCGCTCCCCCCGCTCAAAGCCACATCAGGCCAGTCCGCTCATTATCGCTCAGCGCTCAACGCAGTTTGCATCGCGCTCCACTCAAATCGCCCCCCCGCTCGCTCCCAAAAAGGAACAAAATCTGCATGTATTTCACTTTTAGCTTAAACCACAGCCTTACTTTATCTCCCCGAATTTGTTGCATACAGACTCATCTCGGATTATCCATTCTGTCTTGAAACGGGGATCTAACACTGACGCTAAAATGAGATGTTAATCAGTATAGTATATTCCATAGCGAATTGACACGTTGTTTGCCAATGTTTCTGCAAAAGCAGCGATGCCCATTGGAAGTGCAGCGTGAGTGTAATCGGTGAGCAGGGATTTGATTTCTGTGACAGCAGGGAGGATCATCCCCAGGTTCCCCAGCTCCTTTTGCATTTTGTCTGAGGTCTGCTAGTGGTGTCAGCACACTGACAAGGTGCGTCAGCTGCCGTACTTGATTCAGGGTGATGTTAGCAACATTAGACTTGAGTTTGTTTTACCATAACGGGTATTTTTGGAACAACCGGATGAACGACTGAATCATCCGCAGCTGGCTGCTCCATCGAATGGCGCAGGCATTTGTGGGGCGGACACCTAATTGGTCGGTTTCCTCTGTGCTCTTGCGTACACTTTTCACCAGGTGCCCGACTTTCACTAACAGCCTATTAATGTTGTCGTGCTTGTTAACGGCGTTTTTGATCGCCAGCTGAAGCATGTGAATGGGGCATCTCAGATGTAAATTTGACAAAGTAAAGTACTAATTTATCATAGTTTCTTGGGGGGATGTAGCCCGGTTGAGCTGCGCTGGCGAAGTGTTGCATCCCTTCGCGTTCTCCTTTACTCAGCGGTTCATAGTCCTTGAAAATCATTTTAAAAAATGCTACATCCAGCTCTCTTTTTCTCTCCCTTGTGATGGTTGGGCCTTTGCGTGCAGTGAATAAACTTTTGAATTCCTCAACCCTTTTCTCTTGTTGCTGCTGCTGCTCCTCTCGCTCTATAAAATACAAATTCATGGACGACACAAATTAAATTAAACAGATGGATTCTGGGTCAGGCTTGAGCATGCTTCAGACTCGTGGTGTGAGCGAGCGAAATTGGAGCGGGACATAGGCGACGCTCCGTCCTTTTAAAAATGCCGCTCTGCGCTCTGTTCAAAATCCGTCCGCTCACGCTCCACGCTCGCTCCCGCTCCACTCCGCTCATATGCTCTGGTGTGTGTATGTGTGTGTGTGTGTGTCCTTTTGATACAGTACCTACAGTACGAGACCCCAGGCAGCAGACCCAGGTGTCTTTTCTGCAGCAGCAGAGCTGAGTTCAGGCCTGCTCTAGGTGCTTTCTGGAGGGAGAAACAACACATACACACTAGAAAACCCTTCAGAGCTGCTGTCTTTTTCAATTTGGGAAGGAGAGACGGCATCAAACGGCTGTAAGATACAAATTACAATACATTTTAAATTCAACAGGGTACCAAACGCCCCTGATCCACCATCAACAGGGTACCAAACGCCCCTGATCCACCATCAACAGGGTACAAAACGCCCCTGATCCACCATCAACAGGGTACCAAACGCCCCCCTGATCCACCATCAACAGGGTACCAAACGCCCCTGATCTACCATCAACAGGGTACCAAACGCCCCTGATCCACCATCAACAGGGTACCAAACGCCCCTGATCCACCATCAACAGGGTACCAAACGCCCCTGATCTACCATCAACAGGGTACCAAACGGCCCCTGATCCACCATCAAAAGTTCCCCCCTCTGTGGTAGTACCTTCCTGGGCCTCTCGTCCTCGGTGATCATCCTGGCCCTGTGTTTCTCCTGCTCCCTCTCCTGCAGCAGCCCTCTGGTCAGAGGGTTGCAGTTGTTGTGGCCCGGCAGCAGACGAAAGTAACGGTTCTTCTCGGCGTCAAAGTAGAACCCTGGCAGCTCTGGAGATGGAAGGACCAAGGTACACATGGACAGAAAAAAAGAAAAAGAAAAAAAAAGGACATTGAGTCTGTATTGTTGGGTGTGTGTTGTGATTACTTCAAAAGAAAAGAAAAGTGACGCACTTAGGACTGCACTGATTCATAAGTAGTCATTCTATAGCCGTGTGTCTTAGTGTTGCTCACCTGGAGCAGAAGAGCTGGAGGAGGAGGATGAGGCTGCTGCAGCAGAACTAGGCCTACTCTCTGGGGTCCTGTCTCTGTAGGAGGGGCCCGCTTCACTGCTGCCATACCTGGGGTCCAGAGAGGAGACGCACAGTGCCACCATTACACAGTTAATACAAACACACAGTGGCAGGATTATAACAGAGTTTAGGAATACATTTCATTCAGATCATATAAAATGTACTGAATGAAGATTCATGGCCCAAGAACTCCCTCAGCATTTGATAGATCAAGTAAACGAACTCCATTTTGTTTGCCTTGTAAATAAGGCTAGGTAGTTTACACATAATTTGGGCCAACCAACCTGCGGTTGTGAGAGCCATTGTCATCATGATCACCATCCTACCTTTGTTCCTGTGTTCTGTCCCTTTGCCAGTCAGAGCGGTAACCGTGTCGCCTTCGGTCCCTGCCCCTGTCACGCCAATTCCCTTTCTTCATCCCTGCTATTGCTATGGACACAAATACCGGAGAGTAAACATCAACATGAAGTATGTCACTCGCTTCTGTGTTGTTTACTTTGTACCTAGCTAGCAAGTTAGCTAATTCGGCTAGCTATTTCGCTTGCTAACAAAAGCCCAATAAATACAGACATGTGGTACGTAGACAATTTGAATGATAAATCATTATCATATTTAAAATGAAATGGTGTTATTCGTGTAGTAATAAGAGGACACCATGTTGATCAAATATATTATTGAACATAGGCGCTTAACACAAAATTCCTGTACCTGCTACAACGTTGCATCCATGTGACCAATTTAACACCCGCCCCCTAACCCTCATTGGGTTATCGCTCACAATAGTGGCCCACTTTTCGTTTCACGATTGGCTGCTTGTGCTATCAATCACTATCGTTTCCTCTAACGATATGTAACTTTTATCATCGTTCTCATGAATGAAACATTGTAATATTGTATCAGAGGGAGGAAGAGATGACTTTGATGTCTGTAGTGATACAGTAGTTGTGATTTGTTTAGATTATGGATAGAGCATCAGCCATTGCTTTGTTTGAATTTCTTGTGTAAACAAACCTTCATGTTTGATTAATGCTTCTATAATATTAATCTATTAAAATCTGCCCCGTGTTATTGTATTTTACTGCACTACTGCATATGATCTTTTTCTAATACCATTCTATTTCTTTGCTAAATGCCTACTGAAGGAAGAAGAGTCTCCATATCCTGAGAAAAAAAAAAAAAGATGGTCTGTTTGCGACAGGAACACAGTAGGACAACTGGCCATGTTTTTCTTTTTCCCTGCTAGAAAATGCAGCCACTCCTTGGAATATCTGTTTCATATACCGGGGGATATACCCACACTGTGCAATGGATTTATATTGACTAGGCACTGTAATGATTTGCAAATTGCGTGCAACATCAGAGATTAATATAAAGTTGTACTGTAGCTACTGTATGAAGCTCATCGTCTTTATGAAACGCTTTTGACAGTTTTCTCATAAGCCACGCCCGATCTCTGGATACTATTATTGTATTGGTTAAGGAGCGGGCGCCTAGGACCTTATTGGTTGTTTTCTTCATAGGGTCCCAAACAGCTCCGAGATTTACAATATTTGGGTTACAGTTTCGCAGCAAAATGGCGACTGTCATTCAGAATCCTCTCAAATCGTAAGTAATCTTTACAATTCTATATTATTTTCCCCAAAAAATAACGTATTTGCTTGCATGCAATGGTTGCATTCAAGCAAGGAGAAAATAACAACAAATTGAGTGAAATAATGGAATAGCTATTGTGATTTTATATGATGTTTGTAAACATATCACAACGTGTATTGGAACAATGACATGTTAGGACAATATGTGTCGTTCTGTTTTGTATTTATTAGTGTCAACACGAATGGATTCCGAGCATAAAGCATGTAGTCATGCGCACGCGTTTAAGAAAATATATTTCTATGCCCATGAAACAATGTTCTGCACTCCGATTTACGCTTCGTGGACTAGTTATTTGTGTATGGACTTCTTTACAAAAGTTGTTACATATTCTGCCACATTAATAGCCTAAGAACCTTATTATAAGTGTATGTTAATCTTTCACAGATATTAGGCTACTTCCATTGTTCAGGTCCGTTGTATTACTTGGAATTCATGTCAACCAACCAGCGCTTCTTTGGTGCGCTCGCTCATCAAGAGCCTACTTTAGGATAATCTATATTCAGTATTTATAATGTGGGATTATCTTCCGAGTAAAAAACACATGGAGTACTCTGAGATGATGGGCTATCATTTGAGTAGCCTATGCAAGGGATCGCTTTTTACTGTCTGCGACGGATTTCGGGAGCGAGAGGTCGGATCAGGCTGAGCGCGCAGGAGCCGTGTCCGTAAAGGGAAAACTGGTTACCATCAGGATCGCTTTACTGGGATCGGCTCATAGGCCTAGTGGTCTACGTTACCATCAGGATCGCTTTACTGGGATCGGCTCATAGGCCTAGTGGTCTAATCTAATGTGATCAATAACAAGTCTATGCATCACAATAGTGTCCACTGTTTTGGAGCATGGAACACATCTCTAGGAGCTGTAGGTTGTTGTCTGCCATTGAAATGCAGCAACAAGTCAATGTACCTCTTGATTTATGTAATCATTGCTGCTCTCCTGTAGTCATTGCTGCTCTCCTGTAATCATTGCTGCTCTCCTGTAGTCATTGCTGCTCTCCTGTAATCATTGCTGCTCTCCCGTAGTCATTGCTGCTCCCCTGTAGTCATTGCTGCTCTCCTGTAGTCATTGCTGCTCTCCTGTAATCATTGCTGCTCTCCTGTAATCATTGCTGCTCTCCTGTAATCATTGCTGCTCTCCTGTAGTCATTGCTGCTCTCCTGTAATCATTGCTGCTCTTCTGTAGTCACTGTTGCTCTCCTGTAATCATTGCTGCTCTCCTGTAGTCATTGATGCTCTCCTGTAGTCATTGCTGCTCTCCTGTAATCATTGCTGCCCTCCTGTAGTCATTGCTGCTCTCCTGTAGTCATTGCTGCTCTCCTGTAGTCATTGCTGCTCTCCTGTAGTTATTGCTGCTCTCATGTAATCATTGCTGCTCTTCTGTAGTCACTGTTGCTCTCCTGTAATCATTGCTGCTCTCCTGTAGTCATTGCTGCTCTCCTGTAGTCATTGCTGCTCTCCTGTAATCATTGCTGCTCCCCTGTAGTCATTGCTGCTCTCCTGTAATCATTGCTGCTCTCATGTAGTCATTGCTGCTCTCCTGTAATCATTGCTGCTCTCCTGTAATCATTGCTGCTCTCCTGTAATCATTGCTGCTCTCCTGTAGTCATTGCTGCTCTCCTGTAATCATTGATGCTCTTCTGTAGTCACTGTTGCTCTCCTGTAATCATTGCTGCTCTCCTGTAGTCATTGATGCTCTCCTGTAATCATTGCTGCTCTCCTGTAGTCATTGCTGCTCTCCTGTAGTCATTGCTGCTCTCCTGTAATCATTGCTGCTCTCCTGTAATCATTGCTGCTCCCATGTAGTCATTGCTGCTCTCCTGTAGTCATTGCTGCTCCCATGTAGTCATTGCTGCCTGCTGCCTGGATATTCTCTGTGTAAAGGCCTTACAGCATTCTCCAACTGCTGTATCTGTCTGTGAAAAGTGATGTGATTCTATTCACAGACAGGCCCAAATGGCAACATGTTCCCTATATAGTGCACTACTTTTGAGCAGGGATCTGGTTAGAAGTAGTGTACTCCCCAGTCAGAAGTAGTGCACTACATAGGGAATAGGGTGCCATTTGGGACACGTACAGACTCTCTGCCTGGTCAGACACAGACTATCAGGAGATATTTACCCACATTTGCTGTGGAATGTAGCGCAGGGTTCTGGCACGGAGTTATGACACAGCCTATTGTTGGAGTTGTAGTCATGAAAACAGGCTGCATTCCAGGTCTTCACTAAACAAGCCACATTGTTTGGTCTAACAGATGGGCCTTCACTGACAGCAGAGCAACCAACTAGACAGTGCAGCCAACGTGTTTGTGTCCAGATTGTGCATTGGCTGAAATATGCATGCAGTTACACACAAGATGCCTTCTTGCCAATTGACTACTAAAAACTGGTATATGTTGATACTGTTGTTTTCAATATACAGTTGAAGTGGGAAGTTTACGTACACCTTAGCCAAATACATTTAAACTCAGTTTTTCACAATTCCTGACATTTAATCCTAGTAAAACATTCCATGTCTTAGGTCAGTTAGGATCACCACTTTATTTTAAGAATGTGAAATGTCAGAATAATAGTAGAGAGAATGAATTATTTCAGCTTTTATTTCTTTCATCACATTCCCAGTGGGTCAGAAGTTTACATACACTCAATTAGTATAGGTAGGTAGGTAACAACACATCTGCCACGCTGATCCTCAACACGGGGGCCCCTCAGGGGTGCGTGCTCAGTCCCCTCCTGTACTCCCTGTTCACCCATGACTGCATGGCCAGGCACGACTCCAACACCATCATTAAGTTTGCTGACGACACAACAGTGGTAGGCCTGATCACCGACAACGATGAGACAGCCTATAGGGAGGAGGTCCGAGACCTGGCCGTGTGGTGCCAGGATAACAACCTCTCCCTCAATGTGATCAAGACGAAGGAGATGATTGTGGACTACAGCAAAAAAAGAGGACTGAGCACACCCCACTTCTCATCAACGGGGCTGTGGTGGAACAGGTTGAGAGCTTCAAGTTCATTTGTGTCCACATCACCAACAAACTATCATGGTCCAAACACACCAAGACAGTCGTGAAGAGGGCACGACAAAGCCTATTCCCCCTCATGAGACTGAAAAGATTTGGCATGGGTCCTCAAATCCTCAAAAAGGTATACAGCTGCACCATCGAGAGCATCCTGACTGGTTGCATCACCGCCTGGTATGGCAACTGCTCGGCCTCCGACCGCAAGGCACTACAGAGGGTAGTGCGTACGGCCCAGTACATCACTGGGGCCAAGCTTCCTGCCATCCAGGACCTCTATACCAGGCGGTGTCAGAGGAAGGCCCTAAAAATTGCCAATTACTCCAGCCACCCTAGTCATAGACTGTTCTCTCTGCTACCGCACGGCAAGCGGTACCGTAGCGCCAAGTCTAGGTCCAAAAGGCATCTCAACAGCTTCTACCCCCAAGCCATAAGACTCCTGAACAGCTAATCATGGCTACCCGGACTATTTACACTGCCCCCCCCACCCCCCTTTTTTACGCTGCTGCTACTCTGTCTATTATTTATGCATAGTCACTTTAACTCTACCCACATGTACATATTACTTCAACTACCTTGACTAGCCGGTGCCTCCCCACATTGACTCTGCATCGGTACCCCCCTGTATATAGCCTCCCTACTGTTATTTTATTTTACTGCTGCTCTCAAGTTATTTGCTTTTATTCTTTTTACTTAACACTTAAAACTGTAATATCTACACCTGTTGTATTCGTCGCATGTGGCAAATAAAATTTGATTTGATTTAATATTTGGTAGCATTGCCTTTAAATTGTTTAACCTGGGTCAAACGTTTCGGGTAGCCTTCCACAAGTTTCCCACAATAAGTTGGGTGAATTTTGGCCCATTCCTCCTGACAGAGCTGGTGTAACTGCAGGCCTCCTTGCTCGCACATGCTTTTTCAGTTCTGCCCACACATTTTCTATAGGAAAGGTGGTCAGGGCTTTGTGATGGCCACGCCAATACCTTGACTTTGTTGTCCTTAAGCCATTTTGCCACAACTTTGGAAGTACGCTTGGGGTCATTGTCCATTTGGAAGACCCATTTGCGACCAAGCTTTAACTTCCTGACTGATGTCTTGAGATGTTGCTTCAATATATCCACATAATTTTCCTTCCTCATGATGCCATCTATTTTGTGAAGTGCACCAGTCCCTCCTGCAGCAAAGCACCCCCACAGCATGATGTTGCTACCCCCGTGCTTCACGGTTGGGATGATGTTCTTCGGCTTGCAAGCCTACCCCTTTTTCCTCCAAACATAACGTTGGTCATTATGGCCAAACAGTTACATTTTTGTTTCATCAGACCAGAGGACATTTCTCCAAAAAGTAAGATCTTTGTCCCTATGTGCAATTGCAAACCGTAGTCTGGCTTTTGTATGGCGGTTTTGGAGCAGGGGCTTCTTCCTTGCTGTGCGGCCTTTCAGGTTATGTCGATATAGGACTCGTGTCGATATGTCGATATGTGGATATAGATACTTTTGTACCTGTTTCCTCCAGCATCTTCACAAGGTCCTTTGCTGTTGTTCTGAGATTGATTTGCACTTTTCGCACCAAAGTACGTTCATCTCTAGGAGACAGAACGCGTCTCCTTCCTGAGTGGTCCCATGGTGTTTATACTTGCGTACTATTGTTTGTACAGATGAACGTGGTACCTTCAGGCGTTTGGAAATTGCTCCCAAGGATGAACCAGACTTGTGGAGGTCTACAATTTTGGCTGATTTCTTTAGATTTTCCCATGATGTCAAGCAAAGAGGCACTGAGTTTGAAGGTAGGCCTTGAAATACATCCACATGTACACCTTCAATTGACTCAAATTATGTCAATTAGCCTATCAGAAGCTTCTAAAGCCATGACATAATTTTCTGGAATTTTCCAAGCTGTTTAAAGGCACAGTCAACTTAGTGTACGTAACCTTCTGACCCACTGGAATTGTGATACAGTGAATTATAAGTGAAATAATCTGTCTGTAAACAATTGTTGGAAAAATGACTTGTCATGCACAAAGTAGATGTCCTAACCGACTTGCCAAAACTATAATTTGTTAACAAGAAATGTGTGGAGTGGTTGAAAAAACGAGTTTTAATGACTCCAACCTAAGTGTATGTAAACTTCCTACTTCAACTGTAAATACTGTTCTTAGTCACTTGGCTATGTTCCTAGTTGAACCAGTGTGAAGTCAAACAAACAATAGTGAGTGCAGCATTCTGTCTGTTTTATAGCCAGGCTAAATTCTACCTGGCCCAGACTATATTCTGTCTGTTTTATAGCCAGGCTAAATTCTACCTGGCCCAGACTATATTCTGTCTGTTTTATAGCCAGGCTAAATTCTACCTGGCCCAGACTATATTCTGTCTGTTTTATAGCCAGGCTAAATTCTACCTGGCCCAGACTATATTCTGTCTGTTTTACAGGCAGGATAAATTCTACCTGGCCCAGACTACATTCTGTCTGTTTTATAGGCAGGCTAAATGCTACCTGGCCCAGACTATATTCTGTCTTTTTTATAGCCAGGCTAAATTCTACCTGGCCCAGACTATATTCTGTCTGTATGGTGCTATCTACCATTTCAGAAGACTCCTCCATAGGGAATTCAGTTAAAGCATGAAAGAAAGGACCTTTTGTATTCGATGCATTGTATCACAGGGAAGGAGAGAGTCTAGTTTTACATAGATATGAATCACATATTCAAATGTATCCTCTTTGTGCTGGGCCTTATCAAGGGAAAAGGGGATACCTCGTCAGTTGGACAACTGAATTCATTCAACCGAAATGTGTCTCCTGCATTTAACCCAACCCCTCTGAATCAGAGAGGTGCAGGGGGCTGCCTCAATCGACGTCCACGTCATCGGCGCCCGGATTGGGTTTAATGTGGTTCCTATCTGACCATTGTGGTTCCATGAGAGGTGTCGGGTTTGCACTTAGCTCGTAACAACAGCCCTGTTCTGTTCTGTTGATATGGGGTTTGGGACAGTGGGACGTTCGTTGTCCATGGTTTGTCTCCTGCTCTCTACAGAAAACAAAAGCACTTTTAAATGACTCTAAGAGCAAAGGCTTAAGAAGAGGTAATGCATGTATACACTTCAATTCACACTTAGGATATGGACAGATGAGGAGGGGGCGTGTGTGTGTTTGGGGAGTTGGTGGGGGGGTAGGGAGAGAGAGAGAGAAAGAGAGAGAGAGAGAGAATGTTTACTGTTAATATTTCTTGTTTATTTCACTTTTGTTTACTATCTACTTCACTTGCTTTGGCAATGTTAACATACGTTTCCCATGCCAATAAAGCCCTTAAATTGAATAGAGAGAGAGAGAGAGAGAGATCATATTGAGAGGCCCCTCAGTGTGGTTATAATATGGTATGGTGAGGCCCCTCAGTATGGTGATAATATGGTATGGAGAGGCCCCTCAGTGTGGTGATAATATGGTATGGTGAGGTCCCTCAGTATGGTGATAATATGGTATGGTGAGGTCCCTCAGTATGGTGATAATATGGTATGGTGAGGCCCCTCAGTATGGTGATAATATCGTATGGTCCCTACTGGACAATTTAATATATTATGTTATTAGCATTTTAAGGCAGTGATCAAATTGAAGTTAGTTATTACTATGGTATTATCAGTGAATAAGACTATTCTCTGACGAAGTGAGTTCAGTTATTACCATTTAAATCACAGTGAACAGGATGCCTCCGTGTTGAGCCTGTCTGGGGAAACACAAATAACAGAAAGGCTCAGGAAGGTGTACTAGTTAAATCACACACATTAACAACCAGAAGATAACAACCTTCCTGTTCTCACATCAATAACATTCATCAGCATATGTCATCATCATAACGCGTCGTCACGTCATTCTTCTGAATTATGGATGTTATTAATATTATTCATCTTTATTTGACGTTAGGAAGTCTTTTGGGGATTCAAAAAAGCTGCGTCTTTGAAAGAGAACTGGCAACACGTCAGCAAAGGGAAACATTGCATTTGAGGTCTACATAGACCCCCACAATGCAACACAACAAAAGAAGATGATACAGGACAATAGACAGAGACAATATGCTACAATGGCCTGTTTTTCTGCAGGGTCGCGTCCCGTGCACTCACTGGAAATGTGTGTGTCTGTGATTTGAACTGTGAGGTTGGCGGGACTACCCATGAGGGATATAGAGGTGGGCAGGTCCGTCTCTGTGTGTGTAGATTGGCGGGGGCGGGCTGTGCAGGGGTTAAATGTATAGGAGAAGAGGGTGTGTGGGGGGATGTCTGGGGGAGTGGGGTCTGTATAGTATCATGTGTGTGTGCCTGGCTTACAGGAACCCGCTCCCCTCCCCCGTTTTGCGGGAGAGGGAGCTAGAGTGATTGATAGTTGCTGTGTGCTTTCAGACCAACTCTAAACACTGGAGCAGCTCTCCTGCTCCCTGGCCTCTCTAAACACTGGAGCAGTTCTCCTGCTCCCTGGCCTCTCTAAACACTGGAGCAGCTCTCCCTGGCCTCTCTAAACACTGGAGCAGTTCTCCTGCTCCCTGGCCTCTCTAAACACTGGAGCAGCTCCTCCTGCTCCCTGGCCTCTCTAAACACTGGAGCAGCTCTCCTGCTCCCTGGCCTCTCTAAACACTGGAGCAGTTCTCCTGCTCCCTGGCCTCTCTAAACACTGGAGCAGCTCTCCCTGGCCTCTCTAAACACTGGAGCAGTTCTCCTGCTCCCTGGCCTCTCTAAACACTGGAGCAGTTCTCCTGCTCCCTGGCCTCTCTAAACACTGGAGCAGTTCTCCTGCTCCCTGGCCTCTCTAAACACTGGAGCAGTTCTCCTGCTCCCTGGCCTCTCTAAACACTGGAGCAGTTCTCCTGCTCCCTGACCTCTCTAAACACTGGAGCAGTTCTCCAGCTCCCTGGCCTCTCTAAACACTGGAGCAGCTCTCCCTGGCCTCTCTAAACACTGGAGCAGTTCTCCTGCTCCCTGGCCTCTCTAAACACTGGAGCAGTTCTCCTGCTCCCTGGCCTCTCTAAACACTGGAGCAGTTCTCCTGCTCCCTGGCCTCTCTAAACACTGGAGCAGTTCTCCTGCTCCCTGGCCTCTCTAAACACTGGAGCAGCTCTCCCTGGCCTCTCTAAACACTGGAGCAGTTCTCCTGCTCCCTGGCCTCTCTAAACACTGGAGCAGCTCTCCTGCTCCCTGGCCTCTCTAAACACTGGAGCAGCGCTCCTGCTCCCTGGCCTTTGTGATTCCCGCTCGGCTTTGGGAATGGCCGGACTGGCGGGAATGTTTTCCAGGCGTTGGGAATTAGAACGGCCGGGAACATTTGGCACCCTTTACATTTACATTTTAAGTCATTTAGCAGACGCTCTTATCCAGAGAGACTTACAAATTGGGTCCATGTATAGTGCACTTCTTTTGTCCAGGTTCCATAGGACTCTGGTCTAAAGTAGTGCACTAAATAGGGAATAGGGTGCCATTGGGGACGCAGTCTTTGTTTTATAGGGAGCCTCCATGGAGGGATCATCAATCCTTTTTCCTGTTCAGCACATGGATCTGGCACATTTCTGTATGTAGGCTGAATTTGTGTGTGAGGGGGGAGAGGGTGTGTGTATGAGAGGGTGTGTGTGTGAGGGGGAGGGTGATTGTGTGTGTGTGTGTGTGTGTGTGTGTGAGTTTGAAGGGGAGAGAATGTGAGTTTGAAGGGGAGAGAGTGTGAGTTTGAATCTCTCTATTTGTCTATCTCTCTCTCTCTCTGTCTCTCTCTCTCTCAATTCAATTCAATTCAATCTAATGGCTTTATTGGCATGGGAAACGTATGTTAACATTGCCAAAGCAAGTGAAATAGATAATAATAAACAAAACAAAATGAACAGTAAACATTACACTCACAAAAGTTCCAAAAGAATAAAGACATTTCAAATGTCATATTATGTCTATATACAGTTTTGTAATGATGTGCAAATAGTTAAAGTACAAAAAAGTAAATAAACATAAATATAGGTTGTATTTCTAATGGTGTTTGTTCTTCACTGGTCTCTCTCTCTCGCTCTCCCTCGCCATCTCTCCGTCTCTCCCAGTGTCCCTCTCCCCTCTCCATATTTCTATTGCTCTCTCTCCCTCTCCCCTCTTCATCGCTCTATCGCTTTCTCTCCATTCTTCTCCCTTTCTTCTCCTCCCGGCAGAGAGTGTGTTTGTCTGGGTCTGGGGAACCATGACCTTGGCTCATCTCCTCTCTCTCCTTCTCCTCCTTCACCTCTCCTTCTTTCTCCCCTTTTTCCTCCCCTTTCTCCTACAAAAACCTCTCAGCCTCCCCTAGCCCCCCTAGCCTCCCCTAGCCTCCTATTCTCTCCTAGC
Organism: Coregonus clupeaformis; assembly: GCF_020615455.1. NCBI lineage: Eukaryota > Metazoa > Chordata > Actinopteri > Salmoniformes > Salmonidae > Coregonus > Coregonus clupeaformis. The sequence goes on from NC_059227.1 coordinate 4,743,558, forward strand.
CTCCTATCCTCCCCTAGCCTCCTATCCTCCCCTAGCCTCCTATTCTCTCCTAGCCTCCTATCCTCCCCTAGCCTCCTATCCTCCCCTAGCCTCCTATCCTCCCCTAGCCTCCTATCATCCCCTTGCCTCCTATCCTCCCCTAGCCTCCTAGCCTCCCCTAGCCTCCCCAAGCCTCCACTAGCCACCTAGCCTCCCCTAGCCTCCACTAGCCACCAAGCCTCCACTAGCCACCTAGCCTCCACTAGCCACCTAGCCTCCCCTAGCCTCCACTAGCCACCTAGCCTCCCCTAGCCACCTAGCCTCCCCTAGCCACCTAGCCTCCCCTAGCCACCTAGCCTCCCCTAGCCTCCTATCCTCCCCTAGCCTCCCCTAGCCTCCTATCCTCCCCTAGCCTCCCCTAGCCTCCTATCCTCTCCTATCCTCCTATCCTCCCCTTGCCTCCTATCCTCCCCTAGCCTCCTATCCTCCCCTTGCCTCCTATCCTCCCCTAGCCTCCCCTAGCCTCCTATCCTCCCCTAGCCTCCCCTAGCCTCCTATCCTCTCCTAGCCTCCTATCCTCTCCTAGCCTCCTATCCTCCCCTAGCCTCCCCTAGCCTCCTATCCTCCCCTAGTCTCCTAGCCTCCCCTAGCCTCCTATCATCCCCTAGCCTCCTATCCTCCCCTTGCCTCCTATCCTCCCCTAGTCTCCTAGCCTCCCCTAGCCTCCTATCATCCCCTTGCCTCCTATCCTCCCCTAGCCTCCTAGCCTCCCCTTGCCTCCCCAAGCCTCCACTAGCCACCTAGCCTCCCCTAGCCTCCACTAGCCACCTAGCCTCCCCTAGCCTCCACTAGCCACCTAGCCTCCCCTAGCCACCTAGCCTCCCCTAGCCACCTAGCCTCCCCTAGCTTCCTAGCCTCCCCTAGTCTCCTAGCCTCCTAGCCTCCCCTAGCTTCCTAGCCTCCCCTAGCCTCCCCTAGCCACCTAGCCTCTCCTAGCCTCCTAGCCTCCCCTAGCCTCCTTGCCTCCTTGCCTCCCCTAGCCACCTAGCCTCCACTAGCCTCCTTGCCTCCCCTAGCCTTGTCCCCTGCTCCTCTTTCCTCTCCCTCTCCCCTCTTGTCTTTCCCTCAACCCCCCTTTCTCCCTCCTCCCTCCCACCCTCTCCCTTCAGAGGGCCCTCCCTCCCAGCCCGCCCTAGCCCAGATCGGAGCCCCTCTCCTGGCTGTCTTTGTCCAGGCCGGTGGGGAGTCTTCTGGAGCCGGCTGCTGACATCATAACCTTAGCACTAATCTGATTGAGCTGATTGGGCTTCTCTCTGTAAGGGCTGGTGAGGAGGGCTTGAGGAGGATGAGGAGGGCTGGAGGAGGGTGAGGAGGGCTGGAGGAGAGGTGGAGGAGGGTGAGGAGGGCTGGAGGAGAGGTGAGGAGGGCTGGAGGAGGGCTGGAGGAGGGTGAGGAGGGCTGGAGGAGGGTGAGGAGGGCTGGAGGAGGGTGAGGAGGGCTGGAGGATGGGTGAGGAGGGCTGGAGGAGGGTGAGGAGGGCTGAGAGAGCTCTGTACAGCAGGGTTGAACCTCTTCTGATAAAGGAAGCACTGGCTATATGTAGGAGACACACACACACACACACACACACATATGCAAGCAACACACACACATACACTCAGTCTGAAGGTAACTGTAGAACCGCAGCTAATAGTCTGAAGTGGAACCGTTTCCCAAGTTGGTGTTTACCACTAAGACCTAGATTAGATGTACTGCTCAGAGATCCACATGCAGGCCTAGAGAACATCACTGTAAGCTGGAGATATGGATGTTATTTGTACTGGTCAGTGTGTGTCTGTGTGTGTGTGTGTGTGTGTGTGTGTGTGTATATATGTATGTGTGTAGGCTGGATATATGCACTACAAGACCAAAAGTATGTGGACACCTGCTCGTCAAACAACTCATTCCAAAATCATGGGCATTAATATGGAGTTGGTCCCCCCTTTGCTGCTATAACAGCCTCCACTCTTCTGGGAAGGCTTTACACTAGATGTTGGAACATTACTGCGGGGACTTGCTTCCATTCAACCACAAGAGCATTTGTGAGGTCGGGCACTGATGTTGGGCGATTAGGCCTGGCTCGCAGTCGGCATTCCAATTAGGTGTTCGATGGGGTTGAGTTCAGGGCTCTGTGCAGGCCAGTCAAGTTCTTTAACACTGATCTCGACCAACCATTTCTGTATGGACCTCACTTTGTGCACGGTAGCATTGTCATGCTGAAACAGGAAAGGGCTGTCGTATCGGGTGAATGGTGGCAATTATTGCTGATGAACAAAGGAGTCCGCTTATACTGAACCTGGATCATAAGGTTTATTCATATCACAAGCTTCAGCATAAGTGACAGATGTCATGACATCCGGAGAGCGACGCCTCAGAATGGCCGCTCTGCCCTCTCCTTCGTTTTTCCCCCAGTATATATAATCTCCCCAAGATGTGGGTGGCTCCCTCTACTGTCCAATCCCCTGTCTACAACACACTTCCTGTCTGTTGTATGTGGCGTTACCCTAAAACATTCCCTCTTGATACTAAAATTAACGTCCTCTCTGGTTCCACTTAAAACATTAACAACGTCATAATCTCAATACACGACAGGGCCTTCCCCAAACTGTTGCCACAAAGTTGTAACCACAGAATCGTCTAGAATGTAATTGAATGCTGTAGCGTTAAGATTTCCTTTCACTGGAACCATGAAAAACAGCCCCAGACCATTATTCCCCCTCCACCAAACATTACAGTTGGCACTATGCATTCGGGCAGGTAGCATTCTCCTGGCATCCACCAAACCCAGATTTGTCCGTCGGACTGCCAAATGGTGAAGCGTGATTCATCACTCCAGAGAACGCGTTTCCACTGCTCCAGAGTCCAATGGCAGCGAGCTTTCATTGAAATGACGTGGAAACAACGTTGATTCTATTCCATGTCATAGACAACCTGTCCCCAATAGAAGGATTCAATAGGACTGGGCTCTATAGTTTAAGTCTATAAATGAATATTCATTGTATATTCATATGAACCTCTCATTGGAAGTGTGATACTGTTACCACCGCTTTACGCATATGGAATGTAATTACAACTTTCGCCAACCAATGAAAAGCTTCAGGTCATGATTATTCATAGATATCTGTGAGTGGCTGGGGGGGGCTCTAGGGGTTGAATAGAAGAGAGAGGAAAGAGAGGCGCATTAGAATTTGAATCATGAGGGAGGAGGGACCCTGTTGGTCGAGAGAGAGAGAGAGAGAGAGAGAGAGAGAGAGAGAGAGAGAGAGAGGAGAGAGAGAGAGAGAAGAGAGAGAGAGAAGAGAGAGAGAGAGAGAGAGAGAGAGAGAGAGAGAGAGAGAGAGAGAGAGAGAGAGAGAGAGAGAGAGAGAGAGAGAGAGAGAGAGAGAGAGAGAGAGAGAGAGAGAGAGAGAGAGAGAGAGAGAGAGAGAGAGAGAGAGAGAGAGAGAGAGAGAGAGAGAGAGAGAGAGAGAGAGAGAGAGAGAGAGAGAGAGAGAGAGAGAGAGAGAGAGAGAGAGAGAGAGAGAGAGAGAGAGAGAGAGAGAGAGAGAGAGAGAGAGAGAGAGAGAGAGAGAGAGAGAGAGAGAGAGAGAGAGAGAGAGAGAGAGAGAGAGAGAGAGAGAGAGAGAGAGAGAGAGAGAGAGAGAGAGAGAGAGAGAGAGAGAGAGAGAGAGAGAGAGAGAGAGAGAGGTGTAGTTCCACTGTAAACAGCATGTGAGAGTGGGTAGCAGCTAAACTGGGCCTGACTGCTTTGGACACTACTGTTTATATGAAAACATTTCACTGGCCTTTCAAACTGGCCTCTCCAATTGTCATGGAGTGTGTGTCCGCCCCTGTGTGTGTGACAATGCAATACTAACAAAGCCATTTGCAACCCAACGTCCAAGCTGTTGTCGAGGATGTCAGGGGAAGTGTCATCATGTCATGTTATAGAACTCAACTCAATTCAATTTAAGGGCTTTATTGGCATGGGAAACGTATGTTAACATTGCCAAAGCAAGTGAAGTAGATAGTAAACAAAAGTGAAATAAACAATAAATATTAACAGTAAACATTACACTCAGAAGTTCCAAAAGAATAAAGACATTTCAAGTGTCATATTATGTCTATATACAGTGTTGTAACAATGTGCAAATAGTTAAAGTAGAAAAGGGAAAATAAATAAACATAAATATGGGTTATATTTACAATGGTGTTTGTTCTTCACTGGTTGCCCTTTTCTTGTGGCAACAGGTCACAAATCTTGCTGCTGTGATTGCACACTGTGGTATTTCACCCAATAGACATGGGAGGTTATCAAAATGTGATTTGTTTTCGAATTCTTTGTGGGTCTGTGTAATCTGAAGGAAATATGTGTCTCTAATATGGTCATACATTTGGCAGGAGGTTAGGAAGTGCAGCTCAGTTTCCACCTCATTTTGTGGGCAGTGTGCACATAGCCTGTCTTCTCTTGAGAGCCAGGTCTGCCTACGGCGGCCTTTCTCAATAGCAAGGCTATGCTCACTGAGTCTGTACATAGTCAAAGCTTTCCTTAATTTTGGGTCAGTCACAGTGGTCAGGTATTCTGCCACTGTGTTCTCTCTGTTCAGGGCCAAATAGCATTCTAGTTTGCTCTGTTTTTTTGTTTGTTCTTTCCAATGTGTCAAGTCATTATCTTTTTGTTTTGTCATGATTTGGTTGGGTCTAATTGTGTTGCTGTCCTCGGGCTCCCTCCTCCTGGTATTATTGTTGAGGTGTTCCCAGTCTCAACAGGAACAGGAAGCTACTTCTCTCTCTTTGGACACTCACGTTCTAGCTGCGTCCAGTAAACTCTCTCTGAGAGGAAAGGGTTTCTGTAACATGCAAAACTTACATAAGCAACAGATCAACCATTCAAACCTTAATGGACACAGATAGGAACATGGCTTAGAGCTAAATGTTCTGATGGTCGAGATCTGTGTATGCGTATTTGGATTATAGAACACACTTCATCCTCGGACCCACATGACCCACATCTTTAAAGGCATACTGTGACAATCCCACTCTCTCCCTCTCTCTCTCTCACACACACACACACACACACACACACACACACACACACACACACACACACACACACACACAGTGGAGCGTGGTGTGATGTGATGCGCTCCTCTGTTGCTGGGCCTAGCACACACACACAGACACACACACACATCACAAACACACATCACAAACACACACACATACACACACACACACACATCACATACACACACACACACACACACACACATCACACACATCACATACACACACACACACATCACACACACACACACATCACATACACACACACACACACACACTCAAGTGGAGCGTGTCCCTCTGTTGCTGAGCCTAGCTGTACATCATTATGTAACAGAGGCCTGAGGGAGGGAACACACACACTCCTTTGTAGGAGTGGGACAGAAATGTCCAGAGAATATGGCAGGGCAGAGACAGAGACACAGGGGCAGAGACAGAGACAGAGACAGAGACAGAGAGACACAGATGGAGACGGAGGGAGAGGGAGAGGGAGGGAGAGAGGGAGAGGGAGGGAGAGAGGGAGAGGGAGGGAGACGGAGGGAGAGAGAGAGAGGGAGACGGAGGGAGAGAGGGAGAGGGAGACGGAGGGAGAGAGAGAGAGAGAGGGAGACGGAGACGGAGGGAGAGAGGGAGAGGGAGACGGAGGGAGAGAGGGAGGGAGAGGGGGAGACAGATGGTGGGAAGATAGAAAGATAGAGCTGTGATGGGGAAAGGGAGGAGCTTGGTATAGAAAGGGAGGAGCTTGGTATAGAAAGGGAGGGGCTTGGTATAGAAAGGGAGGGGCTTGGTATAGAAAGGGAGGAGCTGTGTATAGAAAGGGAGGAGCTTTGTATACAAAGGGAGGAGTTTGGCATAGAAAGGGAGGAGCGAGTGAGAGGTAGATCTTTTAATTTTTTATTTAACCTTTATTTTAACAGGGAAGACATATTGAGACCTATTGAGACATATTGAGACCTACTGAGAAATCGGTCAAGTTAAATAAATTCATTAGGCCCTAATCTATGGATTTCACATGACTGGGAATATAGATATGCATCTGTTGGTCACAGATACCTTTTTAAAAAAAAGTCTGGTGAGTATGCAGGCCATTTTCAGCTTCCAGGAATTGTGGACAGGTCCTTGCGACATGGGGTCGTGCATTGTCATGCTGAAACATGAGGTGATGGCGGAGGATGAATGGCTCGACAATGGGCCTCAGGATCTTGTCACGGTATCTCTGTGCATTCAAATTGTCATCGATAAAATGCAATTGTGTTCGTTGTACGTAGCTTATGGCTGCCTAAACCATAACCCCACCACCATGGGGCACTCTGTTCAAAATGCTGACATCAGCAAACCGCTCGCCCACATAACGCCATACACACTGTCTGACATCTGCCCAGTACAGTTGAAACCGCGATTCATCCGTGAAGAGCACACTTCTCCAGCGTGCCAGTGGCCATCGAAAGTGAGCTTTTGCCAACTGAAGTCGGTTACGACGCCGAACTGCAGTCAGGTCAAGACCCTGGTGAGGACGACGTGAATGCAGATGAGCTTCCCTGAGACGGTATCTGACAGTTTGTGCAGAAATTCTTCAGTTGTGCAAACCCACAGTTTCATCAGCTTACCGGGTGGCTGGTCTCAGATGATTCCGCAGGTGAAGAAGCTGGATGTGGAGGTCCTGGGTTGGCGTGGTTACACGTGGTCTGCGGTTGTGAGGCTGGTTGGACGTAGTGACAAATTCTCTAAAACGACATTGGAGGCGGCTTATGGTAGAGAAATTAACATTAAATTCTCTGGCAATAGCTCTGGTGGACATTCCTGCAGTCAGCATGCCAATTGCACGCTTCCTCAAAACTTGAGACATCTGTGGCATTGTGTTGTGTGACAAAACTGCACATTTTAGAGTGGCCTTTTATTGTCCCCAGCACAAGGTGCACCTGTGTAATGTTCATGCTATTTAATCAGCTTCTTGATATGCCACACCTGTCAGGTGGATGGATTATCTTGGCAAAGGAGAAATGCTCACTAACAGGGATGTAAACACATTTGTGCACCTTGCAAATAAGATTTTTGTACATATGGAACATTTCTGGGATCTTTTATTTCAGTTCATGGGACCAACACTTTACATGTTGCGTTTATATTTTTGTTCAGTGTAATATCACCATAATCAAGAACAGATAAAAAGGTTGACTGAATAATCTGCTTCCTACTGCTTAGAGAAAGGCACGATCTGTTTCTGTGGAAAAAGCCAACTTTAAATCTTAGCTTCTTAACCTGCTCATCTATACGTTTTTTTAAACGAAAATCCATATCAATCAAAATGCCTAAGTATTTATATGCAGGAACATGTTCGATTGGAGAACCATCCAATGAGTGAACATGTAGTTAATCTGAAACGTTCTTACAAGAGTCTAAAAACAACATGTATTTTTAGTTAATCTGAAACGTTCTTACAAGAGTCTAAAAACAACATGTATTTTTTTAGTTAATGTGAAACGTTCTTACAAGAGTCTAAAAACAACATGTATTTTTAATTAATCTGAAACGTTCTTACAAGAGTCTAAAAACAACATGTATTTTTAGTTAATCTGAAACGTTCTTACAAGAGTCTAAAAACAACATGTATTTTTAGTTAATCTGAAACGTTCTTACAAGAGTCTAAAAACAACATGTATTTTTAGTTAATCTGAAACGTTCTTACAAGAGTCTAAAAACAACATGTATTTAGTTTTGCCCATATTAAGCACACATTTTAAATCAGCAAGGGATTCCTGCATAGCTATAAATCTGACTGTAGTTTTGACAGACAGATCAACAGTCGGGGCAATAGTATACATATTAGTATCATCCGCATATGCAGTGCCTTCAGAAAGTATTCATACCCCTTAACTTATTCCACATTTTGTTGTGTTACATCCTGAATTCAAAATGTATTAAATATATTTTTTCTCTCTCACCCATCTACACACAATACCCCATAATGACAAAGTGAAAACATGTTTTTAGATATGTTAGCAAAATTTATTGAAAATGAAATACAGAAATATCTCATTTACGTAAGTATTCACACCCCTGAGTCAATACTTTGTAGAAGTAGCTGTGTCTTTCTGGGTAAGACTCTAAGAGATTTCCACACCTGGATTGTGCAACAATTATTATTTTCAAAATTCTTCAAGCTCTGTCAAATTGTTTGTTGATCGTTGCTAGACAACCATTTTCAGGTCTTGCCATAGATTTTCAAGCAGATTCAAGTCAAAACTGTAACTTGGCTACTCAGGAACATTCACCGTCTTCTTGGTAACCAACTCCAGTGTAGATTTGGCCTTGTGTTTTAGGTTATTGTCCTGCTGAAAGGTGAATTCATCTCCCAGTGTCTGGTGGAAAGCAGACTGAACCAGGTTTTCTTCTAGGATTTTGCCTGTGCTTAGCTCAATTCCATTTATTTTTTATCCTGAAAAACTCTCCAGTCCTTAACGATTACAAGCATATGCATAACATGATACAGCGACCACTGTGCTTGGCAACAATATGAAGAGTGGTACTCAGTAATGTGTTGTATTGGATTTGCCCCAAACATAACATTTTGTATTCAGGACAAAAAGTTAATTGCTTTGCCACATTTTATGCAGTATTACTTTAGTGCCTTGTTGCAAACAGAATGCATGTTTTGGAATATTTGTATTCTGTACAGGCTTCCTTCTTTTCACTCTGTCAATTAGGTTAGTATTGTGGAGTAATTACAATGTTGTTGATCCATCCTCAGTTTTCTCCTATCACATCCATAAATGCTGTAACTGTTTTAAAGTCAGCATTGGCCTCATGGTAAAATCCCTGAGCGGTTTCCTTCCTCTCCGGCCACTGAGTTAGGAAGGACGCATGTGTCTTTGTAGTGACTGGGTGTATTGATACACCATCCAAAGTGTAATTAATAACTTCCCCATGTTCATCTACCAATAGGTGCCCTTCTTTGCGAGGCATTGGAAAACCTCCCTGGTCTTTGTGGTCAAATCTGTGTTTGAAATTCACTGCTCGACTGAGGGACCTTACAGATATTGTCCATGCAACTTATTATGTGACTTGTTAAGCACATTTTTACTCCTGAACTTATTTAGGCATGCCATAACAAAGGGGTTGAATACTTATTGAGTCAAGACATTTCAGGTTTTCATTTTTAATTAATTAGTAAAACAAATTCTAAAAACATAATTCCACTTTGACATTATGGGGTATTGTGTGTAGGCCAATGACAAAGAAATCTCAATTTCAATTCAGGCTGTAACACAACAAAATGTGGAAAAAGTCAAGGGGTGTGAGTACTTTCTGAAGGCACTGTAGATTGTGCATGCTCGGAGTACACGTCCTGGTAATCCGTCTGGCCCTGCGGCCTTGTGAATGTTGACCTGCTTAAAAGTCTTACTCACATCGGCTACAGAGAGCGTGATCACATAGTCATCCGGAACAGCTGATGCTCTCATGCATGCTTCAGTGTTGCTTGCCTCGAAGCGAGCATAGAAGTGATTTAGTTCGTCTGGTAGGCTTGCAACACTGGGCAGCTCGCGGCTGGGTTTCCCTTTGTAGTCTGTAATAGTTTTCAAGCCCTGTCACATCCGACGAGTGTCGGAGCCGGTGTAGTACGATTCAATCTTAGTCCTGTATTGACTCTTTGCCTGTTTGATGGTTTGTCGGAGGGCATAGCGTCCGGGTTAGAGTCCCGCTCCTTGAAAGTGGCAGCTCTAGCCTTTAGCTCAGTGCGGATGTTGCCTAAACCCTGATTGGTTTACATTCTAAATACATTTCTCAGATAAAAGAAAAGAGCAAAGTAGGTACATTTACCAAAGGTTCATCTCAGCTAGACAAGGAAGCCTTGAAATGGGGCGATAATGTGGTCCTCTGTAGCTCAACTGGTAGAGCACGGCGCTTGTAACGCCAGGGTAGTGGGTTCGATCCCCGGGACCACCCATACGTAAACATTTATGCACACATGACTGTAAGTCGCTTTGGATAAAAGCGTCTGCTAAATGGCATATTATTATTGTAAGATCTCTACTGTCCCGTATGAGATGGAGTGAATGGTATAGACAGAGAGAGTGCCATCATAACTCAACATCATACACAGCTGCAGCTGAGTAAATGTACTAGATTGGACCTTGCAGCCACATTCTTTGCCTGACAGTGCATGTTGTTGAATACAGTCAGCCACCACATCAGTATCCCGAGTACTGTAATGGTTCTGGCAGCAATCCTGCATTCCAACCTGACAGAAATCTACTGGTAATATCTGGATATGAGAGAGAGAGAGAGAGAGAGAGAGAGAGAGAGAGAGAGAGAGAGAGAGAGAGAGAGATAGATAGAGAGAGAGAGCTGACTGGCTGACAGCCGTGGTATATCAGACCGTATACCACGGGTATGACAAAACATTTATTTATACTGCTCTGATTACGTTGGTAACCAGTTTATAATAGCAATAAGGCACCTCAGGGGTTTGTGGTATATGGCCAATATACCATGGCTAAGGGCTGTATCCACACCTCCTCGTGCCTTATTGCTCAAATATAAACTAGTATATTAATCTGTCTCTTGTGTTTTAAAGGTTAGGTGACCAGTTCTACCGGGAGGCCATAGAACACTGTCGCAGCTACAACGCCCGTCTGTGTGCTGAGCGCTCGGTCCGCATGCCCTTCCTGGACAACCAAACTGGCGTGGCCCAGAACAACTGCTACATCTGGATGGAACAGCGCCACCGCGGGCCAGGTGGGTGTACTGCAGGGCAGGGGAGCAAAATGGCACACATAAAGAGCCACAGACACACACAAAGTCAGAATAAATACATATAATGAAATTCGGCAGGCCACAAAGTATAGGGTGTGGTCCCAGGGCCCAGCATGCCAGATGAAGGGAGAGGCTATTGGCCCAGCATGCTAGCTTAAGGGAGAGGCTATTGGCCCAGCATGCTAGATTAAGGGAGAGGCTATTTGTGTCCAGCTCTTAGTGAGCACCATATTGTTCCCCTCTGGCTCAATGGACGGCCCAGATCTGCAGATTGTAAAGAAATGCTTGCTAGGCCTCCTGGGTCTCAGGTCAAATTGTGAAGCAGGAATGCTATGGGGGTGTATAAAGTCAATGGAGAGGTTACTAAGGAGTTATCTGGAGGCTATTTCAGTGAAGTGTGTGCTACACTGAATGTATATTTGTTAAATGTTTTTTGTTCTGACACTTTTGTGTGTGTGTGTGTAGGTGTGGCTGCTGGACAGATGTATACGTACCCTGCACGGTGTTGGAGGAAGAAGAGGAGGCTCCACCCCCCTATGGACCCTCAGCTACGCCTCTGCGAACTACGACTGGGTAATAATATGACATCTCTCTCTCTCTTTCCTCCCTCTCTCTCCATTATTTTATTTTCTCTCTCTCCCTCCCTCGCTTCCTCTCACTCTCTCTCTCCTCTCTCTCTTTCCTCCCTCTCTCTCCATTATTTTATTTTCTCTCTCTCCCTCCCTCGCTTCCTCTCACTCTCTCTCCTCTCTCTCTCTTTCCTCCCTCTCTCTCCATTATTTTATTTTCTCTCTCTCCCTCCCTCGCTTCCTCTCACTCTCTCTCTCCTCTCTCTCTTTCCTCCCTCTCTCTCCATTATTTTATTTTCTCTCCCCTCCCTTCGCTTCCTCTCACTCTCTCTCTCACCTCTCTCTCAATTCAATTTAAATTTCAATTTAAGGGCTTTATTGGCATGGGAAACGTATGTTAACATTGCCAAAGCAAGTGAAGTAGATAGTAAACAAAAGTGAAATAAACTATAAAAATTAACAGTAAACATTACACTCAGAAGTTCCAAAAGAATAAAGACATTTCAAATGTCATATTATGTATATATACATTTACATTACATTACATTTACATCATTTAGCAGACGCTCTTATCCAGAGCGACTTACAAATTTGTGCATTCAATTTATGATAGCCAGTGGGACAACCACTTTTTTTTTTTTTTTTTTTTTTTATGTATGGGGGATAGGGGAAGAAGGATGACTTTTATACTATTCCAGGTATTCCTTAAAGAGGTAGGGTTTCAAGTGTCTCCGGAAGGTGGTCAGTGACTCCGCTGTCCTGGCGTCGTGAGGGAGCTTGTTCCACCATTGGGGTGCCAGAGCAGCGAATAGCTTTGACTGGGCTGAGCGGGAACTGTGCTTCCGTAGAGGTAGGGGGGCTAGCAAGCCAGAGGTGGATGAACGTAGTGCCCTCGTTTGGGTGTAGGGTCTGATCAGAGCCTGAAGGTAAGGAGGTGCCGTTCCCCTCACAGCTCCGTAGGAAAGCACCATGGTCTTGTAGTAGATGCGAGCCTCAACTGGAAGCCAGTAGAGTGTGCGGAAGAGCGGGGTGACATTGGGAAGGTTGAACACCTTACGGGCTGCGGCGTTCTGGATGAGTTGTAGGGGTTTAATGGCACAGGCAGGGAGCCCAGCCAACAGCGAGTTGCAGTAATCCAGACGGGAGATGACAAGTGCCTGGATTAGGACCTGTGCCGCTTTCTGTGTAAGGTAGGGTCGTACTCTGCGAATGTTGTAGAGCATGAACCTACAGGATCGGGTCAACGCTTTGATGTTAGCGGAGAACGACAGGGTGTTGTCCAGGGTCCAGGGTTACGCCAAGGTTCTTTGCAGTGTTGTAACAATGTGCAAATAGTTAAAGTACAAATGGGAAAATAAATTAACATAAATATGGGTTGTATTTACAATGGTGTTTGTTCTTCACTGGTTGCCCTTTTCTTGTGGCAACAGGTCACAAATATTGCTGCTGTGATGGCACACTGTGGTATTTCACCCAGTAGATAAGGGAGTTAATCTTTTTTTTTTTTTTTTTGTAATTATTTGTGGATCTCTGTAATCTGAGGGAAATATATATATATATTTTTTTTAACCTTTATTTAAAGTCAGTTAAGGACACATTCTTATTTACAATAACAGCCTACACCGGCCAAACCCGGACGACGCTGGGCCAATTGTGCGCCGCCCTATGGGACTCCCAATCACGGCCAGTTGTGATACAGCCTAAAATCGAACCAGGGGGTCTGTAGTGACGCCTCAAGCACTGAGATGCAGTGCCTTAGACCGCTGTGCCACTTGGGAGCTCGGGTGTCTCTAATATGGTCATACATTTGGCAGGAGGTTAGGAAGTGCAGCTCAGTTTCCACCTCATTTTATGGGCAGTGTGCACATAGCCTGTCTTCTCTGGAGAGCCAGGTCTGCCTACGGCGGCCTTTCTCAATAGCAAGGCTATGCTCACTGAGTCTGTACATAGTCAAAGCTTTCCTTAAATTTGGGTCGGTCACAGTGGTCAGGTGTTCTGCCACTGTGTACTCTCTGTTTAGGGCCAAATAGCATTCTAGTTTGCTCTGTTTTTTTGTTAATTCTTTCCAATGTGTCAAGTAATTCTCTTTTTGTTTTCTCATGATTTGGTTGGGTCTAATTGTGTTGTTGTCCTTGGGCTCTGTGGGGTCTGTTTGTGGATTTGGATAATTAGCGGGTATCGGCCTAATTCTGCTCTGCATGCATTCTATGCAAATTCTCTCTCTCGCTCCCTCCCTTGCTCCCTCTCCGTCTCTCTCTCTCTCCCTCCCTCCCTCGCTCTCTCTTCATCTCTCTTGCTCTTTCACCAACCCTGGTTACACACAAATGCATGCATTTAGTCAGACACCACACCCTCACGTACACACGCACATTC